>NW_022631062.1:1718140-1870994 GCF_010015895.1 Lontra canadensis
AGTGGGTTAAAGCCTCTGCCATCGGCTCGGGTCATGATCCCAGGGTCCTGGGATCGATCCCTGCATTGGGCTCTCTGCTCAGCAGGGAGCCTGCTTCCCTTCCTCTCTCTGTCTGCCTCTCTACCTACTTGTGATCTCTGTCAAATAAATAAATCTTTTAAAAAGTAAAATAAAATAATCAAGTGTGACTAGATTTCTCGACCATCACTGTTAAACATTAAGCAACTAGGAAATTGGTAAAAATAGGTGTTTTAGTATTTGAGAATTCCATAGATTTTTTATTTTTAATTTTTTTTTAAAGATTTATTTGACAGATCATAAGTAGGCAGAGAGGCAGGCAGAGAGAGGGGGAAGGAGGCTCCCTGCTGAGCAGAGAGCCTGATGCGGGGCTCGATCCCAGGACCCTGAGATCATGACCTGAGCCAAAGGCATAAGCTTAACCCACTGAACCACCCAGGCGCCCCAAGAATTCCATAGATTTTTAAAAACTATTGTAGCCCTCATTTCCCTTGTGTAATTCTAAGGAACAGAAATATTTGAAGAGACTTTAACATAGTAAGAACAACACGTTTTAGAGATCTAGATTTATGGCCCTGCATTGATATTTACAAATCATGTGACCTTGAGCAAAGTACCTCGCCTCTCCGGAGGCTGGCTCCTCATCTGTAATACAGGTAACACCCGCTCTGTGACTAGTACAGTAACAATCTTACAACAGATTCAACATCAATGATGACTCTGAGTCTTAATAGACAACACCGAATGGGAGCTCAATTCTAGCTCCAAAACAGTCATTCTACACATCACAATTTTACCAAAGACTAATCGAGATTCCAAGAATTGGTAACAATCAACTTTAGTACTTCTACTTTGTTACGTGATCGAATGTATGATGTGAATTCAAAGATAACTGAGAAATGGACCTCGCTCGCTAAGGAATAGGCCACTAGGGTACGACACTTCCCGTTAGCTCAGAAAAAAAACCTGTTAATAGAAAATTCAAAAACAGAAAAGGAAAACTTTACCTTTTCTTTGGCCAAACCACTTTCCGGAAAGAAAACAGAGCGTGAATACTCGTAGCCACATCTTTCTAAGTGATCTGCTACTAGACAGTTAGAAGCGTCCACTAAGAGGGCACTCCCTTCCACTGAAATGGACCGGGGCTTCAGTTCTCCACTCAACACAGGGTGCATCAATTGGTGAATTAGCTGGTTGCGGAGCTGTGTCTAGCTCAAAAAAACAGAAAACATGAAAAAAGGGAAAAAATTTCAGCGGGATTATTTCATTGGAGATACACAGATCTGTACATGAATTAGCATCTTTATTTCCAGAATGGTTCTGAACCCATGACCAAAAGCTAGGAATGACTCTTTAGATAACCCTGTAACACAAGCAGCCCACTGAGTTTCTGGAAAAAACTCATTTTCACCAACTTCCAAGTTAACTTGTGGTTCCCAGAACACGTGCATACTCTAACTTCACTTCCCCAGGAGCCCATTTCAGCAGCTTTTCACCAGGGTATCAAGTGCAGGAGACAATTCTGTACCTTCTCACCTCTCTGTGGGCTACTAAAGGATATGAAAATATTGGGCATATTGATCAAAACAAAACTGGGTTCCCAAAAGGGAAATCATATATGCAAGAGAGAAATCAGTAAACCCCAAAACATATTAAGATATACTCTGCATACAGTATTTACATCTCAAGACACTGAAGTATAATAATTTTCTTACATTTTATAAGTGAGAAAATTATAGTGTAAAGTGGGTCATTTTCTCAAGGTTGTAACACTAACATTATTCATCTGGGTTTTAACAAAATTCCCAAAATTACTCCGACTACTGGGTATTTGTTCTAGTCTATTTTGCTTATCATCTGAAAACATACATTTGGGCTGAGCTTAAGAATACACTGCCTAGACTCATGGGGTTCAGCAGTAAATGATATCTAATGAGTTCATGTTAATAGAATACAAGCCAAGAAACAAATGGAGTTCTTATTATACTTTTTTCTATCCTTTAGCTCAAGGGTAGAACAGTACATAATTACCAGTATAGAATAGGCCCTAGTATAGGTCTAAAGTCTCCTACTTGGGGTGCCTGGGTGGCTCAGTGGGTTAAGCCTCTGCCTTCAGCTCAGGTCATGATCTCAGGGTCCTGGGATCGAGCCCCACATCAGGCTCTCTGCTCAACGGGGAGCCTGCTTCCTCCGGTCTCTCTCTCTCTCTCTCTCTGCCTGCCTCTTTGCCTACTTGTGATCTCTGTCTGTCAAATAAATAAATAAAAATCTGTAACGTCTCCTAGTTTAAAAAAAAAAAAAAGACAATTACACTTAACAGAATACGCATGCCCTGCCTCATCTAGTACAATTCCGTAACTGAAATAAAATGAGAGAAATTATAGCATTCTCCACCAGTAAAATTTAGAGATACTTTAATTAAATTTGTAACAACTAAAGAATATACTTAGATTCAGCTTAATAAAAATGACTTAGGGTGTCTTGCAAACAAATACTGAAACAGGATAAAATTTAGAAGAGTGACAGAAGCAGAAAGGAAAGTAAGGGGGGAGGGGAGAGCAAAGGACCTTACAGGTGAATCCCCACCTCAACAAACACAAAAAGCAAGCCATCCATCACTTGCTGGAAGGAATCCCACAACCGGCTGGGACTCTCCAGCAGCCAATATGAAGAGGGAAATCGATTCAGAATAGTGTTCCTAAAATAGAAGTAAGTACAGTAACTGTG
The DNA here is from genome assembly GCF_010015895.1 of Lontra canadensis. Taxonomy (NCBI): domain Eukaryota; kingdom Metazoa; phylum Chordata; class Mammalia; order Carnivora; family Mustelidae; genus Lontra; species Lontra canadensis. Next base: position 1,720,886 of record NW_022631062.1, read on the forward strand.
GGGGGGGGGGGAATGGAAGAGAAGAAACTTGTGTAGCCTCAGCACAACTCTCTCCGAAATTAAGAGTAGACTCAAAATAAGGAGAAAGACTTGATAAATTCCATTTAATAGATACCAGACTTTGTACTTCACCAGAAATTCTTTGCAAACACCCAAATAGAATGTTAATTAGGCCATTAAAAATTTCAATGAATTTATTTTTTTTTAAGATTTTATTTATTTGACAGAGAGAGAGTTCACAAGTAGGCAGAGAGGCAGACGGGGGGGCGGGGAGCAGGCTCCCCATTGAGCACAGATCCCGATGTAGGGCTCGATCCCAGGAACCTGAGATCATGACCTGAGCCGAAGGCAGAGGCTTTAACCCACTGAGCCACCCAGGCGCCCCAAAGATTTTATTTACTCATTTGACATAGAGAGATCCCAAGTAGGCAGAGAGGCAGGCAGAGAGAGAGGGGGAAGCAGGCTCCCCGCTGAGCAGAGAGCCCGATGTGGGACTCGACCCCAGGACCCTGATATCATGACCTGAGCTGAAGGCAGAGGCTTACCCACTGAGGCACCCAGGCAACCCCTCAATGAATTTTAAAATTAACTCTCACTCAGGCCACCATCACTGAACTGAGAAAACACAAATTAGCTCAGACTTAGTAAGTAAAAATCTGTCTTGCCACTGGTAAAGCTGGGATAACATAACTGAACAGCCAGCTACGCAAAGGAAACAGTATTTCTCTAGAAGATACACGTTAATAAAGTGAACCAAGGTAATATAATCCTGATACCAAACCCAAACAGGGACAGCTTAAAAAGGATAAGGATACATCAGTATCATTTGTGACTACAAATAAAACACTCTCAAATCTAATTCCGAAGCACAGTAAAAGAAAGTATGCCATGGCCAGGAATCCAAGGATCATTCCACATTAGAAAGCCTGTTAGTGCACTGTACACTACAATTAATTCCAAGTGGGTTACAGAGTTAACTGAAAAAAAATAAATAAAACCTTTTTAAAAAATAAAGAGTATTTGTTCTTTTAGAGAACGGAGAATAATCAGCAAAAAAAAAAAAAATAGATTTGACCATATTAAAAATGTACATCACTATTTAGAACCAAATTAGAACTGAATATCAAGATAAAGTATGGCTGCAAAATTGGAAAAGAAATTAAGTTCCTATTAAAAGAAATCTTACACATTAATAAAACACCACTGGGGCGGGGGAACGGGCAAGGAACATCAACTGCCAATCCAGAGAAAACATACCAATGGCCAGAAAACGTGTGCAACCTCATTAATAATCAATGGAATAGTAAAGATTTTCCAATGTTTAAAAAAATGTCACGATAATATCACTGGAGAGATAAGCATTATTAAATTGCTGGTGGAGTATATACTATTAACAATCTTTCTAGAACAAGACCCATATGCCGAGAGCCTTAAAGCTCTGCCCTTGGGTGGCTCAGTCGGTTAAGCATCTGACTTCAGCTTGGGTCATGATCTCAGGTCCCTGGGATGGAACCCAGTAAAGCTCTGAGCTTAGCCGGGAATCTGCTTCTCCCACTCCCTTTGCTCCTCCCCCTGCTCTGGCACCCGCCCACTCTCTCTAATAAAATCTCTAAGAAAAAAAATCTCAGGGGGCACCTGGATGGCTCAGATGGTTGAGCATCTGCCTTCGGCTCAGGCCATCATCCCAGGGTCCTGCTTCTCCCTCTCCCTCTACTGCTCCCCCGCTTGTGCTCTCTTGCTCTGTCAAATAGATAAAATCTTAAAACAAACAAAACTCGGGCTTTTGGTTCAGTAATGTCACTTAACCTAGACTAGGCAAAAAGTGAGAGATTAAATGAAGGAATTTGCCGGCCTGGGTATAATGTAAATCTTCAACAGGGAACCGCTACATGAATCACCCATACATTCAAAGACAAGCCTGGTGCCACTGAAAATGAGGATTTCAAAAAACTCTGAAGGACACAGGAAAATGTTCACCATATAGTATTAGATTAAAAAGGAGAGGTGTCTGGCTGGCTCACTCAATGGAGCATGGGACTCTTGGTCTCCAGGTTGCGGGTTCGAGCTCTGCATTGGGGAATGGAGACTACTTTAAAAAAAAAGCGGGGGAGGGCACCTGGGTGGCTCAGTGGGTTAAAGCCTCTGCTTTCTGCTCAGGTCACCATCCCAGGGTCCTGGGATCAAACCCTGAGTTGGGCTCTCTACCTGCCTCTCCCCCTACTCCCTGTCAAAAAAAAAAAAAAAAAAAAAACAAAAAAAAAAAAAAAAAAAAAAAAAAAGACACTTATGTCAATTAGTAGCTGTATTAGCGATGATGTTTCTCCATGTTTTTCTATATTTTTTCAGATTAATCTCAAGATTTAAGTTACCAAGACAATGGGAGAGAGAAAAATTTTTTTAAAAGCTCACTTTTTCTTCAACACTTTCTTTTAAAGAGAAGGAGCAGGGTAGGGGCAGAGGGAGGGGGAAAGACGGAATCTTAAGTAGGCCCCATCCCCAGCACAGAGCTGGTTACGTGGGCTGAGCCCACAACCCTGATCATGACCGGAGCTGAAACTAAGAGCTGGAGGTTCAACTGACTGAGCCACCCAGGTGCCCCCTTAATTTGACATTTCAAATACAAAATATACTTTTGAAATGTATACAGTAATAAAAACATTTGAGCTAATCCTACTCTTTGCTGTTCATATATGTACTAGTATCTGCTGCCCAAATATTTATACATTTCAATATATTTTAAGCAAGAGCATTCCCGAAATTATTCTCCGGTAAATCGTTCACCTCCTGTTTTCCATATGGTGTCTATTTCCTTTATTCAAAAGCGAGTACGGTTACAAAACCACTTATTAATTCAGGACTTAAAAACCAGATTTATAAACCAAGTCCAACTTTACTAGAATGTGTTCAGTTTACAAAGCTACCCACTACCACCTTAATATCAGTCCAATAAGCCCATGATTTGAATACGCTCTTTTAAGACCACTCAAACTCGAAACCATTTTTAAGACTTCCTGGCGATTCACAGACCTGTACCCCTGGGGATAAAAAATATATGTTTATAAAAAATAAAATTAAAAAAAAAAAAGACTTCCGTATTCCGTTACAAAGAGTTACAGAGGAACATAAAAATGTAACTTAGCAATACAAACTATGGCTTACTTTAAAAGCCAAGACTTGAATGTATTTAAATCTGGACTGCGTGTTACAGGTTAACTTGTAAAAGTTATGTAAAAGATATGGCTAAAACGGATACCTTGAGCGTGTCCAGTATACCCCGATCCTTAAAAGTCTGGTAAAGCTTTTTTCGCAGTTCATCTTGACTCAACACGTCAGATTCGCGGAGCATAGTGAACTGGAAGAAAAAAATGGTTACGGGTTACCCGGCGGGCAGATGGACCATGAATTTTTGAAAACAGAGCAGTGGCCTCCCGGGAAACCCTAAGAGGCTGAGCAGGGGAAAAGCAGCTACAGAGAAAACAAACAACAGGTTACGTTTCCACTGGTCCCTGGGGAGCAGCCAGTGTATCTACCCGAGCCGTTAGCGGCCAGCTTCCCCTGCCCCCGACTCCTCCCCCCCCACCCCCGCCCGTCCTGCCTTGGCCCGAGTTAACACCCCGCCCGAGCTGCAGGCTCAGGAGGAGTCCCGGCGTTCAGGGCTCGGTCTCTGCCTGGGGCCAGTCGGGAAGAACAGGGGAGCTGAACACTTTGTCTCTCGCTCTGAACTAGGAACTCCAACCGACTCGCACTTCCGTTCTCACTGCTTCTGACGGGTAGGCGGGGTCGCGGTCCACACGCGACTTTCCCACGCGGCTGGAGGGCGAGGACCGGTAGTGAGGCAACAAGAGAAAACCGGGTACCAACCGGAATTCGCTGGGCTCCGCGTTGAGCCCGCCCTCCCCCGAGGCCCGCCAAACGGAACCGCCCTTGTCGGGAGTACTACGGCGCACGCGCTGGGTTACATGGCCCTCTGGCCGGAAGCTCCTCCCACCTCTCGCGAGATCGCAACCGCGGACTCTCGCGAGGTTTGCTCGGGGAGTTCTGACAGAGACTGCCAAGCGCGGGTCGGCTGAGGGAAGTGACTGGCTGTTTCCGTTGGCGGCATCTCCCCGCAGGTAGGAGATGGGGTGAGTAGGGGGCGGGAGGTCCAGGGGACGTTCCGGGTCCCGCGTGACGCGGGTTTTGGCCCGGTATCTCCAGCCCGCCCGGGGACAACCGGATCGGACCTGGGCAGTCCCCGTTCGGTCACATCCCAGGCCACTGGGCCGACGCACCTCGCGTTTTAGCCCGCAAGTGTCGATCAGCTCGGGGCCTTTGCTTCATTTTGCCTTTCACTGGGACATTCAGCTAATTCAGGGTTTTTTAAACGGCCGTACTGTTGTCATGCGGAGCTGGAAAATTTGTGGGCCCCGTCCGGTGAGGGGCGGGGATTAGTCGTCTCACAGGCAGCCTGATAGCTTGTAACAAAGTGCTTGGTAACATTGTGTGGAATAAGTTTCCAGGTAGCCTCAAAGGAGCAGCCCTAAGCTTGTCCTCTGGGCAGTTTGGGATAAATCTGTCACCCAGAGTTTAAAGACTTGGTACACACGTAGGTACTGCCCTACAGATCTTCCTTGTCCCAGTCGTTATCTACACCAGGTCCTGGCAGTCACTACTGGCTAATTAGAAGTGGCTCACCAGCGATAACCCATTTGCCATCCCTCATCATATCCCTTTTCCTTTGGACCACATTCATTATATTTGAAGGTAAGATCGTGCAGTATCTCACTCCCAACCCCCAGAAAGGCCTTCCCATTTAAACATTCTGTTCCTTCAGTAGCTCCTTTCCAGAGCATTCCTTACAACACACAGTTCAGAGTTACTGATCCTTTTAAAAGGAGATTCCCAGAGGTGCGTATGTTCCCTGGAGGTGTAATTAGTTAAAAGGACATGATCTTAGGACAGCCTCAAATTGGCATTAGCTTTTTGGGTTACTGTATCAGACTACTGCCCCTTACTGAGCTTGCATTAAATGTAAACTTTTGGGTCCCTGTAGATGAACTGCTCTTAACCTAGGTTTCGCTCCTATTGTACAGTTTTGGGTTTATTTTTCCCCCGGTTTTTAATTTTTTTTTTTTTTGCGTTCTCTTAAATTCTGTCTTGTTCATTTCACTTAAATTCTCTTAACCTGGAGGGACTGTTGAACCTTTAGTGTTGCGTTCCAGTTTATTAGCTGCCCAAGCGTGTTATCCTTCAATGTGATAAATTGTCCCTCACTTAAGCATTCAGAATGTTGATCTGAACTAGGTTAATGTCACACGAAGGTTCCCGGTCAACCGACTTGTACAACTTTTAAGTTCTTTGGGCACTGACATTCAAGTCTGGTAGGAGTGGTCCCTCACTCAACAAATAAAACGAGTGCTGCTGCACCCCCGTCCCCTTGTAGCTCTGACAGTACCACGGACTTCTCGGAGCCACAAATCTCCAGTTTGTTCTCAGGCAGATACCATGTTACTTCATACAATGATTTGCCATCCCCTGGATTTCTCTTCTAAAACAGAAAGTCTAGCCATTCAACTTTCTGTCAAACAGTTGTATAAAGCAGCAAAACAAAGGGGGGGGTGATTGTTGTATAAAACAGAAAGTCTAAGTTTGGTAGGGCTTGTTCTCATATAACCAGTACTTTGACTAACCACTTGATTTTTGTCTGGGGATTCACATTAATGAAGTTAATGTAAATTAAAAGCTCCTAGCCTGTGTTCTGACCGGAGACAGGTATTTCATACGTGTTTCTCTTGGTGTTTTAATCTATTCCAAAAGTACTCAGTTACAGAAGATAAGCCTTTGTTTCTGAAAACAAAGATAGGTAAGTAACACTTAAGTAACACCTATCTGAGGTGGTTTGACAGTTTTGTTCCTGAGATTTCCCATGTCCCTGATGAGTATACAGCCACTTTTGTTAGTCAAAGATATAAGATTTGCTAAGACTTGAAGATCTGTATTTATGGAGGTTTTTTTTTTTTTTTTTTTTTAATATACCTGTCTTGAGGTTCCTACCCCGCCTAACTTTTTGTCACACTTGCTATTAGAAAATCATGCTCTTTGAGGGAGCGTCTGGGTGGCTCAGTGGGTTAAGCCTCTGCCTTCGGCTCAGGTCATGACCTCAGGGTCTTGGGATCGAGCCCCACATCAGGCTCTCTGCTCAGCCGGGAGCCTGCTCCCCCCTACCCCAACCCACCCCCGCCTGTCTCTCTGGCTACTTGTGATCTCTCTCTCGCTCTCTCTCAAATAAATAATTAAAAAGGAAAAAAAAAAAAAAAGGAAAATCATGCTCTTCAAGAAAACTGAAGTTCAGCAGATCTGCATCCTATGCACCAGGTGACCTTTCTCCCCTTCTTCCTGATTGTAGTCTAAGAAGGCTTTTGTTTTTAACTTATTTCACACATTTCCATTCATTTTGCGCTTCACAGCCCCTCTCATGCCCGCCTCACAGATACGTGATTATTTTTTTGCGTTCATTACTAGTTAGTGCCCTGTTTCTTACATCATGTACATGCCCTCTTCCAGTTCAAGGTAGTTCAGAGCTCCTGGATCACCACATTGATTTTAGTTGTCGCTCCCTCTCAAACAGCTCAGCTCACCTAGCCATCGGGGACAGCTACTGTTTTCATCCCAGGTTAGAGTCCTTGAGTCAACAACTCCCATCAGTGGTTATGGGAGGTTCTTCACAAGTGTGGAAACTTCAATTTCTCACAAAGGTGCTGTTAATCATTGGATCACAGACCTCCCCAGTCAGGCCTCTGAGACCCTGAAGGCCTCAGCACTAGAACCTTCAGAAGGTTCTTTTCTGTGTTGAGGCCAGGTAATCCCAGCATGCCTCTCATTCCTGTGTTCCGGCTTCACCCGACACTGCCCCAGCTACTGTCCCCCTCCTCGCAGTTCCATTCCCCAAGTGTGTCGCACTTACTCTGTACCAGGCTCTGTGGTAAGCATTAGGGAGGCATGCTGGGCAAGTAAACCACTTAGATTACCCTCAGGTTTCCCCAGGTAGCTTCCCCCTGACGCACCACTGTCCCCCGCTTCCTTCCCCTCCCTCCGACCTTCTACAGTGCTTTGAAACTCTTGTCCTGGGGTAAGTGAACTCCTTTTTTTCCTCAGTCTCCCTACAGAATGCACCTGCTTTCTGTGAGCACTTCAAATATGTCCTTTTCCCCTCATTCCTGCAGCGATCTCGGCTCTGACGTGTGTGCTGTCTACTGCTATAACAAAGTTGGGTGGCTTAAACAGCACAAGTATGTTACCTTACGTGTGTGTGGCACAGACGTCCGCCGCGGGTCTCACTGGGCTGTGTTCCCTTCCGGAGGCTGTCGGGAAGAATCGGTTTCTTTGTGCTCTCCAACTTCCGGAGGCCGCTCGCCTGCCCGCCCTTTCTTCCCTCTTCAACACTGGCAACGTTGCATCTCTGCGACACCCCTTACCCCCTCTGCCATTGCGCTTCCTTCTGACCTTTTGGGCCTCTCTCTCCCACTTTTAAAGACCTTTGGGATTATACTGGGCCCACCTGGCTGGTCCGGGCTGCTCTCCCTGCCCTCAGGTCAGCTGGCGAACCACCTCAGTTCCACCTGCAGCTTTACTGCCCCTTGGCCGGGAAACGAACATTCACAGGTTTTCTGGGTCAGGATGTGGTCAGGGCGGGGCGTGCGGTTCTGGCACCACCACATGCTCAGAATGGACGTGCTCATTTCATCCCTCTTTTTTTCCTTATTTCCTTTCCTGGTGAACAGACTCATCTTGATACTCTGCTTGATCACCTCAGTCCGGCATTTGGAAACATCCTTGATTCTTCCTCTTCCTCAGTTCCCCAGTTTAATCCATTGCCAAGTTCTGTGTAGCCATCTCCTCCCCGCTGGAGACTTCGTCTTCTTAGGAGAGGGGCGAAGGGCCCCTACTTTAGGTGGTGGGGAAATGGAGCAGACACACACTGTTCGAGCTCACACAGACGCACAGACACCGGCAGCTGCTTCCCTTGTACTAAGTAACACTTTGTGGATGGAGGAAAGCGGTTGCTTCTTTTGTATCACAGACTGGAGTACTAAGTAACACTTGCTTCCTGGATGGAGGGAAAGTAGACTTGGCAGAACTTAAAACATTTCAAATCATTGTTACAGAGCCAATACAGAGGCCACCGTCCAATACAGTAGCGACTGACCGCATGTGGCTTTTTAACCAAACAAAGTGAAAAACTCAGTTCTGCGGACACAACAGCCACCGGTGGCTACCACACCGGACAGCGTGGATACAGAACGTTTCCCTTTCCGTGGAAAATTGAGTGTATCAGACAGCACAGAATTCTATAGTGTGTCTCATCTTTGCCTACCACCTTGGCATAATAAACCTCAAATACTAAGTGATGTAGACATTCCCTTCCGAGACAATGTGGTTGTAGTCTCCCAAGATTTCCATTTCTCCCATTTCACCTTCCAGTTCTGCCTGTAGAGTCGAACAGTCCCATTACTCGTTCAGCTGCTGTGAAATCAAATTATTGGCAGTTCAAGTTCTGTCCAGCTGTAGAGTCTATGATTTGATCTTTATGTGGTGTTTCCTCGGTTCCCTTTCTGTTTATCGTCACCCTGTACTGACACTACACAGGTTTCCTTCCTTAGATGTGTATTGTTTTCTGCTGCTGCTTCAATGTTTGTGTGGCAGAAATGAAGCCCTTCCTTTGGCAAACTCCAGCTGCAAACTCCTATTCCAATTAAGGACATCATTGTCGACTTTGTTCAGATTGAAAGTTCTCATCCCTTTGCCTCTTGACAATTTCTTTCAATCTCGAGAACTGTTGCTAAGTCGGCTGGCTTTGCAGAGCTTTCACATCATTCCTGCCTGTCTTGTTACCCAGTTTCACTATTGGGGCCTTTCCCCCCATCTTTCCCCTAAGACACTTGCTGTAAAGGATCAGATGGTCTCCGTTGCAGCTGCTCAATCCATCATTTTGTCGTCGGGCAAAGGCCGCCTTCAGCAACAATAAAAGGATGGACAAGGCCAGATTTGGCCTGCAGGATGCAGCGTCCCAACACCTGGCCCGAGTGACATTCTAAATTCCCTTTACCTCATCATGCCAAGAGAACGTCTTATTTGCCTCTTCTTCTAGTCATGGGCCTTCCAGTTCCAGAGTTCAAAGTGCCAGTTGTGCCTTGATTTCCTTAACAACGGAGGTTGTATTCATTAGGAAAACATTTCAGGTTTTCTCTTGTGCAGTGTGATTCAGCAGGAGTCCCAGTGAGGCTTGATGAGCCCTGGGCTCTGACACACCGCACCGTACCTGCCCTGAGACGGTGTCCTCTCGGTTAGCCAGGTGGCTGCCCCACGCGGAGGCCTTAAGGGTCAGCACGTCTCCGCGTGCGTATGCTCCTCTGTGTCGTTCCAGAGAGCCAGATATCGTGCCTAGTGCTTCACATGCATTACGCTGTATAATCCTCAAGGTCACTGTAAGGGATCCTGATGGTTGCCTCTGTCTCACCGGGGAGGAAACTGGCATTGGGAGTTTAAGGACTGTGCCTGTGGTCATGTTTCCAGTAAGTGGCATAGGTAGACCCGAACCTAGCTTTGTCTGATTCCAAAGACCCTGTGCTAGAAGTACATAAATACGTACATAAATCCTTCCACCCATCTGTCTGTTCATCCAGATTTTGATTGTGCTAAAAGCCACAGAATCCCTGATTCCCCCCACAACCAACCCCACCCCCAACACTTTCTCTTCATTCCCTTAGCAAACCTATAAACACCAGTTCTAAGATTTCTTAACACCTCAAGTGTCGTTCTTTTTGGATTATGGTTTCTTTCATCTTTTCTAGAATACAGAATTGTATCTTCCTTTTTTTTTTCTCTTTTAGTTATCCCTATATCCAATATGCGGCTTGAACTCACAACCCCGACATCGAGAGTCACACACACACCACCGAGCGAGCCAGCCGGGCGTCCCATGTCTTCCCTTCTTACGAATGCTATTTGAGGAGGCATATCATAGGCTCTTGCATTTGCAGAGACTTAGAATTATAGCATACATTGTTCAGGTAGAAAGAAGACAAAATCCGCACCTTTTATCAACTTCTCCCAGTGTTAGTGCTAGTAATGCTAACTGGTCCCGTCCAGGTTTGTTCCAGCTTTGCTCTGAATATTCTTTTGGGGTCATGAGAATGTTGTTTTTACGATTTTGTATTAGAAGTCTTCTAGTTTCCCTGTGAAAATAAGGTACTGGATTCTATAGGACATATCACAGACCTAATTTGTATAGTCCCAAAGCCATTTGTCTATGGCGATATACTGGAAAACGTGACAGGCTTTGTGGTCTCCTCTTCTACAATGTTAGGTTTAAGTAAAAAATTGAATTCTAGACTTCTTGTTAACCATTTTTCATTTTCAGTATGGAGTACTGAAAACATGTTATTTTCATTTAACTAGGAGCTATATATTGAAGACAATGTCTGGAAGCTTCTACTTTGTAATTGTGGGCCACCATGATAATCCGGTTTTTGAAATGGAATTTTTGCCAGCTGGAAAAGCAGAATCCAAAGTGCGTATGGAACCTTAAAAAATTCTGTAAGAATTCTTGTTGTAATGATAATGGTGTGGCACAATTTGACAGCTGGGAGAGACCCGGACAGATGAGGTAACTGGAATCCACCACAATTAAATGAGGCTTGCCCTGCAATCCCATAGGTTGAAAGAAGCCGGCCAGGGAACAGTCTCCGAGTGGTTGACTCATCCTTTGGTCCACCACACACTTGGCAAATACTAACTAGCAGGACGCTCTGGGTCTCTTCTCTGATATGTAGTTCACTGTGTCACCCGTTCTGAAAAGCTGCTCCTTGAGCACATAGGAACATAGTCCACCTGTTGTGGGACCGGAAGAACAGTTGTTACTGACTGGAAATGCCCTGAGAGCCCATGCTGTCCAGGGGAATTACACTTCTCCTCAGGACATACGGAGTAGGGCCATCTACACCTGGGAGGGCTAAAAGAGACCCTTGCTTCCATGCCCCGCTGGCCCTGAGACTCCAGCAGTTTCCAGTGCCCTTCTGCCCCCGCTGCTAGCTGGGTGGAGCCCGCATGCCATTCTCCCCAGTGACACCACCCAACTTCCTTGTTGCCAGTAATGGTTCCAGAAAAACAAGCTCAGTTCAAGAACATGCCATTCAGAGTAAACATGTAGAATCTCGAGATGAGGATACCTGCGGCCCTTCCATCTTTTTGCACTGCTCCATATTGCTCATAAAAAGTTGGGCTGTGTTTCTCCCAACCCCAGAATAAGCTTTCGTGTCCCTTAAGAATTGATTTTTGAAATTAACTGGAACACCTCCAGGGTGTGATGCTTTTCAGCTATTTAAATCTTGCCACAAAAATAAGATAGAAGTGTGGTAAAGGTATTCTGTCAGGTGGCTCTTGCTACATTTTGGTCCCACCTTCCTGTGAGCACCGTGCTTATGAGAACTTGCTACTGAGGCATCTCTGTAGCAGCGGCTGCTTTGTGGTACAGGGCTACTTACATAGTTTCTGTGGACTTGTGGGAGGCAAAGCTGTGCCTGCAGAAACACTCTGTGGCATGACTTGCCCTTAGTTCCTTCTCCTGCTACCACTCACCTTAACACATTTCTACATTTTTCTTCTAATTGATGATCCCACGGAAAACACTGCTGTAAGCCAGACACAAAACACATCGATCTCTCTAGGGACGAAATTAGCTTCGTCATGGTGATGGGAGTGGAGTACACATGCCTGAGCTGTGCAGGGGATTCCAAGCAACTGGCAGCCTTCCTCCAGCCCCGTCCCAGGAACAGCCTCCGCAGCAGGGAGGTCATAGGACGTTGCCTTTCCCAGGGCTGGCATAACAGAGCATCACAAACCGGGCGGCTTAGAGTAAAAGCAGCTCATTGTCTCACGGCCTGGAGGCCAGATGTCCAAGCACAATGCGTCTAGGCGGGGCCAGGCCCCCTGTGAAGCTGCCAGGGGAAGATCTGTCCCAGGCCTCTCTCTTAGCTTCTGGTAGTTCCTTGGCTTGTGGCCACAGAACCCTAGTCTTCACATGGCATTCTTGCCGTGTGTCCGTCCCTACATGCCCCTCTTTCATAACTATGCCAGTGATGCTGCATTAGGGCCATCCCACTCTAGCACGCTAACAACAGCTGCAGTGACCCTCTCTCCAAAGAAGGCCACGTTCTGAGGTACCGGGTGGGGTGGTGGGTGGTTAGGACTTCAACAGAAGAATTCAGCTCAACCCGTTAATGGAAGCCTTCATGAAAAGTTTATTTTGAAATAAAGAATTCCACAGGGGTAAGACTCCCAGGTTGTGAATTCCCTCTCCACATTATGGGGGACCGTCCCACCTCCAGTTAAGCCCACGAAAAGGACACTCAGCTCTGACAGGACTGTCTCCTGATGTTGAGACTGGTGACTACTCACAGCTGGGGCTGAGCATAGCCTCCTGCCACTCCCAGGTCCCCCTGTCACCTAAGCTCCATTCACCTGAAAGAGGCCAACGCCAAGCCTGTAAGAGTGCCACCTCCTCAGCCGTCTCCGCTCACCAAGTGTCACCGTGTCCCAAGGCCTTCCCTGCCCTTTTTCCCTGCTGACCCTGAGACCCATGCCGATGTCACTTCTGTGTAGCTCTCCTTTGCCACCTCCTTAGCTCTCCAGCCACCACCTGTCCGCTAGCCAGAGCCACTTACGTATTTTTTCATAAATATGTATTATTAATTATTTAATAAATTATTATTCATAAATATGTATTTATTTTTCAAAAAATAAATTTTTTCCTCCAAAAAGATATGAGGGTGTTTAAAGCAGAATCTCTATTTTTAACCTACTGTACTTCACACACTGAAATAATTACCAAATTTCATAACTTCCTTCTTGCAAAATTAAAAAAATAATCTATATTGTTTCTTGAACACCAACATTTCATTTATTAATTGGCTGTTTCTATTTGTTGAGTCTTAGATAGCAAATAGAAAAGAATGTGATGTGAAAACACTTAAGATCTTTTCTAAGTCCCATGACAGTAATAAATGAAGTAGCAGCAGATGCCCCCTACCCCCAAGAAGACTATGTATAGAATTTCCAGAATGAAATGTTGGGTGTTCTCGATGCTGTCTGGAAATGTTAATCTGGTGCTACTCACGTTGTCATCTAGGACGATCATCGTCATCTGAACCAGTTCATAGCTCATGCTGCCCTTGACCTCGTAGACGAGAATATGTGGCTGTCCAACAACATGTACTTGAAAACTGTGGACAAGTTCAATGAGTGGTTTGTTTCGGCATTTGTTACTGCAGGTCATATCCTTATCTTTTACAAAAAGATCTCTAACTAAAGGTTGGGTAACAGACTAGAACAACATGGGACATAGATGCCAGACTGTGAGTCTGTGGACTTCAAGTGTCAGGTAAACACTGCCATTTATGGGGCTACTGTTATTTGGAGGGGGGAAGCATTTGTTTAATATTTTTGTTTAACAGATAATTTTGTTTAACAGATATTTTAGAACCAAGTCTCAAATAAAGCTGTGGTGAAGCTGAACCATTAGGTTGATTTTACTTCATTCTGTAGTGACTTTCTAACTTAGAAAGATTGTGTCCTCTGATAAAAGTTACCTAACTTCAAACGCAGTTCACACATTTGGCTTTTCCATCACGAAATACAATGCATGTGACTCATTTGAAGGATATCGTATCACCTGACAACTTTTCATTTTTCATTTCTATTAAGATTATACCTTAATTCTTTCACATATGAGATTTATTATGCTCCATGACATAAGGCAAGAAGATGGAATAAAGAATTTCTTCACTGATGTCTATGATTTATACATAAAGGTATGGTATGCTCCCTAACTTTTTAAATTTGATTGTAAAAAGGGATTCCAACAGGAAACTGGCCTGTGGCGGTAACTCCCTTGTACTGTGGTTTTCATCTCAGACTAGTCCCCGCTCCCCCCAGTCAGAATGACCCCTGGAAGCTCCCTCACAGGCAAGACTTCACCACCAGGCTAACATGTATTTAGGATAGAACTCATGGTAGTTGTTTTTAACCTGGTTTCAGTTTCCCCCCTTTGGCACATATAGTTGATTTTATTAGGGAACCCTAAAAAGAGAAGGAAGCAGGCTACAAAAAAGGAAATTGCTTCATAATTTTAATCTAAAATGTTCTCCATCTACTTTACAAGTAAGTTACACAGCAATGATTATAGGTCATAAACTGTCAGGAAGTTTACCAAATAGTCCTTCAAGGGTAATGGTGCCACTCACATTTCTGAATATTTAGAAAAAATAAAATAGTAGTAGGATGTCTGTGGTTAAACTGCAGGGCTAACAGTCTGCTCCTATTAATTTTAAATGGTCTGTATTTAGACAAGATTTTTTGCATATCAGCACAGTTAATATTCCTGGTCAGATTTAGCAAATAAAAATATTTAGCTCTTAAAAAGATAAGACAACATCAAGTAGATTAAGGTATAAAAACTATTTAACGCCTTTGCCTAATTAGTGATTCCATTTGACAGTTTTCTCACATGTATTATGATACACTCATTACACTATTTAAGAACCTGATCATTTAGCCTGTGTTAATGGAGTGTATTCAAAACCTGATTGTTAGAAATTACTATATAAGGGTAATTTAATATAGCAGCAATGTGGTATAACTTTTTTTTAAACTATGAGCATATGGTGGATTTTTAGTTTTATGCAGCCAAAGGGCCTTATAGATAAACCCATACATTTATAATTAATGTGAGTAGATTAGTATTTCACACAGAGGGTGAATCCTGAAAGTTCTTTAGCTTACAGAGGCAACGCTGATCATACCACCATTAGTTTTGCCACAGGCACTTCTCAAAACTGAAACACTAAATCAAAAATCTCCTCAAGGGGGCATTACTATTTAACAACAGAACATTTTTGTTGAAACTTAAAAATGTGGTCTTCACTTTTGTTTTAGATGTCTTTGATGATTTAATTTAGAACTTTAAAATAATTTCCTTCTAGAGATCTAGGATTTGTCAGCCTTTGTACTTTGACAAGCTTACTAATACCTTCTTCTTTCCTAGTTTGCAATGAATCCATTTTATGAACCCAATTCTCCTATTCGATCAAGCGCATTTGACAGAAAAGTCCAGTTTCTTGGGAAGAAACACCTTTTAAGTTAAATGTGGAAAAATCTGGAAATAAACAATACCACTACAATGGGGTATTCTCAGGAATGTGTACGTTGTAAGTAACTTGACTAAATAGCCTGGAAGTTTTACTTGTAGTCTAAATTTATCTAAACCTAATGAAATTCCTTGTATTATTTCAAAACAGTACATTCAGTTTCTTAACGATTATCAACAGATTATCAATATTTGCTTGTGAACAGTGTTATTTATAAACTCTTTATAACCTTGAAAATATCTTTATTCTAAAACTTAAAGATGAGCTTTTGACTTTACTCATTCAGACAGCTTGATCTTGATGTCACAATTCAGAACTAAATGTCATTGTCAAGATTTTGGTAGACAGATTTAAAAGTTTCTGCCGTAGGGAATGAAGCTGACAGCGTGTGCATGGGTTTCTATACATCTATACTGTTATAAAACCACGCGGGCAGTATACATAGCACTTCACAAGAGGCCGAAGCAAGCAGCTTTTGCGGTGCCAAACACCACAGGCCTGTCTCTGTCAGAGATTCTGCTATAAATCAAGAATCCATGTTTGTAAAATGGGAGGCTGGGACCAAAGTGACAGGTTATGTTCTTATATTGTCTTTCCCTCCGACAGTAAACTAAAGTAAGCAAACTTGTTGACAGTTATAATAGTAAAAAGTTGTAATAATAGTAAAAAGTTTATATTACATTAACATTTGCATTCTTAGCTTTTTTAGGCTATGCACCAAGGGGGTGGGGAGTGCTCTGTAACCAGTGGGATCTTACTGTAAACTAGTAAATGTCCATTTAAAAACAAGTTATAACCAGATATTTTGTGTGCTAATTGTGAGCACTTACTTTTTTTCCATCCTGAGTAACTTGAGCAAGTAGTTCTAAGTTTGGTCTCATACCCTTGTGTGAAGTTGCTACCATAATTTTTTACCCTATCTATTTATTTGATTTCTTTAATAAAGATGTTTGTCCAAGATTATGGAAGTTTGGTCAAATTTTGAAAGTGTTGCTTATGCTGCTACCACGACTGTTTTAGTCCTATTCCCCCTAGTGAGAGTCTACAAGCTATTACCTTAACCCATTTTCTAGAACTCAGATGCCCTCAAACTAGGTATCAGAGCTTTGGGAGTGGGAAGATACCCCGCTAGAAATCCAGGAGTGGTTTGAGCCGTGCTCACTGCAGAGACCCCAGTGTGTACTTACCGCATCCCGCCGGCCCTGCCCTCCGTGAACAGACCGCGCGGAGAGCAGCAGGAGGGTTCGGGCGCCCTGCAAACCCTGCAAACCCTGAGCTCGTGAGGGAAGCGGGAACAAGGACCGCAGGCCCCGCGTGAGTACGTCACTGCAGTCCAGCACCGAGCTGTGTGTGTGCAGGAGCGTGAAGCCAGCCCACTGCCACGTGTGGGGGCGGATGGGACGCCAGATGTGAGCTGCACTGGATGAGCACATGGGCCGCGACGGTGCGGGGTAAGCTGCCCTGGGCACACAGCACGGCGTGAGGGGACGAACCAGGGGCTGGTACTTAAGAAAGCGGAGAAGCCAGCAAAGCTTAGATCTGGTCGTACGGGACGTCACACAGGTTCAGGGACACAGGAGCGACGGGATGACATCATGAGCACCCTGGGCATGAGGCCCGCTGGCACACGTGTGTCAGCACCACGTCAGGGCTATGTTCACACACCCACAGGGACCCAAAGACGACGCACAGCTCTGATCCTGTCCTCTTCCCTTTCCTAGGTGCTTCACCGGTGCCCACGTTTCCCTCGTACGTAGAGGGGGATGGATTTCTGCTCTGCCCGCACTATCCCCGTGCTCTTTCACGTTTCACTCAGTCAGCCCTTTCTGGTTGCCAGGCCACAGTGGGGGCTTTGCCCAACGCACAGACAGTGCGCAGGTCCACTTTTCCATGTCACTGGCCCCAAGCCACGGGTGTCCACGGCGTCATGATACGCAAGGGAAAGCTTGCACACGTTTCTACAGAAACGTAAGACTCAAGCTTTCTCTTAAGGGACATCTAGGACATTTTCACTTCCACTAGGGAATTTTCCCAAGGTGACAGCCATCCCCCCGCTGATGGGACTGTACTTTTCCATCTTGCACGCTGCGCGCTGTTATTTGCCACGCGGGCTGCAAACGTACGACTGTCCGTTCTCCAAGTTCGGTCGTCCGCCTTTTCCGTAGCACTGAACTGTCTCGAAGGCTTCACGGGAGTAGAGCTCAGAAGCACACGCTGTCACAGAGCGGGTCTGACGCCGCGTGATGAGCACGGGCACTGGACCACTGGGGCCTTCCCTCGCCACACTGGGGGGCACGCGGACCGGTCCTCCCGCTGGCCTCCTGGGGGCTCTGCAGCTCCTTCCACCAACCCGGCAGCCTCCGGCGCTGACTGCTTTCTTCCCCAGCTCCTGTTTTCTCGGTATTTCTCATCTTTCTTTAGGTAACACCAGCCAATCAAAAGACGTTTTTGTTCCTAAAAGACTTCTCACTTCCTAAAAACAAGAGTCAGATCTGCAGCTACCTCTCCCGGCTTGTTGAAGAGCTTTCCCCCTCAGTTCGTTGTAGTCTCTTTGAAGGCCGCAGCTCCTGGCAGTTTTGTTCCTCCTCCGTGGTCCCATTTCAGTCCTGTGCTCGGTCAGCCAGCCCCGCTCACTGGGTCCCTCTGAGTCTCGGTGTTCCACTGCATTACTCTCCTTGCTCGCCCGCCTGTCTTTACACACAGGAAGATCTGTTCCCTTGGCCATTTCTTGCTTCCCAGCTCTAGAACTTCTTGAATATTGGCTGGGAAAAAAAGTTACTAAAAAGCTACTTGGACGTTTTTTGTTTTTTTTTAAGATTTTGTCAGAAAGAGCACAAAGCAGGGGTAACAGCAGGCAGAGAGGGAGAAGCAGGCTTCCCGCTGGGCAGAGAGCCTGATGAGGGACTCTAACCCAGGACCCCGGGATCATGACCTGAGCCGAAGGCAGACACTGAACTGAGCCACCCAGGTGTCCCTGCTTCTAAATTTTTAAAAAACCTCCAAAGTAGTAGTTAAATCTATGTAAGAATCAAAACTACACATTATGTAAATACCCACACACACACATACATAATATGGGCTGAATTGTGTCCCCCCAAAATACGTATGTTAATAGCCCCAGCCCCTAGTCCCTCAGAATGTGACTCTATTTGGAGACAGAGCCTCTAAAGAGGTGATTAAGTCAAAACAAGCCCACTAATCCAATCTGATTGGTGTCCTTTTGAGAGGAGGAATTTTGGACACAGACACATGGTGGCATGGGTGGGGGTGGGGGGGCATGCTGCACACAGAGTAAACGTCATCTGCAGGCCAGAGAGAGAGACCTTAGGACAAACTAAACCTACCAACACCTTGATCTTGGACATACAGCCCCCAGAACTGTGAGAAAAATTCCCACTGTTTAAGCCACCCAGTCTGCATTTTGTTATGGCAGCCCTAGCAAACTAATACAATATGCTTCCCTTACGTACTAAATATCTAGCTTGATACCCAAGAAACAGACACATGCTACCTCCACGGACAGGAACTGGGTGGCAAGGGTACAGATATCTGTCTCTTAAGTCTTTGGTTGGTTTTTTTTTTTAAGATTTTATTTATTTATTTATATTTTTTAAAGATTTTATTCATTTGACAGAGATCACAAGCAGGCAGAGAGGGGGGAAGCAGGCTCCCTGCCGAGCAGAGAGCCTGATGTGGGGTTCGATCCCAGGACCCTGAGATCATGACCTGAGGTGAAGGCAGAGGCTTAACCCACTGAGCCACCCAGGTGCCCTCTTAAGTCTTAACATGACTCATCTATTCAAAAAATGAACAGAAAATGTATTCCTGGGGCGCCTGGGTGGCTCAGTCATTAAACATCTGCCTTCAGCTCAGGTCATAATCCCAGGGTCCTGGGATCCAGTCCCACATCAGGCTCCCTGCTCAGTGGGAGGCCTGCTTCTCCCTCTCCCACTCCCCCTGCTTAGGCTCCCTCTGTCTCTCTGTCAAATAAATTTTTAAAATCTTAAAAAAAAAATTTACTCCTAATACCCACTGTTGAATAAGGTGTGGGAAATTAGTACTTTCAGATAGTGCTGCTGGATGTCTGTCACTAGAAAACAGACTGAATAAACTGGTAAACATCCGTAAAGCTGATAAGGTAGATATGCTGTAATAAAGTATGTTCACATATATTAAGAGGAAACAGCAAGTCACAA
The DNA here is from genome assembly GCF_010015895.1 of Lontra canadensis. NCBI lineage: Eukaryota > Metazoa > Chordata > Mammalia > Carnivora > Mustelidae > Lontra > Lontra canadensis. Next base: position 1,740,264 of record NW_022631062.1, read on the forward strand.
AACAATGGGGACACTTTAGACTGCAGGGGTGGAAGGCGGGAAGCAAATCCCCTAGAGAAAAAAGAAAGAATATATAATATACACCGATTTGTTAATGGATTCCTATTTCAGTTTTTTTGATGGAGGATTACAGTTTTGGGAGCGGGGATTGATTATAAATACTAAAAACAACAACTGCCTCTAACCGAAGAACATGAAGAGATTTAATTTCCCCATAATTCAAAACGTCCAAATGTTTTGCATATAGCCAAATTGCTCTGTTAGGAGATGAGACTGTCAAAAGCTTAGCTTACTGAATGATACTGCAATTCTTTTCCAGTGACTCCCCATGAGCAGGACATGCTAACCCTGACCGGCACGTCCTGACAACCCTCAGCGGGTTGGTTTGCCTCTGCAGGATGGGACAGGCACAAATGCAGGGCATATGAACTTTACCCGCAGAAAGACTACAAATCGCTTTATCAAAATCTCCTTGAGTAGAAATCACTCAACAGTGTTCAATGATAGGGAAGGCATTACATATGTGACCTAACAAAGATGTCGTTTATCCTCACATGAAGTACAATCCTTTGTATTTTCTCCAAGAGTGATAAAGTTGGCTTCTGTTTTGGGGGTGGGGGGCCCCACATGTAGCACATGAATGATTACTAGTGAGAGCAATTCTGATACGGAGAATGAAATGTGAACACTTAAATAATTTTAAAGAGAATGAAGAAGTAATCAAATAACTACAATGCAAATGCATTAGGTTTTAATCTTTATTATTTAACATTATTGCTTTCAGGAATTTCTTTCCCTCACCCAGGAACTGAATGCTAATTACATAAAAATATACACATATAAAAAGTAGTTCTCCATTTTCCCAGGAAAAAAACAAACAGTAACTTCCAGAATATTCAAGTGTTTTAATTATAATTAAAGTACTGATCATCTCATTTATTAGCTCTGTAACGTACATATTTAAACATTAACAGACAACCATTACAATTTATAAATGTACGGAGCCACTACTGAATAAATTGATTCTTCCATGAGTGGATGTGTCCCTTCTCCCGCCCACTAACAAAACAGCAATATGGTTAGTTTAATTTTATGAGTAGATGATCCATTGCTGCAAATGCTAATTCTCTTCTCCACCCTGTGTTTTTCTGTGTATGTGTGTGAGTTGGTTAGATCACACAGGCAACCTCTCTAAATGGTCAACAGCAAGACGAGCTAGGCTTGGGCTTTCGGTGCAGACTGACCGTGTCTGTCTGGATCAGGTGATCTGACCTATCCTCAGTAGCAAGCACTCTTCGAACCGCTTCCTCAAAGGCCGCTGCGACATTTGTGGCATCTTTTGCGCTTGTTTCAAAGTAAGGATAGTCACCGTTGTCCCTGCACCAGGCTTGGGCTTCTTCTGTAGATACTTGACGTTCACTTATGTCGATCTTATTGCCTAAAATCACGAAAGGAAAGCTTTCGGGCTCTTTCACATCTGCGTAATATATGAACTCTTTCTTCCAGTTACTCAAGTTCTGGAAGCTCTGGGAATCATCGACACTGAAAGTGAGCAGGCAACAGTCAGAACCTCTGTAAAATGGCGTCCTCAGGCTTCTGAATCGCTCTTGACCGGCTGTGTCCCAAATCTGCATAGTAACAAAATGTCCGTCCACCTCCAAATCTTTATTTAAAAATTCCACACCTATTGTATGGAAGAGCTGGGTATCAAACTTATTGGTCACATATCTGTTCATAAGAGAGCTCTTCCCAACTCCACCATCTCCAAGGAGAATTACTTTAAAAAGCGAAGATTTTCCTGCCATTATTAATCTCAAGGTTTTGACTTTAGAACCCTGTAAAATAAAAAGGTACCATTACATTCCTTTCGACCTGTACATTTCTCTACATGATTCTATGAATATCAGTGCATAAGGTAAATAAAATGCCGAGTCCCCCTTCCTTTCTGTACAGAAAATACCTAACAGCGAGAGCTGTCATAGCCTGAGCACTCCACCACATACCAGATGTGGCCCTACTGTTGCTCCGAAGACAGCCGGCAAGGGCTCACTCTTCCGCTCCTCGGGTCACAGCTGACAGAGGCAGACACTCAAGGCCAAGTCTCACCCAAAGACCTTGCTCTCAACCATCACTCTCTGCTCACAGTAAGCCCCGCCGCCATCTGTTAGAGATGCAGGAGGAGACCAAAGTAGGCAGGTATTTGTAACAACTTCAAACAGCCCTTTGGTGACACAGTGACAGTTTTACTGATGGCTTTCATCTTGTGCCAAGGGTTTTCTCTATGACCTCCCCTTTCTCTCTTGCAACGCTATCACCATAGGCACTGGTAACCAGGAAACCAGAGACAGAAGCTGACTGATCTGGCTGTGAACAAAAATAAACCAATGACTGAGTGAATGGACTCCATTCTCTTCCTTAGGAACACTATTTGGACTTGGCTAAAATTAACGTCAGCAGCAATGGAATTTTTTAGCTGAGTATCCTAATCTAGCGCATTCTGCCCACAAGATTCATTTGGGCAGCTGCAACTCTTAATAAATTCGAACCTGGGCTGTCACTTGTGTGTTTCCAGAGGGAATGAGATAAACCTTAAAAAAATGTGGTACTCTAGGGGCGCCTGGGTGGCTCAGTCGGTTAACCGTCTGCCTTCAGCTCAGGTCATGATCTCAGGGTCCTGGGATCGAGCCCCACATCAGGCTCCACACTCAGTGGGGAACCGGCTTCTCCCCCTGCTTCTGCCACTACCCCCAGCTTGTGCTCTCTGTCAAATAACTAAATAAAACCTTAAAAAAAAATGCAGTCCTCTACGTACTCTTTTGGGGAAGCCATGGGGCAGGATTAAACATTTCCCTTTACCACAGGCACCAGCCTATGTGGGGTAGAATTTCCGATGCCCATTTACAGATGGCTACTTTTTTTTTTTTTTTAAGATTTTATTTATTTATTTGACAGACGGAGATCACAAGTAGGCAGAGAGGCAGGCAGAGAGAGAGGGAAACAGGCTCCCCAATGAGCAGAGAGGCCAATGCAGGGTTCAATCCCAGGACCCTGGGATCACAACCCGAGCTAAAGAGAGAGGCTTAACCCACTGAGCCACACAGGTGCCCGTTTGTTTTTTTAAAGATTTTATTTATTTATTTACCAAAGAGTTTGAGAGAAGAGGGGACAGAGAGCATGTGAGTACAAGCAGGGGCAGCAGCAGCGGGAGAAAGTAGGCTCCTTGCTGAGCAGGGAGCTTGATGTAGGACTCATCCCAGGAACTTGGGATCACGACCCAAGGCAAAGGCACTTAACCAACTGAGCCACCCAGGCAACCCCCAGATGGCTACTTTTATTTTTTTTTTAAAGATTTTATTTATTTATTTGACAGACAGAGATCACAAGTAGGCAGAGAGGCAGGCAGAGAGAGGAGGAAGCAGGCTCCCTGCTGAGCAGAGAGCCTGATGTGGGGCTCAATCCCAGGGCCCTGGGATCATGACCTAAGCCAAAGGCAGAGGTTAACCCACTGAGCCACCCAGGCGCAGAAGGCTACTTTTCAGTGCCAACAGGAGCACTGTTCCTATTTAAGACTTCTGTTTTTAGGGACGCCTGGGTGGCTCAGTGGGTTAAGCCACTGCCTTTGGCCCAGGTCATGATTCCGGGGTCCTGGGATCGAGTCCCGCATCGGGCTCCTTGCTCGGCGGGGAGCCTGCCTCTCTCTCCGCCTCTCTCTCCACCTCTGCCTGCCTAGAGGCAGGCTTGCGTGCTTTCTCTCTCTCTGACAAATAAATAAAATCTTTAAAAAAAAAAAAGGCTTCTGTTTTTATTCTTTATTATGGAAAATTTCAAACATACACAAAGTTTCTGAATAATGAGAATAGTACAATGAAACCCCCCATGGATCCCCAACCTAGTTTCACCAATTATCAGCTTACAGCAAATCCTATTTCTTCCATAATTCCCCATTCTCCCCAGTTATTTTGAATCAAATTATATCATTTAATCTGTAAATATTTCACTATCAGATGGCTTTTAAATACATTAAAATTTGTAAAAGGAGACAACCTTTGGAGCAGCACTAATAAATTTTCTGTAATGACGGAAATGTCCTCCATCTGCACTGTCCAATATGGCAGCCACTAACCACATGTGACTACTGAGCATCTGACATGTGGCTGGAAGCAATGAGAAACTGAATTTTAAATTTTATTTAAGTGTAACTAATTTGAATAGCCACATTTAAAGAGGCAACAGCTGTAGTGGCCAGCACAGTTCTAGAGCAAAAATGGTAATTAACTTTAACATGAAAGTGGATATATTATGACTCCCTCAATGGGAAGGTAATGAGACATGAAAAATCACCGTTACACTGACTAGGATGGACTTGGAAATTCACTGCAGTAAACGTTATCTGGCTACATCCTGGTTATATCCAAATGTGACCCAGTATAATGGAATTAAATACTCCCTGTAATGTGTAAGAATTCTGCATTTCCAACTCCATGCTACACTATTCTGGTAAAACCTGTAGAACTTGCCTATAACTCTTATTGGCTCTTTTAAATTACTACTGCTGTAATTACTACTATAATTGATACAATTTAAATTGGCCAACAAAGCTGTGAGGCAATCAAAGTACTTACCTCTTGGAGACTTTTCTGACTTCATGGGATTGCTCTGCTCAATGCCAAAACTAAATTCATGTCAGAGAGGAAACTGAAACAATCCCAAATCCCTTAATCTCTTGACATAGGTAACAACTTGATAAATCTGTTCCTTTAACTTTGCAATCTTGCTTAAACAATTTCAATTCATACAAAAAAAAAAAAAAAAAAAAAAAAGAATAACAAAACCAAAAATGCACGCCAGCTATTATGACATGGGGAAAAAGCACTGGTTTAAGGCCTTATCCTTAATGCTCTTCACTAGTTCTCCAGAGATTTAGATCTAAGTCCAACTTCTAAGACAAGACACCTTAGCCCTGCTCCCCATTTCTGACTTCAGTCATTTGGAAATACACAGTCAGATGGGACTGAAATTCAGTTCTACTTGCTTAGCTCTCACGCTCTCCCTGGCCTCGGCCCTGGCACATGCTGCTTCCTCTGCTGGTGATCCTTCCCCACCCACCTCACCTAACAACGAACTGCTGAGCCCTCGGACCTACTCAGCATGGTCATCACCAACACCAGGAACCTTCCCCAGCAGCCCCCATCCCACGGTTGTTCCTTTCACAACACAAAAGTTCCATTACGTGTTCTAAGGATGTAAGAGATGTGCATGATTCTAGTGTATCATTAATTCCAGTATTTGAGTAAGCTCTAACTACCTGACCAGACACAAAATTTTACTGCACAGCACTGAATTGTTAGGATCTTCACAGCAAATTACAAACCAGATTATGCAATCTAGTAACCTCCACCCAGGTGACTAGCTGCATATATCTACCAAATTAAGTCTCCTTGAGATTTTTCATTTATAATTTTATCAGGATACTTTGACACAGTTCTTTTCTTTATTCATAATAATGTGGGACTTCCTAGTTGGTGCCATTGTGCTAATTAAACAAATCTGGGGTACTCTAGATCCATGCGCCAGGAAGTGGGATATGATTTTTTACAATTCCCATCTATAATATGGGGCCTCACAGATACCCTATTTGCAAGGATGCTGGCATTTGCTAAAACAGTATATATACAAACATTTCTGCTTCTTACTGTAGAGTTGTATATAAACATACATGGTGATACAGATAAGTGTATAAACCATCTTATTTTCCACTGAATCCAACACAAGCTAGCTTCAGGCAATCTATACATTAACATAACCATAACTGGCTTAGAGACATTAAAAATACTCCCTTTTTCTTTTCTAAAAACAGTAAAATCCTTTCAAACTTCAGTATAAGATGAATGAATAAAGGTATCCCGTTATTTTCAAAACTTACCTTAAAATATAATGTGAAGTCTTTTATATTCCACAGTTCAGAATGATTGCCCACGGGCAATAATGAAAATCCTCACCAAGGTTAAAACATGACTTTACCAATTCAGCTAAATTTGATGAAGATTTCTGAATAAGAAAAGCATTATTACATAAGTCATAAATGTTACCTTAATTGTTCAGTTCAAGCAGCATCATTATCTGCAAAGAAAAAATTAGAAAGCTCACCTTAGCAATGGACTTTTAATTTGTTTTATAGTTTTAAGAGTTAAAAACAAAAATTAAAATGTGAATAAATATGACTTGTATTAACACCCAGATTCTTAATTTGAAAGGAAAACCAGAAAAAATAAATAAAAATAAAAGGACAAACCACACCTGAAAGCTGTCCATGACCTTTCTCAGCCCCCCCAAAAATCCTAGAATCAAATACTACACACTTTTTTAAAGGTTTTTATTTATTTACTTGTCAGAGAGAGAAAAAGTGTGTGTGTGCAGCCACACAAGCAAGGAAAGCAAGTGAGCCCCCCAGGTGCCCCCAAATACTACACGTTAATCATTATTTTTTCAAGAAGGTTTTTGCCTGCCCACCCTTCTAAGTTTCACACTCAGACAAATGTAAAATTTTTTAGGATAAAATGTAAAATATGGGGGCGCCTGGGGGGCTCAGTCAGTTAAACGTTTGCCTTCGGCTCAGGTCATGATCTCAGGCCCTGGGATTGAGCCCTGTGTTGGGTTCCCTGCTCAGGGGGGAGCCTGCCTCTTCCTTTCCCTCTGCTACCTGTGCTCTCAAATAATAAAATTTTTTTAGAAATGTAAAATGTCAGTCTTCAAAATCTGCCCAAGTTTTGAGTGGATTAGAATAATCCTATTCCAAAGAATTAAATAAAGCTAACACAAACAAGAAAAAGTAGAGTCACGAGAGGGAGGGGCACCAATGCAACAAAGGAAAAGCCGTGCTGAAGCTACGGCAACACTGTGCGGGGAAGCTGCTGGGCAGCTAAGGCAGACGGGAAAACTTTCTTGTGACAGAACAGCAAGCCACTATCAGAAAGGAGGAGGGTTCTTGGTACCAAAGGCCAAGAGCACACACCCCTGGGCAAGCTACCTGACATCCTACCTCCTGGGGCTGTTGGGAAGATTCACTAGGTCATGGACAATAGGTAAAAGCGTTTCACCACAATGCCAAGTTCACTGCAGGAGCGCAGGAAGTTTCTATGGAATGAATACATGAAGTCTTTACTGGTGGCTTCAAGGAAAAGTTTCTTTCATGACCATTTCTTAAATTTCTTAAGTTTCTTTCATGACCATTTCTTAAATTTCTTCAAATTTCAGTAAGGGTCCTGGGCAGAACAGAGAAGAGGATTATGCAGGCGGACGTGAAGAAGCCGAAGGATCCTCGCCATGGAGATCGAATCAACCAGAAGGTTTCTGAGTGACAGATTATGCTGGAAGCTGGGCTACAGCACTAGCCTCTCTTAGTCTAAACCAAAGGTTTTACCCCCGACACAGACCTTTTTTAAGCAAAGGGCATTTTTGTGAAACTTACATACAGCAGCCCTTAACTTACAAATTCAATCAACGAATAAATGAGACTCTTCAGAATTTTGACATTTGACTTTAAAGATGAAACAGCAACAGTAACAACAGCCGTTAACAGTGACACTGACTAAACTCTGTAAGCCCTTACTCTGCTTCACTGTATCCACTCCTCTCAAGTGTCTCCCTATCCTCACACTACAGATGAGCATGACTCGGGTCCACTGCCTTGCCCGAGGTCATACAGCTAGGAAAAGACGGAGGGAGGGAGATCGCAAGGCGGCTGACTATTCCACAGCCTGCCACGTAACCTACCAGACTCAGTTGTCTTCGCATTTATTTCTGAGGGTTTTCCTGTTGGCTGCTGCAGGCAGAATGAAAATCAACAGCTGTGATGCTAAGAGTCTTTCAACTGCTGACTTTATTTCAAGAACCGCATAAGACGAGTTAACCTGACAGAACCAGTAGTGTTCAATCCACTGACAGGTACTATAAATAAAGCACATCTAACTGTACCTAAGGTTGTTTTGTTTTGTTTTTAAGATTTTATTTATTTATTTGAGACAGAGAGGGAGGGAGAAGTAGACTCCCCACCAAGTGCAGAGCCCAACACGGGGTTCCATCCCAGCACCCTGGATCATGACCTAAACCGAACGCAGGCGCTTAACCCACTGAGCCACCCATGTGCCCCAAGTCCTAAAGTTTTAAGAGAATTTCAACAGTTTAAATTTTTTTTTTAAAGATTTTATTTAGGGGCGCCTGGGTGGCTCAGTGGGTTAAAGCCTCTGCCTTCAGCTCAGGTCATCATCCCGGAGTCCTGGGATCGAGCCCCGCATCGGGCTCTCTGTTCATTGGGGAGTCTGCTTCCCGCCCCCTCTGAAATAAATAAATAAATAAATAATCTTTTTTTAAAAAATTTCTTTTTTTTTCAGAGAGAGAGAGAAAGTGGGGTGGAACACACACACACAAGCAAGAAGGAACAGACGGAGAGGGGCAGTAGACTTGATGCTGACTGTGGAGACTGGCGTGGGGCTCGATCTCACAACTCTGAGATCATCACCTGAACCGATATCGAGAGTTGGATGCTTAACTGACTGAACCACCCAGGCGCCCCATACATGTTTTAAATGCAGTGTGAATCAAATGTTGGCAGAACTCTGAAGCATCTCCCCAGAAGTCTGGAGTTCCACACGGAGGGTGGAAAGCAGTGTTTAAACAAGCGCTTAGTGAAGCCTCCTTTGTGCCACACCCACCCAGGCCCAGCAGGTGCAGCTCGCAGTTGGGAAAGCGACAATCTGCACACAACCCATGTGTGCTACACCTACGGCAAGACCTACCCATGAAAGGCACTTGACAGAGAGTGCAACTACGCACACCGAACCAGAAACCAAACCACCTGAACAGTGCCCCAGCATGTCCCTCGGTGAGTGAGAGAGGCAGCGTGCACACCTGCGGCGCTCAGCCACATCCAGGCCCTACATGTGAGCATTTGGCATGTGAATCCAGGCATCGGGGCACTTAATTTTCCTACACTGCGGCCCTGTAACTCAGCCGGCTACTTCACCTGCGGCTCAGTTAAAAAGGTGGCAACTTGCACGGCCAGGGGAAACTGGGCTGTGTGCAAGTGTGTCCGTGAGAAACTACACACCAGCTCCCAGAGCGGGTTCTTCCAAAGCTATGTCTCAAGGATCATTTTGCTGTCCCTGGAGAGCAGCCTCACCAAGGTCTGATTCCACCGTAGGGGGATCTGACCCCGGCTAACTGGGTCTGATCACAGGCTGAGCTCAGAAGCGGGAAGCTCAGCAACACGGGGAGGAGAAAACCCCAGGAGAAGCAGAGGGAGCCCAAGCCAGGAAGCGGCGAAGGCAGCCTGGCAGAGCGAGAGCGCAGAGCAGGCCTGAGCGCCGGGAGCCCAGAGGGAGGAGGGCGCTGGCCGCAAGGCCCGGAGGGCGCGGGACTGGAACACGCAGGGCCTGAGGGCTGCGGGAAGGACTTCGGCCCACACCCCCGCGATGAGGAGAGCCCTGAAACGGCTTCCGCGGCGGGCAACCTGCTCAGATGCGGAGTCCGGAAAGGTAACTGGCTGAAGTGAGGGGAAGAGGAAGGCCTCGGGAAGAGCTTCAGCGGATGCCCGTAGGAGTCCTTTCAACTACCAATGGCATCAGCGGGCTTTGGGAGTGAAAATGGTGGCTTTTCTGCCTTGTCGGGGATCCCGCAGTAAAATGTTCCCTCTGCGGCTTATACCTCACCTCCCTCTGATCCTCTGCTCTTGCTACCCTTCTAACTCCTGCTCACGCCTGCAGATGCAGCCAGACCTCATGTCCCACTGAAGTCCCTTCCCCCACATGCCTAATGCATCCTGAATATGCCTCTAGGTGCAGAGGTGGTAACAGTGACACTGGCATGCCTACTATGTCTAATAAAAATGAAACATGCTGGGGCGCCTGGGTGGCTCAGTGGGTTAAAACCTCTGCCTTCGGCTCGGGTCATGATCCCAGGGTCCTGGGATCGAGCCCCCGCATCAGGCTCTCTGCTCAGCGGGGAGCCTGCTTCCTCCTCTCTCTCTCCCTGCCTCTCTGCCTACTTGTGATCTCTGTCAAATAAATAAATAAAATCTTAAAAAAAAAAAAATGAAACATGCTCAGGGCACCTCGCTGGCTCAGTCTGTGGAGCATGCAACTCTTGATCTTAGGGTTGTGAGTTCGAGCCCCATGCTGGGTGTGGAGATTACTTAGAAAAACAAAAAACAAAAAAAAATTTTTTTTTTTTAAAAGAAACATGCTCTCTAAAAGGATTTGTTTCGTGGAAACATTATACCATTAAAAAATGCCCATACTTTTCCCCAAGTTATCAATTTTCTAAACTATAGCAAAAAACTACATCCCCATACTATTCTAAAATCATCTCAAAAAGAAAAAAAGAAAGGAAGGAAATTTTGCAAAAATGTAAACTGTAGGGCAAATGCAAATGCCCTAAATGCCTAACTGGAGATGTTTTTTACTCCCTGAGGAAACATGGAAAGGTGGGACTATAGAAATATACTGTTCCTGAGTGTTGAAACAGCACACAGACCACGATCACACCACATAAAACCTTACAGGTTTATATTAAAGTCTGCAAGAGGGACACGTGGATGGCTCAGTCAGTTGAGAGTCAGACTCTTGGTTTTCAGCTCAGGTCATGATATCAAGGGCTGTGAGACTGAAACCCATGTCAGGCTCCAAGCTCAGTGGGGAGTCTGCTTGAGATCCTCTCTCCCTCTGCCCCTCCCACTTGTGCATTGCCTCTCTCAAATAAATAAATAAATAAAATCTTTAAAAAAAAGATTTTACCTATCTACTTATTTGAGAGAGAGAGAGCAAGAGAGAGAGAGCGCGTAAGCCCAGGACCCTGAGATCACGACCTGAACCAGACAGACACTTAACCGACTGAGCCACCTAAGTGCTCCTAAATAAATAAATCTTTTTTTTTTTTTTAAGATTTTATTTATTTGAGAGAGAGAGCTTAAGCATGGGGAGGGGCAGAGAGAGAAGCAGGCACCCCGCCAAGCAGGGAGCCCAATGAAGGGCCTGATCCCAGGACCCAGAGACCATGACCTGAGCCAAAAGCAGTCGCCCAATGACTAAACCACCCAGGCACCCTAAACAAATAAATCTTAAAAATAAAAAACAAGTAACCCAATTTAAAAATGGACATAAATGGTCAACATCATTAGCCAGAAGGGAAATGTAAACCAAAACTACAATGAGATAGAACTTCATACCTCTAGGATGGCTAGAATCAAAACAGACAGACAATAAACAAGTACCGATGAAGATATGGAGAAACTGGAACCCTCACACACAGCTAGTGGAAATGTAAAATGGTGCAATGACAGTGGAAAATAGCCTCGTTCTGCAAAAAGTTAAACATAAACTTTCCATATGACCCAACAATTCCTCTCTTAGATATATACCTAAGCGAAATGAAAACATCCTCCACACAAAAACTTGTACATGAATGTTCACAGCAGCATTATTCATAACAGCCAAAAAAGTGGAAACCACCCAAATGTCCATCAACTGAGTCGTTAATAATATTACATGTGGCCTCCCATTTATATGTAATGTTCAGAATAGGCAAACCCATAGATAGGTAGTAGATTTGTGGTACCAGGAAATGGGTGGGGAAAGGTAAATGGGGAGTGATCGTTAATGGGTACAGGGATTCTTTTGCGGGGGGTGATGATAATATTCTGGAATTAGATAGTGGGTGATGGTTACACAACTTTGTGAATATACTAAAAACCACTGAACTGCATACATTAACAGCGTGAATCTTATGGTATGCAAGTCATAGCTAAAGAATGTAGGTGTGTATTTATAGACGCACACACTCACACAAATATGTGTATGGTCTAAGAATTGTCAATCAAACCCTAATATTAGATTTATGTAAAGCCACAAATGACCTCCTTGTTGCTTCAGCAATGTCCTTTTGAATAAATAAACCTGTTACACACACAACAGATACCTCAGGATGACAATCCATGGGCCGGCACCAACACATGCTGTATACAGCACACACTGGTCTGTATGAGGAAACGGAGTAAGTAGGTCACTCTTAGGAAAGAAAATGAACTATGCTTTCAGCAGATATCTCAAAACTGAAGACAAAAAGCACTGTATGTCAACCCTTCCCTTTTTACAACACTATTTTTCCAACTTTTCTATTGCGTACTTTAATCTTAATTATCGATAGTTTATTAGTAGTACCCTTTTCTCTGGTTTTCCCCAATCCCTTGCTGGTTTCCAAAGCCATTATACTACAGCAAACCAAGAGGGAGTCAGATCCAAGCAGAGAAAATTGAAATCTCTAATAGGAATGTTTGTAGGGATTAAAGGCAGACATTTTTTATTGTTTATAGATCCAACTGTCTCCACTCTTAACAGATAACTAACCCCATTTATTTCATTATTTTCATTATATAAAGGTTTTGGGCATGGCATTCAAAGGGCCATCCAACTTCAGTTACAAACCTGTCCCAATTGTATCACTACAACTCATAGTCCCACACCTATCATAGGAATTTACAGCTCAATCTTTGTTCAGGCCCTTATCTTAGACTGGGAGTTCCCTCCCAACTCCCAGCTGTTCAAAGGCCTAGTTAGATCACCTCATCCAGTAAGCTTGCGGCAGCCACCCCCAGAAACTTAATCTTCCAATTTTCTTTGCTCTCATCATCACTTCCATCTGGTTACAGCTCTCACCCACTTGTCATTGTCAGTTGTGTATGTGTCTCTTTCCTAATTATGATGTCAACTCCCCAGGAGGGACACAACACACCTAATTCTATCCATTTGTCCTTTTTTGGTTCTGCAACATCTTGTACAACACTTTACACACAGTGAGGTATCAAATAAACGGAAAATTGAGAACAAAGAGTAAATAACTTCCCCCCTTTTTTCTCGTTATTCTATTCTTATTTTTCTATTTGTACTTTCCACGCTTACAATTTATTCAATTAGTTCTTCCCCCATTCTATTTTTGAAGTCTATTAAAATGTGTGGGAAGGGACAAAAAATTGATTTTTTTCGTGCAAGTCCAATGAAAACACCACATTAAAATAAGTACTACTGGCGCCAACAGGGAGCTGGTGAACATTAAAAACAACATTCCTCTAACAAGCTGCAGAAGGGAGAGTGGGCCAGGTTTGTAAACTGCTCTTCTCAAAATCTCAGACTTGAAACATATACTCTGTAACCCCTTGACTAGTTCTTACTTCCAAACACTTAAATTGAATTTATCACTCTTGGTTTAATTTAGGAACAAATTTTTTCCCTCAAAATCACACATCCCTTTGGCATTTACCCTGAATGTCCCAGTTTAGAAACATACCACTTATCCTGAGGCTCAAAGAAACTAAGCAAGGAAACAAAAGCACGGATAATCTCTGAATTATTTCTATTTTCACTTAGAGCTGGACTCATTCCTTGAATCTTAAGTTATCAGTGTGTCTCACGTAACAACGTAATTAGTTCCACTCTGTTTCCAGTCTTCTTGGTTGTCTTGTTGAAATGCATGAGCAAGAAGCAAGTCAAGGAAGGCACTAACTCTAACGGGTGCTTCATCTCCACAGCAAGAGGTGTACACACACACACACACACACACACGGTGAAGACTTAAATAAATCATCTAGCTGATCACTGAACATTACTCCACAGAGAGCGATAGCAAGAGAAGGGAAAAATTGTAAATCAAACTACACTATCACAATGCCAGAGTTGAACACCCTATTTAAAGAACGCATTTCAACACCCTATTTAAAGAACTCATCTCAATAAATACTTTTTAAAAGATTTTATTTATTTATTTGAGAGAAAGCGAGCGAGCACGAGTTGGGGGGAGTAGTGGGGGAGCGAGGAGGGGGAAAAAGTCTCAAGCTGACTCTGTGCTGAGTGTGGAGCCCAATGTGGGGCTCGATCTCACGACTCTGACACCATGACCTGAGCCAAAACCAAGTTTAACTGACTGAGCCACCCAGCAGACCCACTAAGCACTCTTTTTTGGAGATAAGTCACTTAATTAAACTTCTAAGACATATATACTCACAATTTTGCTTAAAACAAGGTACCTCTATAGTTAGGTATACAAACTAATCATTAACAGTGATGGAGAGAGTGTAGGGAAAAGAGAGGTTATGGAACTAAGTCGTCTTAAACCATTCTGAAAATACAGAGCACCAATGATCAGAAAGAACCGTGTGCAGTGATGGAAACGCTCTATTCCTGCGCTATCTACTGTGGTAGTCACGAAACACACATGGCTTTGAGCACCTGAAATGTGACTGATCTGAGGAACTAAATTTTTAATTTTATTTAACTTTAATTAATTGAAATTTAAGTTGCTACATGAGTATTGGACAGTGCGGGTACAGAGTGTGCTTAATTGCGGAGTCCACAAAGGAGCCGCAGAGAGAAAACACACGTCCTAGAACGACACGTGAACTAGAATGTATAGATGGAAGTGTGTGCTCCAGCTTTTCTCTGGCAAGAGTATGCAAAGGGTTTCAAAAATCTGGCAAATTAAAAAAAAAAAAAAGTACAAAGGGTTTCATGTGATTCTTAAAGGGATCTGGAATGATAAACACATGTCCACATCATTGTGTGTGTATATGTGTATGAATTTTTTATAAGGTAAATTCTACCCCCAACATGGGGCTCAAACTCACAACCCCTGAGATCAAGAGTTGCCTGCTCTACCTGAATGAGCCGCGAGGCGTCCCTTCGTCATTTGTATATGATACGTGATCCATGTGTTTAAGTAACTCATAACCCCCTCCAGACTTTCATCTTTATTTGGCATCACTATTTCTCCATTGTCTCCCTCACCTGTGAGACTTACCTATTACATTTTGACCATGAACCGTGACAGTTCAGTGAACAGACTTACTCGTGCAAAGCCGCTAATCTCGGAAGTGAGGATAATGTTTTGCTCTCTGTTCTGTTCAATGGGGTCCTTTTTTTTTTTTTAAATGAGGTCCTTAAAAGAACACCCATAAATCTATAATAAGACATTTACCTGTGAAAGACACTTAAACTCCCTGAAAATAAAGAAGAGGGTTTTTTTTAGTTTAAGGTTGTTTAAGATACTTCAGCTAGTTTAAGGCTGCACTGTGAGGGACACATTTCAAAGACAAAAAAAAATGGATAAAGGTCACAAGATAGGAATACTGGAAATTCTGCTAGGTTTCAGAAAGAAGACTGCATTGTGAAAGAAATGAATTTAAATATGCATGTTAGAAAAACGCATTAAAGTAGCAAAACGCAAATTAAATATGATCTACAGTGACCTGCTGTAACTTAAGGGAACATTGATTCTTACTCATCAGAGAAGAAACCCATGTCTTTAATTTGGAGCAGAAAAGGGTAAGGGCTAGAGAACTTCCATAAAAACCCAGGGAATAGTACACAAACACGACCGATAAGACATGAAGCCACAGCAAAGTAGAACTTCTTGGCTATTAAGAAATTAAGTAAGAGGAATGGGGATTTCCCAAGATGTATTTCAAGAGGACAGCTATACATCTAGCATACAGGACTCAACTGGATGAGAGGAGCCCATTCTGCAGGGAAGTGGTTACCAGGTCAAAATGAGAAGACACAGAAGAGAACTGCAGCTGTCTTACAGGAAAATTCACTTCATCCCACTTCTCCACCAACGATGCCCCGGTTTGTCCCAACCAAGGTACTGAAGCTGGCTTTGCTTACAAAAAGCTTCCCAAACCCAAACTTACTCTGCCATCACTACTCATTTCACCTCTATGCCTGATCAGCCCTCTACTCCACTCACTGCACAGAGGCTCCCAACTTCTCCATCCCTGAGTGTCGGCAGAAGCCACCAGAGAGCTCCTAAAGTAAGGCCAATCCAGGGGCTTCCCCCAGTCCTCATCTAAATGGCCTAATGGACCAACAGCCCTGAAGCAAAGAAAGAGAAAAGTGCTTCTCTTAGGACTTCACTGTGTACACTTCCAGAAAACACTTCCAGAGCTGACCACCTAGGACAGTCAGTTCTCTTAGATATAGCCCTTTGTCTGGATGTACAGGACATAAAAACTCAAAAGGGTACTCAAGGCATTTTTCCTAAATAAGGGAATGGAGGCCCAACTGGGAAAGGATCTTATGAAGTATCACACCTCTAGCTGGAGGCATAGGTGGGATCTTCCAGTGTGAGCCAGGACTCGGCCACCATTACTGTCTCTGTTAGGTCTAACAGCCTGGCAATGACCGTGAAAATGCTTTCTATTTAATGGTCCATAAAACTCCCCTTAGCTGGGGCGCCTGCAGTGGCTCCCTCAGTTAAGTGTCTGCCTTCGCCTCACGTCATGATCCCAAGGTCCTGGGGTAGAGCCCTGCACGGCAGGGCTCCCTGCTCAGCAGGGGGTCTGCTTCTCCCTCTCCTTCTGCCTGCTGCTCCCCCTGCTTGTGTGCGCACATGTGTGCGCTCGCTCTGTGTCAAATAAATAAATACAATCTTAAAAACAAAAACTTCCTCTTGGCTTTCTGCAACTTAGAGGACTCCCTCTTCTAACAAGCTCTTAAAAGTAGGTATATTGCAAGGTTGAAGTCCTTACCTCTTCCCAAACCACATCTTCCTGGGATATAAAACCCAGTGATTCATAAAGTTGACCTCCATCCTCCCCCTCCTTGGGAAAAGAATTCCGACCCCTTTCATAATGTTCCTGTGATGCCCCGATGGCAGTTCAAGTGCAACAAACGTAAAGCCAAGCTGATTATCTTCCCCATTTCCAGAATCCCTTCTATTCATTTCGTCCACCCACACAAGAATGTGTCCACTTCCCTCCCTACCCATTGCCATTGTCTTCTTTGCTCAAATAACCTATGTTATGACCATAATAACGTGAGCCACCACTGATTACTGAGTATCTACTAGGTACCTGGCATACAGCAAATCACCTGCAAACTGGGACACTACCACCCTATGTTCTATATATCACAAAGATTAAGTAACTTCCTTGATCTAATTAAACAGAGCTGGCTGACCATGTGTTACCTTCACTCCCACCAAATGACAAAAAAATTCTAAAAAATATATAAACCCAAAAAGGTTAAGAAGAGGGAAAAACTATAGATGACAGACAGCAATGAAATTGAGATGGAAAGCAAATGTTCTAGTAACGACAAACGGAAGAGACAAGGAACGCTAACTGGGGGAGAAGCAGCTAACAATGAGAAAGCTGATTCCCAGGGAACACCTGAAGAGGCATATGGACACTTCTGGAAATTTCTTGGGACAGGCTGGCCAGGCTGAAAGCACAATGGTTTCTCCTGAAAGGCCACAGACCCCACGACCACCCCATCTGCACCTAGAGGCCCCTTTCTCCACTGGCGAATCTACACCCTAAAGATGTACATACAGCGGAAAATGGAGACGAAACCCTACAGACAACAAGGGAGGCCGGGCGGGCTCTTCTAAATTTCTGAGGGAGCCACAGAGGTGGCAGACGTCCGTAAGACACTGCAAGCTGGCGCTCCGGGGAGCTCAGGGTTTCAACATGCGATTGTACCACATTCCTTTCCATGACATCATTATCTTCGCACAGCTGGGTTTTCCAGGGCTGGTGTGGTAAAAATCAAGTACTACGCAAATATTAATGTGGAACAGGATACGAGGGTAGCAGCTGTTTGCTCCAAAACTATTTATGAAATTTTATTTAGGATTACTAGAACTCAGGGCATCTGGATGGCTCAGTCTGTTTAGCGTCTGCCTTGGGCTCTGGTCATGATCTTGGGGTACTGGGACAGAGCCCACTGGGCTCCCTGCTTAGTGGGGACTCTGCTTCTCCCTCTCCCTCTCTCTCTCTCAAATAAATAAATAAATAAATAAGTAAAATCTTAAAAAAAAAATACTGGAACTCATTCCAGAGACTGTTCTGCATTCACCAATGTGTGGTCCTCAAGCAGTTCTTCTGTTGTCCTGTTCTGACTTCCAACTAAACCACGTATGTATTTTCAGGTATGTTTATCTAATCACTGCTGATTAAATACACAAATGAGAAACTGCACAGACCAGAGCAGGTGCCCAGCCAGTGAGTTCTAACTTTTTTGAACCTGTTAAATCATTTAAACACTCCTCTAAGGGAACCTGGGTGGCTCAGTCGGTTAAGTGTCTGTCTTCAGCTCAGGTCAGGATACCAGGGTCCTGGGATCTAGTCCCAAATGGGGCTCCCTGATCAGCGAGGAGTCTGCTTCTCCTCCCTCTGCCTCCTCTCCCCCGCCCCCCACCCCGCTCATGCTCACTCTCTCTCTCAAAAACAAACAAACAAACAAGCAAAAACCCTTAACTAAATAAAAACTCCTCTAAGTGTTCTACATAGCAAGTCCAGAAGAGAAATCTGTAAGTCTTTTTTCAGGCTTCTCTAACACGGACAATGCAAACACTCGTATGAAAACTACATTGGCCTCTGTACCCAAAAACCTAGTCCAATTCCAAACTGTTCAGTGTGTTAGTTTACACTGCTCTCCTAGCCTTCACACTTAGATAATGAATGTGGCCACAGAAGGAGTAGATCAAGTTGCTCCATACTCTTTCTCGGTGCCCTATCAAACAATAGCATAGATTTGGAAGGCCTTGGACAGAAGTGGTCTGGGTCCAGACTCCCCACCACAAAGTGAGCTGGCTTCAGTGAGGACAGAATGTAAAGCCTCAACCACCTGCTTCATTTCTGTATTTCCTTCAAGCTACGTACCCGTCTTTCCCCACCCCATGTTGATCTAGCTGTCAGCTTACCTGCAATTCATTTACTTCTAGCTGTCCTCTGTGTTCACGATAAGCAACAATACTCTAAACCCTGTATCCACCCTGGTCAAAAATTAACAAAAAATAATGGAAGAATACAGAATGTGGAAATAGCCAGAGCTCCACTTTCGTAACATGTACAATATCAAGATTCACTCCAGAAAACAGGGATTTCCTCTCCAAGGTATCTAACAAGCCTAGGCGCCCCCAGGCTCCCTGGCAAGCACAGGCCTGGGACGACCTCCAGCCTTACCTCTCCAACCAAGGAGAGGCCCCACCTCCTCCCCCTGCTTACACACCGGGGGCCCCCAGGCCTCCTCCCTCAGGTATCCAGAACGTGCCTCTGCATCACTGCTTTCCCAACTCCATGAGGCATTTTATGAGTTCATCGCCCCCCCCCAATCCTTAATAAATGTTCTCTGTTGATGACCTACTTGACTAAGCCCTATTTTCTCGTCCTTGGTTTTGACTAAGAAATGTATTACCTAGTTAGCTTTCAAGTGAGACGCGTTTCTCAAACACACAAGCACACTTCTATTTGGCTCACTTCTTCCTGCTGCTTAACCAGCATGTTGCCTGGAGCAGAACTACCCGGAAGCCGGTAACGTGATGTCTCTATTTGGTGTCATATAATCTCACAGAGATCGTCAAGTGCAACCATCTCATTTCACAAAGAAAGAAACGTGGTGACCTAACGTGGCCAAGCAGCAAGCCAACTACAGACGCAGTAAGCCTCCTCTGAGGCCAGCGCGGGTTCCTCCTGCACCCATTCCTCTTGACCCTTCCCAGAATGAAATCCCTCCCATCAGGAAAGAACACATATATCCCTTTGCCAGATCCCATTCGATAGCAGTCATTTTTAGGTGTACAATTCAGCATCCCCTTCACCCCACAGGAGATAACTCCTGATAAGAGACAGAGAAATCTATAATTAACAGAGAACATGCTGTCCATTATCAGGAGTCCAAAGCAAAGCTACCCACAAAGCATGCCACCTTGGCTTCATGAATAACACTTTCACAGCGATGCCTAAAGAGACAGCCAAACCTTTGGACTCCTCCTCTGAATCACTTACCCCCAAAGTTCCCCTAACAGTTACACTGACCACCACAATGAAGTAATACATATACTGAAGGGCCTAATCTTAGACAGGTATGGTGAAATGGCTGGAAAACAACAGAAAAAAAAACGATGCAAAGGTCGTTTTTTTTAAAAATTTCATCATTTAGGGGCGCCTGGGTGGCTCAGTGAGTTAAAGCCTCTGCCTCCGGCTCAGGTCATGATCCCAGGGTCCTGGGATCGAGCCCCGCATCGGGCTCTCTGCCCCGCAGGGAGTCTGCGTCCTCCCCTCTCTCTGCCTCTCTGCCTCCTTGTGATCTCTGTCTGTCAAATAAAGAAATAAAATCTTAAAAAAAATTTTTTTCATTTATTTCTTGATTTCCATGATAAAATGCATGTGTAACTACTGCCTACTAAGGCTAAATGTAAGGAAGAATTTTATGCTCAACAAGAATGGCTTCTTGATTTGATTCTTGTAAATATTCAGATGTGGTCAACCTAAAAAGCTATCAGAAACACAACAGGGGCATCTGAGGGGCTCAGTCGGTTAAGCGTCTACCTTTGGCTCGGGTCATGATCCTAAGGTCCTGGGAGTGAGCCCCACACTGGGCTCCTACCTCAGCAGGGAGTCTGTTTCTCCCTCTCCCTGCCACTCTGCCTACTTGTGATATCTCTCTCTCTCTCTCTCTCTCTCAAATAAATAAATAAATAAATAAAATCTTAAAAAAGAGAGAGAGAAAAAAGAAATACATCAACTGTTTCCCCATTTTACCTAAGTCACAGTAAATGGCCTACAGGTACCTGTGATTTGGTATACAGCTGTTTTGTTTCTTTCTTTTTTTTTTAAAGATTTTATTTATTTATATGACAGAGAGAGATCACAAGTAAGCAGAGAGGCAGTCAGAGAGAGAGAGAGAGAGAGAGAGGAGGAAGCAGGCTCCCTGCTAAGCAGAGAGCCTGATGCGGGGCTCAATCCCAGGACCCCGGGGTCATGACCTGAGCTGAAGGCAGAGAGGCTTTTACCCACTGAGCCATCCAGGCGCCCCTGTTTTGTTTCTTAATGACACCTAGCCTCTGACCTTGAGTAGCCCAGGCAATAAATTTCATTCTCAGACAGAGTCAGAATCTGCTCTTAGGATTATGATTAGACTGTAAGCTTCACAGAGTTGGTGACTCCCTATTACCCTTCATATCACCAGCACCTTCCTATCAGTGCCCAACAGACTGCCGGTGTTTATGGACAACTGGAATAATTCAGAAACCAAACCCCTAAGTCTATTTCAACAGCTCTGAAATGGCTCTCAAGTTCTTTTTGACACTTTTGCCTTAAAAAAAAGAAAAAAAAACAAAACGATTCTGGGGGCACCTGTATGGCTCAGCTGAGCACCCAACTCTTGGTTTCATCTCAGGTCATGATCTCACAGCTGTGGGATCAAGCCTGGTGGCAGGCTCTGCGCTCAGCGCAGTCCGCTTGGGATTCTCTCTCCCTCTTCCTCTGCCCCTCCCCTGCTCCCATGCTCGGTCACTCTCTCTAAAATGAAAGAATAAAACCTCTTAAAAAAAAAAATTCTGGGGGCACCTGGGTGGCTCAGTCAGCTGGTCTGACTCTTGATTTTGGCCCAGGTCATGACCTCAGGGTCCTGGGATAGAGCCCTGCCTGCATGGATCTCCCCTACTCGGTGGGGAGTCTGCTTGAGGATTTTCTCTCCCTCTCCTTCTGCCCCTTCCTCCGCCCACATACATGCACTCTCTAAAATAAATCAATCAATCTTTAAAAAGAAAAAAGATTCCGTTATCAGAAATGATCTGCTCCCTCCTTAGTCTCTCAAATGAATGAATAGGTCTCTTGGTCAAGGGAAATTCTTCAAGTTCTTGAATTTTCCCCACTGCTCTTTCTTAAAAATGATTAGGAGGTATCCTAAATAGGAAAAATGACATTGCAGTTGAAGAACTACAGAAGCCCTGAAACGTGTTAGCCCCGGAGTTACACAGACTGCTGTAGAGCAGGGTTTCTCAATCCTGGCATTAGGGACACTTTGGGCCAGACCACTCTGCGTTGTGGAGGGCTGTGCCATGCGCTCTAGCACGCTCCGTAGCACCCACAGCCTCGAGCCCACTACATGCCAGCCAGCAGCACTCCCTCTCAGGTGCGAACCAAAATCACCCGCAGGCTTTGTCAAATGTCTCCAGGGTGAGAACTACAGCTCTAAACTCACAAAAGGGGGTGCCTGTGGGGCTCAGCTGGTTAAGCGTCTGCCTCTGGCTCAGGTCATAATCTCGGGGTCCTGGGATCGAGCCCCGCATCAGGCTCACTGCTCAGTGGGGAGTCTGCTTCTCCCTCTCTGATATCTCTCTCGCTCTCACTTTCTCAAATAAATACATTTAAAAATCTTTTTAAAAAAAGAAAGAAAGAATGAAAACAAAACAAAACTCACAAAGGCTTGCCTTGAATACTGGCTCTGCCCTCTTCCCTACTTGTATTACCTGGGAAACAGACCTAACCTTCCTATACCCCCAGCAAATTCCTCACAAGTAAAATGGAGCTAACATCAGAAAACTGTTGTGAAAATTCAGTGAAATGATGTATGAACAGGAATTATATGCACTTTAACATCCAGTGCCAGAGTGACCGCCCAAGAAATGGTGAGAAACAAGGGGAGGCTAAAAATTAAGTTCTAGAATCAAAGGAACGTGGCTTCAGGCCTCC
The DNA here is from genome assembly GCF_010015895.1 of Lontra canadensis. Classification (NCBI taxonomy): domain Eukaryota; kingdom Metazoa; phylum Chordata; class Mammalia; order Carnivora; family Mustelidae; genus Lontra; species Lontra canadensis. Next base: position 1,762,786 of record NW_022631062.1, read on the forward strand.
AGAGTACTACAGTCTACAGGGAAAGAGTGGTGGGGATAGAAAGAAATGAAAAGCACGAGAATGGAAAACAGGAAGAGCACTAACGTATTTCCCCAACCTCCAAGAGAGCCGAGGCCAATGATGTTCTTAGTTTTCGTTGGTCTACTCTAACCTCACAAATGATAAACCAAAAATAACCCCAAATCAGAAACTCTCCAAAATAAGTCATCAAACCAGAAGCTTTATAGTATACGCAAGAGGAATTTACTACAATGCCCATGCAAAAATACTAAAAGCATCTGGATCACACCACTGTCTTACATTTGGGGATCTAAATAAGATACTGAGAGTTACGGACAAGTAGCGATGGTAATTTCCACATAAGCTCCTGAAAGAGAAACTAAGCACAGCCATCCTATTTTAGTGTATGTGCTGCCAAAGCGAGCACAAGCACAGTCTTCCTAAATGGCTGGAAAAAAATGAACAATTCTGGATTTCCTTCATCTCTACAGTTTGGACCCGCGATAGTTTTTGAGACTACAGGCAATTTAGGGATTTTTTTTTCCATTACGATGGTATCAGAAACAGAAAAACATGTAAAGATTTTTCCTTTAATTTTAAAAAAGAAATCAAATTCTACTGATTTTTATCAGGTTGCTGAAATCTTGTGAAAAGACTGTGATCACATGACATTTTGGAAACTAGCAGAAAAGTCATTCCTCAAAAGAACCGTGGTCACGGGATGTATCATCACTTAAAAAAAAAACACAACGACAAAAAGACAACTAATACCTCCACAACTATTTGGTCGGCACTTTAAATTCTCATCTTGCCTCTTGACATACGAAGTTGGAAGAAAGGAACACGATTCTGAAACCTTAGCCAGAGTCTCAATCAGATAACGCCCCAAACGGCCTCCGGCCCCCAGCATGGGCTTTACATTCCAAACTCCTTAACTGAGTGGCCATTAACACGTTAGCAAATGTTCACCCAGGCAGCGTGTCAGAGGTCGCCCAAAACAAACCGTGCGAGCGCCTTTGCTTCCTCTATGTTAATCATTCGGGGGTACGGTGTGGTTTGGTTGGGCTGGGGTGCGTGGATGTGCGTGTCCAGGGAAAGGCTGGTGTATCTGTGTGTCCCCGGGGGGCTGGGGGTATTTGTGTGTGTGTGTGTGTGTGTGTGTGTGTGCGCGTGTGTTTTCCAGGGGGTTGTGTGTGCACCTCTCCCACGCCACCCCACCCCCACCGCGAGAACGTGCGTACGTGTCGCTCTCCCCGGGAGTCTGGGTCCGTGTGCGTCCCGTGTTAATGGATCTCTCTTCCCCGAGTGCCTGCGTGTGTCCCCGTGTGTCTTCCAGATGTCTGGGCGTCTCTCCATGTGTCCCCGCGTGTCTGGGTGTGTGTCCCTCTCCTCGGGTTGTGTGGGTGTGGGAACTCGTCTTTTCTCCTGCGTCAGTCAGTAGGAGACAGGAGGCAACAAGCCGTCCCCCGTCCCGAGACGGACGATCGCCCCGCGAGCGCGCGCAGCCCCCGCCCCAGCTGCCGAGGGCCAGGCCGCACTCGGAGCCCACGCGCCCCCCAGACCCTGACGCTCGCGCGCCCGACGCTGGCGCGCCCTGCTCCGGCCCCCGCCCGGCCCCGAGGGGCGTCCGCGCTCCACTCACTTCGTGGCCACACAGAGGACGCCCGGGGAGCTCCCGACTGGCCCGTCCGGGTGCAACGAGGAGAGAAGGTCGGGGGTAGGCGGCCAGGAGACCGTAGCGCTGCCCTGTGCAACTCCAGCTGCTCACGTCCAGCGCCAAGGGAACAACATGGCGGCGGGCCGGGGCGGGGTCCGGGGAGGCGGGGCCTCGAGGCCGCGATACGGCCCGCCCTCACCTTCTCTCCCCGACTGCTTGTCTTCGCGCTAAATCATGGGTTTTCTTGGGGTGGGCGACTCCTCGTGTCCTCAGCTGCGTCCTGGCGAGAGAGAGCACGAAATAATAGTTCTCTTTACAAGTTTACGTAAAGTGGAAATAAACAGATCGCAACAGCACAATCGCAGGTTTTTGTGATTACCATAAGAAAACGAATATGGAAACGGAGAAGAAAAATGGAAGCAGCTGTGACATCGTGGAATAACAGGAATTTTTATAAAAAGTAAATGTAAAACTTTTCCGTAATCTTTTTAAATTCCGCCTCTGTTATCTCTAAATATAAAGCAGTAGTGGAGAAAGACTGTATTGGAAAAGCTCTTCTTATATATGGAGTCCCTCACTTTCTATATGGAGTTGAGGGCATGGTTTTTATGATACAAGTCTCTGGAGGGACTTTTACTGACCTCTCAGCAAGTATACTTTGTGGGATATATTTCATTTATTTGTATTGCAAGAGAAGGACCTCACTTTTATGATTTGCTGGGCCCACAGTCATTAAATAACCTCTGGCTCTTTAGGGAGTCATTTTCAGCTAAAGAATCTAATGTAGTCTTTTCATTCAGCACTAGAAAAAGTATATATAGGAGAGTTTCTCCCAAGTATAAAAGGTAATTTTAGAACAGTGGGACAGTGGGATCTGTAATAAAGATTGAGTTCTAGTTTAGGCTTAAATGACTTTTTCTTTTATAAAGAAATCTATTTTTTAATGCATATAGGATATTTTCCCAAGGAAATATGAGTAAAGGTTTATAAATTATAAATTTTTTTAATATAAATCTCTTGAAAATAGGGAGGGGAAAGATATTATCTTAAACACAAAATAATTAAAACTACACGATAAAACATATAAGAACATTAGAATTAATTTTCCCAAAGAAAAAATATATAGTGTCGTGTACATTGACCTAAATTGCAACAAGCAATCCACAGGATCACTAAGGAAAGTCTACCTGAAAACTGGATATCATATCATAGTCAGGGAGTGATGCACTTTAATTTCTGCAACTGCTAATACCAACCAGCTATTAACAAGAGCTCCTACAGAATTATTGTATCTTGATTTAAAGTAAGCCTTGGGAAAAAAATAAAAATAAAAATAAATAATTTTTTTTTAAGTTTTAAAGGGGCACCTGGGTGGCTCAGTCAGTTAAGCGCTTGCCTTCGGCTCAGGTCATGATCCAGGGGTCCCGGAATGGAGCCCTGAGTCCTGCCTGGGCTCCCTGTTCAGTGGGGAGCCTGCTTTTCCCTTTCCCTCTGCCCCTTCCCCCCACTCATGTTCTCTCTCGCTCACTCTGCTCTCTCTCTCTCTGTCAAATTAAAAAAAAATATCTTAAAGTAAGCCTTGGGACATTCAAGAGTTTTCCAAAAAAGGGTTCTAAGAACGTCCTACCAGTGATTCTTGGGCTGTTCCAAAATGTAAGCAAGGCATACAAACATCTGAGTATAGCTTTTTGTCAGCACCTGAAGAAAGAATAAGGAGTTACTTTTCCTGAAATAACTATTACTTAGACACTAGACAACTGACACTTAAGAATATTCATATTTCAGGTCTCTCCCACCATTCCGTTCTTTGCCTGATTGATTTGACAGTGCAAAAGTAGCCTGGGTCAAAAGATTTTTCCCTGAAGGGCAAGTTTGGGGGATTTTTGTTGTCAGATGTGTGCGGTCCTCAACAGGACACAAGTTAGATAGTGTCTATCTCTTTTGCTCCATGAACTTGTTTATTGATGAAAAACATTTAAAAATTGACCTCATGGGGCGCCTGGGTGGCTCAGCTGGTTAAAGCCTCTGCCTTCGGCTCAGGTCGTGATCCTGGGGTCCTGGAATCGAGCCCCGCATAGGGCTTTCTGCTCGGCAGGGAGCCTGCTTCCCTACCCCACCCCCACTCTCTCTCTGCCTGCCTCTCTGCCTACTTGTGATCTCTGCCTGTCAAATTAAAAAAAAAAAAAAAATTTGACCTCATTTGACTCACTTCATCTAACTAAGATTTTTGTCTTTATATTCTGTAAACATCCATTGCATCACTCATGGAGGAAAAAGAGATCAAGTTTGCTAAGCATTCATGTTTTCTTTCGTTAAATGACACCTACTTACCACTGTGAGCACTGGGAGTTAATACCCCATTTCCAGCTGGAGTCTGAAAGAAATCATGTCTGGTATCTCTGAGGAAAACCTATAAATAAGTGGGCCCCAAACTCAGGTTTCATAAATACTGACCTAGCTGAACTGATTATACATTTCACATACAAGGAAAAACACAGAACTCCATGGTAGGCAATTTGACCATTAAATGACCTATCTCAATAATCAGAAATTTGACATTTTCCCTAAATCGTTGACCAAAATAAGAGATTTGTTCTCAGTATTACATAGATGTACTTGCATAGCTGTACTAAGAAGAGAGAAAAGCATAAAAAGTAATTCGAAATGCATTATATTTGGCTTTAACGTCAGAGTGAAAATATGTAACAACATACAATAAGTGATAAAGAATGTTATCAATAGTATATGAAGGCAAAAAAATCCCAGTCCGGTGGAGGAAACACTTTTCCTTCTTTCTTTCTTTCTTTCTTTCTTTCTTTTTTTTTTTTACAATTTTATTTATTTATTTGAGAGAGAGAGCACATGAGAGAGAGAGAGAGAGAGAGAGAGAGAGTGCACGTGATCTGGGGGGAAGGGGAGAGGAAGAGGGAGAAGCAGACTCCCCGCTGAGCAGGGAGCCTGATGCAGGGTTTGATCCCAGGACCCTGGGATCATTACCTGAGCCAAAGGCAAATGCTTAACCAACTGAGCCACCCAGGCGCCCAGGAAACATTTCTTATATAAATAAGTATTGAGTAATTTCAATATTTATTTTCAATATTGAATAAATAAATAAATATTTGGTAAATATGGAAATATTTCAATAAATATTGAAAAGGAGTAGTAAATCAGAAAATGAATGAATGGTACCATCATCCTTAATCTCTAGATCGTCAGTAAGAAACTCTCAGGATTTGCAATCTTCAGCTTGTTACAATCAAATGGAGAAAGTCTGATTTGCAACCATGATAGAACATATGTTCCTTCATGGGTCCCATGAGCTCTGTACAATGGCTGATGTTGAATGGCCACCTCGGAATCAAAAGCCACCAAAACGCTTCCTCCAGGGGAGCCTGGGTGGCTCAGTGGGTTAAAGCCTCTGCCTTCAGCTCAGGTCATGATCCCAGGGTCCTGGGATCGAGCCCTGCATTGGGCTCTCTGCTCATCAGGGAGTCTGCTTCTCCCTCTCTCTCTGCCTGCTGCTCTGCCTACTTGTGATCTCTATCAAATAAATAAATAAAATCTTTAAAAAAAAAAAAAACTTCCTCCACCTGGCACCCCCCAAGTTTGTGGGTAACCACCACATCAGCCCAAACCCTTCCAATACCTACGGTATAGACAAAATCTACCCTCTTCCCTTGGGTGGTCTTAAGATTTTCTGGGAAATGAAAAGTCATTTCATGTTAATACTTATATATTCAACAAATATATAGAGAGTGGCCACACTGTGCCAGGTACTGATAATACAGTGGTAGATAAGATGCAGAATGAACTCAAGGGGTGTCCCTAAGCACCCTCCCTGAATTTTTGCTCCCATCTACCAGCTGTGTTCATAACATATGACCTTTCCTCGGTGAATGAAATAGATCCAATCCCTTTCTCAGGGCAGCTCAGAAGAGTGAGGGAAACACTGAGTAAGCAACTAAACACACGTGCAGTTACAACTAGATTAAGGTCCTTGAAGGAAATAAACAAGGTGCAGTCAGTGGGAATACAGGGGGAGGGTACCCGAGAAGGCATGAATCCGGGGACTTGTGCTGAGCCCTCAAGATGAGCAAGCAGCAGTGGGAAGGGCTGTGGAAGGGGGGTACCAGCTGAGAGATAAGCGGTTTCCTAAGAACCTAGCACATAGTAGCACTCAAAAAAATTCTAAATAAAGAAAAGATGCAAACTATTAGGAAATCTTCAAAATTGATGGAAAAACCAAAATTATAATTGTTTCTTCAGCCACAGCTAGCTCTAATGTGTTCTCTTAAAAGTATTAAGGGCATTTTGAATAGTGATGCTCTTTCTCTACCACACTCTAAATATAGCTTAACTCCGGTAATTACAGGAGGCAGAATGGAATAGGCATTACAATTCAGAGATGAAGTGGGGAATCTGATCCCTTTGCTGATTTCCTGATGAATGTGAGTTATAAACTGAACTTCACTTTTAGAGGCAGTAGAAGGAAACTTCCAGGCACACACCATGGTTAGGTTACATAAAAAGTGTGTGTGTGAGTGTGCGTGTGTGTGTGTGTGTTTCTCCATAAGAGTGTTTATTTAAAAAGGAATGGTAAGCAGCAAGGAAAACCAAAACAGTTGAATTGTTAGGGCAGCAGTATTCTGGGTAATTTTTATTTATATTTTGAATTCCATGTTACAGTATTTTTTTTTAACAATAAGTAGAAATTTTTTTAGCAAAGGAATTGTAAGCACCCTTTAGAAGTACCTCTATGGCATCCAAATGTAATCTTTGCCTTTGGCTATTATAGTTAGGCAAGACAAAAATTCAGGTATCTTGCAACTTTTCCCTTTAAACAGAAGCCCTCCCAAACCCACAGACACATCCAGAACTTCGTGTTGTTCTTAGAACTCAGGACGGTAATGTGGAAGTGTTCCTCTTCCCACCTCCCCACCGCCAGATGTCTGAGTACCCAACACCCATTGGCAGCTTCCTTGCCCTTCTTGGTTGAAATCTGAGAACACTATTGCACTCACATAATCAACTTCTTATTCTCTCATCTTCTCCCCTCATGGCCATCCTGGTAGACATAATAATCCAAATTTGTACAAGCTCCTGGCCATAGCTGGAGCCAGGCTCATTCTAAACCCAACCCCTGATTGGGCTAAAGCGTTAAATCTCTCACCTTCTCTGCCTAATAGAGGACAGAGGGAACCCTCAGCCGTGGAAGATACCGTCTAGAGCATTTATACACAACGTCCGGCACTCAACAAAAAATATTAGGCATGCAAAGAGGCAGCAAAAAGTGACTAATAATCAAGAGAAAAGAAAACAATATAATTTAATGTCTTGCCAATTTGTGTGTATTTCAGGGATGCAAGGGTGTTTTTGTGTTTGTTTGTTTGTTTTAAGATTTTATTTATTTATTTGACAGAGAGAGAGATCACAAGTAGACAGGCAGGCAGAGAGAGAGGGGGAAGCAGGCTCCCTGCTGAGCAGAGAGCCCGATGCGGGGCTGGATCCCAGGACCCTGAGATCATCACCCAAGCCGAAGGCAGAGGCCTCAACCCACTGAGCCACCCAGGTGCCCAGGGATGCAGGGGTGTTTTAACATTAACAGTTTAGGAGCACCTGAGTGGCTTGGTTGGTTAAGCGTCCAACTCTGGATTTCAGCTCAGGTCATGGTCTCAGGATTGTAGGACCGAGCCCTGCTTCAGTTCTATATGGATGTGAAGCCTGCTAACGGTTCTCCCTCTCCTCTCCCTCTGCCCCACCCCACCCCTGTTGGTGCATGTGCGTGCACTCTCTCTCAAAACAAAAATATTAATAGTTTAAAGGGAAAAGAAAGCACACAATCAAGTCCACAGATGAAGAAGAGAATGCATTCAATAAAATTCAACACCCACTCGTGATGGGTGATCTCAGCAAACCAGGAAGAGAAGGGAGATTCCTTAACTTCACAAAGAGTATCTCCTAAAAACCGGTACCAAATGTCATTCTTAATGGTTAAAATCTGTAAGTATGCCCCCCCTTTTCTTTTAGAGATGGGGAGCATCAGAGGGCGAGAAAGAGAGAGAGAATGAATCCCAAGTGGGCTCCACGCTCAGCATGGAGCCCACTGTGGGGGTTCAGTTTCACAACCCTCAGATCATGACCTGAGCCAAAATCAGGACTCAGATGTTTAACCAACTGAGCCACCCAGGCACTCTATAAGTATGCCCTTGAAAACAGGAAAATGAGAACTGTGTCTGCTGCAAGGACTCTATTTACACGGCACTGGAGGGCATAGCACACAGAAATAAAAGAAAGAACAAGTACTAGGATTGCAAAGGGAGCAACGAAACTGTATTCAACACAGACAACATGCCTGGAAATTCAAAAGGACTCTATAGAAAACTTACCATTCAGAGAATTCAACAAGGCAGCTTACTGTAAACTAGATGCTGGTGTCTCCTCAAAATCCAGGGGTTGAAATCCTAACCCTCAATGTAATGGTATCAGCAGGTGCGGCCTTTGGGAGGTGATTAGGTCATGAGGGTGAAGCCTTCACCCTGAGATCAGGGCCCTTATTAAAAACACCTCACGGGGTGCCTGCCTGGGTGGCTCAGTGGGTTAAGCCTCTGCCTTCAGCTCAGGTCATGATCTCAGGGTCCTGGGATCAAGCCCCGTGTCCGGCTCTATGCTCAGTGGGGAGTCTGCTTCCTCCTCTTTCTCTGCCTACTTGTGATCTCTCTCTGTCTCTCTGTCAAATAAATAAATAAAAGATCTTTAAAACAAACAAACAAACAAAAAAAAAAACACCTCACAGAACTCCCTCATCCCTCCCACCCTTCCACCATCTGAGGACACCGTGAAAATAGGGCCATCGATGAACCTGAACATGGGCTCTCAACAGACACCAAGTCTGCAAGCAGATCTGCGTCTCCCAACCTCCAGAACTGTGAGAAATAAATATCTGTGGTTTATAAGCCTCCCACTTAATGGTATTTTGTAATAGCTGCCCAAATGGACCGAGAGAGTAGCTAGATAAAAAAATGTTAACAAAAATAAATTCCATTTATATAACCGACAAACACAGGAAATGAAAATTCAAAAAGATACCAATTCCAATAACAAAATTAGAAAACATTTATAAATAGACATAACAGAAAATGGGAATAGCTTAGTGGAGAAAAGGAAAGCCTGCCTCAGGAAGAAATACACTTAGGAGTTGTAAAGTTTTCTTATCTTCTGGGAGTGTCAGGGGGTTGGGGAGAAGAGGTTTTGCTTAGCACCTGAAGGCCCTTCTGTTCGGGAGACAATGGTTTTGTGAGTCTTTTCATTATAATAGCTCTAAAGGCCAGATACTTAGATACCTGCTCTTCCAGAACCCTGGCAACAAGGACGCAGGGCATGAGACCCAAGACTGGCCAGTCAGATACTCTCTTTGAAGATCTGAATCTTAGGCAGGGAACACAGAGATGCTGGAATAGGTGGTAGCTCATTCTGGCACGTGCAGTCGTGGCCCCTGGTTTCCAGTGACCACAGATGGGGCCAGTGGCTGTACCTAGCACCTGGCAGTGGGCCATGCATGTTGTGGACTCCCATTGTTTCTGTCCACTGTCCAAACTCAATACTCCAGCCTTGCCTCTTAGAACGATTCAGTATCTCCCCCCAAGAAATGCCTTTTCTAAGTTAGAACGAGGTGATGTCTTTATTTGAAACTACAGTTGACACTTGAACAATGTGGCACTTTGGGCACTGACTCCCATACTGTCAAAAATCCGCATGTAACATTTGACTCTCCCAAAACTTAACTACTAATAGCCTACTGTTCACCAGGGGCCTTACCAATAATATAAGCAGTTGATTAACACGTATTTTGTATGTTATACGTATGACATACGGTGTTCTTACAATAAAGTAAGCTAGAGAGAAGAAAATGTTAAGAAAATCATAAGAAAGAAAATATATTTACAGTACTATAACTGTATTTCTATTTTTAAAAAATCCATGTTTAGGGGCACCTGGGTGGCTCAAGTTGGTTAAGCGTCTGCCTTCGGCTCAGGTCATGATCCCAGGGTCCTGGGATCAAGCCCTGCATCAGGCTCTCTGCTCAGTGGGGAGCCTGCTTCTCCCTCTCCCTCTGCCTGCCTCTCTGCCTACTTGTGTGCTCTCTCTCTGTCAAATAAACAAATAAAATCTTTTTTAAGAAATCCATGTATAAATGGACCTGAGCAGTTCAAACCTATGCTATTCAAGGCTCAACTGTACAAACTCTGAACAGTATACAAAGTCAGAAGATATCCTATAGATCATCTACTGCAAACTTCCTGTGTTGTAATATACGTTCAGGTAATTGGAGTTACATCTCCCTTAACACTTTTGTGTTGATCAGTCTAGGCTTAGCCATGCTGTGGTTGAAAAAAAAAAAGAAAAGAAAAGATCAAAGGAAACAAAGGTGGACCCTCCCACCCCCCACCAAATCTCAGTGGCTTATAAAAACAAAGATTTATTTCTCACCTTAATGTCTGTTACAGGTCAGCTGTGGTTCCATTCCATGTTATGTTCCCTCTGGACCCGGGCGGATAAACCTGAGCTAACGGAGAAGCCCATCTGATACACCGCAGTTCTCATTGGCTGGTTGGCTCTTAAAGCTTCTACCTGGAAGTGACATGCATCATTTCCACCCATGTGTCCTTGGCCAAAGTAAGTTACATACTAGGACGTACAGTCCTTTTAAAGGGATAGGGCAGTGCAAATCACATGGCAAATTTGATCTAAGTGGTATGGTTTTCCAGAATTGTCTCACTGGGAAGGTCATCAAATACTTGAGCAATAATACAATCTAACACAACCCTTATGACTCAGGGCTCTCTTTCATTAATTTGGTAAGTTTCAAATGCCATAACATGAGTGAAATAAATTTATTTTGAATAAATTATTATTTTTTTTTGAAGAGTGGGTTTGAAACGTTAACCATCGTAACATGTGATCCAGTTTTATTACAGTTAGATACAGTGCTTCCAAAGCATGGGGCAGCAGATGTAGAAGAGAAACACATGAACTCACTGAAATTCCACTCTAAGCAAAAACCCATTTTACAAAATTGCACTAAGCATCTACCATGCCCAGAGTTCATCTTGGGCCTTTGAGGGATACAGACATACCTAAGATGTACACAAGGAACTTAAAGGACAATCAAGGGGGAAAAAACCATATCTACAAATAACTTACAAAGCCGTGATAAAATAGAGGAGAGACAGAATGGAGAAAATTCACAGGACAAGCTAAGTGTGAAACCTCTCTGCCTAGAGATATAATAAATTGTGTGAGGAACTGACTACTTTAAAACAAGCCATATACTGGACGCCTGGGGGGCTTCATCAGTTAGGCATCGGCCTTTGGCTCAGGTCATGATCCCGGAGTCCTGAGATCAAGTCCCTCACTGGGCTCCCTGCTCAGCGGGGAGCCTGCTTCTCCCTCTGGTGCTCCCCCTGCTTGTGCTATCTCCCTCTCTGTCAAATGAATAAATGAAATCCTATAAATGAATGAATGAATGAATAAAATAAGCCATGTAATTCTTTTTGTTTTCAAGCCATTTAATTCAGAGGCACAATAATTTTATACCACATGGTATGTGTGTTTGGAAGATGTGCAGGGGAAGAAACACTGATCCAACAGGTTGCTAAGAATTCCTCACTTTGGTCCTCACTAAGCAATGGCTACAAGTCTTTACTGAAACAGTGGTTATAGTGATGAGAGCTGATTGAACTCTACTTCACCAACTAAAATAAGTGGTGGAAAATATCCATATTTCCCTTTTCTTTTTTTTTTTAAAGATTTTATTTATTTATTTGACAGAGATCACAAGTAGGTTGAGAGGCAGGCAGAGAGAGAGGGGGAAGCAGGCTCCCCGCTGAGCAGAGAGCCCGATGCGGGGCTCAATCTCAGGACCCTGGGATCATGACCCAAGTGGAAGGCAGAGGCTTTAACCCACTGAGCCATCCAGGCGCCCCATATATTTCCCTTTTCTTAAAGAAAAAAATCTTGTGACCTTTATCTTGTAGATGAGTGGGGGTTTTTTTGTCTTTCAAAATGTCAAGTTTTAACATGTGATTATATTGACATAAAAATTTGAAGAAGTGCAATTATGACAGACGTAAGTGTTAAATTATGTATGTAAATTCAATTAAAGCTGTGCCTTAAATAAAGGCCAGTACAGTCCCCTTGGTTAGTAAAATATGGTTTATTTATCGAATTAAAACAAAACAAAACAAAAAAACCATGTGAAAGAAGCCAGACACAAAAGGCCACAGATTACATGACTCCACTGATGTGGATTGTCCAGGGTCGGCAAATCCTTAGAGACAGAAACTAGGTTAGTGGTTCCCAGGGGCTCAAGGGAGAGAAGAATGGCAAGTAACCACTAATGGGTTTAAGGTGTTTTTGGTGGGGGGTGATGGAAATGTTCCGGAATTAGATGATGGTGATGGTTGTACAACTTTGTGAATATACTAAAAACCAATAAAAAAAAAAAAACTTATAAGTTGCAAACAATGTTTATATATGTGATTTGGGGGATGATTATTTTCAAAGAGGCACTTTTAGAATTACCGACATACAGCCAAGCATAATCTGTAATACACAGAAAAACTCAACAGCGGCAATATCACCAAACAACTCTTTCAAATATGTTCCTTACCTATGACTAGTAGGGCCTTCTGGAAAGTAAAACAACAAATAGAAAGAATTTTATATATCTTTTAAGGATTTTATTTATTTATTTGAGAAAGTTGTGTTTTATTTTGTTTTGTTTTTAAAAGATGCTCAACATCATTAATCACTGGGGAACCATAAATCAAGACCACCATGGGATACCACTTCATGCCCACTAGGATGGCTATAATTTAAAAAACGGGAAAATAAGTGTTGGTGAGGATATAGAGAAGTGAGAACCCTTGTACTTTGATGGTGCGGATGTGAAATGGTACAGGCACTTTTGGGAACAGTTGGGCAGTTTCTTAAAAAATCAAACACAATTTTACTATACAACCCGGCAATTTGGTACATACTCAAGACCCACACAAAGACTTGTATACAAATGTTCACAGCAGCATCATTCATAATAGCCAAAAAGTGGAACAACGCAGATGTTCATCATCTGGTGAATGGACACAAATTATGGTCTATCCAGTCAAAAAAAAAAAAAAAAAAAACTACTGCTCAGTAATATAAAGGGATGAAGTACTGGCATCGTGCTGTGACAGGAATGAATTTGGGGAACGTTTGCTAAGGGAAGGAAGCCAGCCACAAAACACCACATGCTTCCTGTGACTCCATTTATATGAAACGTCTGGAACAGGCAAATCCACAAGGACAGAGGCAGATGGGTAGTTGCCTGGGGTTGAAGGTGGCACTGGGAAGTTAGTGCATTATAATGGGCACAAGGGATTCTACTGGGGTGATGGAAACATTCTAAAATTGGATTGTGGTGAAGGCTGCACCACTCTGGAAAACTGTGCAAACTCTCTACAATTCATTAGTATGTGTACTTAAACTGAGTGAGTGTCATTGTGTGTAAATTATGCCTCAGTAAAGCTGTTAACAATATCCAGAATCTGACCACATTATGTTTTCTGCCACCATATCTAGTGTGCTGTCTTATAAACTTTCCCTTTTTTTCCTTTGTTTAGAGAGATAGAGAGAGAATTTGAGAGCAGGGGGAGGGGCAGAGGGAGAATCCCAAGCAGGCGCAACACCCAGCACAGAGTTGGACACGGGGCTCCATCTCCAAACCTCAAGATCGTGACCTGAGCCAAAAACAAGAGTTGGACGCTTAACCGACTGAGCCACCCAGGTGCCCCAATCTTTTGTCCATTTTTAAGTTGGGCTTCTTAATCTTTGAAATAGAGCCACAAAGATTTGTTGATGGATTGGAAGTTCAAAGGAAGGGAAAGAAAGGACTTGATCATACCTCCAAGGTATTTAGCTTAAGTTATTCAACTATGGAGTTCCTATTAAGTGGAGAAGTAGTGTTGGAGAGAAGATCAGAAGCTTGATTTGAAACATATGAAGTTTGACATGCTTGTCAGATGTCTCAAGTAGGCTGTTAGATTTCGGGACTTGGGATTCAGAGGACATACGCAAGCCCGAAGATAAAGAGTGGGGGTGATCAGCATATAGATGGTACAGAGAGCCATGGAACTAGATAGATCAACAAAGGAGGGAGTGTAGATAGAGGTGTCCGGGAACTAAATTCTGGACACTCCAAAGTTAAGAGGTCAGGAAAATAATGTGGAGGCAGCAATAATATTGAGACAGAGTGGCTGGTAAGAGGAAAAACTGGAGAGAGTGCAACCTCCCACAGCCACATGAAGAGTGTTCCCAAGGAGGTCAGCGTCTCAAATGCTGCTGACAAGTTTCAGGGCTGAGGACTGTCGCTTGGATTTAGTAGTGTGGAGAGTGGACGTGGTTGGTGACCAGGACAAGTGGAGAGACGTGTGTAGCTAGGAACTCGAGCATTTCATCCAAAAGCATAAGAGGGAAGGCCGAGTCCCCAGGCCCGGTTCGCGTGGACAAGAGAGTGTTCACAAGCTGTAATTTGCGCTATGAGGAGTCACTGAGGGCTTTGTGAAGACGTACATTCAGATTCAATGGGTCTGAGATGGGGGGGTGAGGGGGTGCATTTTTGTATTTGCTCCCAGGTCTGGCTGATGCCGCTGATGCCAGGGCCTCGCTGTGAGGTAGTCAATCTATCTGCAGTTTCTTTTCAAAGTACAGATCGGACCAGGACGTAAATGGCAACAGCTCTGGGGTGACGCGAGAAGACCGTCTGTGTTCTAGGGGCTTGATGTCATTCACAGTGCAGCTCAAGTCTGTGGCTTGAGAAACGGGGAGGAAACATAGGGAGCTGAGACTGTGGATGGAAGCTTTAGCCCTGGTTTGTTTTGTGACTGAGAGAGGCAGGGGCTTTCTACGTGGAAATGCAAAGGCTGGGGCCGGACAGACTGCCTGGGCCAAGGCCTTGAGCTGGTGGGGGTGGCTCCCGCAAGGCCCCTTTGAAAGCGACCACCATTATGTCTCCACCGCGACATATGTCATTTACCGCATGAATATACTAAAGGTTCAGAATGATTTGCTGAGATAAATACCCAGTAGAGGTCCTACTTAGAAATCTCCTCCCTCAGTTCATTTTTTTCTTGAAGATTTTATTTATTTATTTGACAGAGAGATCACAGGTAGGCAGAGAGGCAGGCAGAGAGAGGAGGAAGCAGGCTCCCCGCTGAGCAGAGAGCCTGATGCGGGGCTCGATCCCAGGACCCCGAGATCATGACCTGAGCCGAAGGCAGTGGCTTAACCCACTGAGCCACCCAGGCGCCCCTCTTTTTTTTTTTTTTTTTTAATAACAGCTTTATTTACTGAGCACTGATTCCCACACCACACAATTCGCCAGTTCCAAGTGTATGATCTGACAGTGTTTAGCACATTTGAGGAGTAGTGTCACCTTCGCCACAATTGATTTTTGAAAGTTTTCATTTCACCCAAAAGGAACCTTCAGGACCTTTAGCCGTCGCCTCAGTTCAAATGGCACAGAAACCCACTAACATGACTGCAAGCTCTCCGCTAGGCAATTTGTGAGAAGTCACCAAGCTGGGGGATAGGCGTACATCTGTCGCATGAAAACAAAACCACAGGCACACCTGGGTGGCTCAGCCGGGTAAGCCTTCAGCTAGGTCATGATCTCAGGGTCCTGGGATCGAGTCCCAGATCGGGCTCTCTGCTCAGTGGGGAGTCTGCTTCCCCCTCTCCCTCTGTCTCCCACTCCCCCTGCTTGTGCTCTCTCTCTCTCTCTCAAACAGATAAATGGGATCTTAAAAAAAAAAAAAAAAGGAAAAGTAAAGAAACATTTAAAAACAAAATAAAATAAAAATCTTAAAACAAAAACAAAAACAAAAAAAAAACCAGAACAACCAAAACTGTAAAGCTGCAAGTCCTCGGTCTGAGAGACACCAAGGACAAGACAAGACACCTGGTGGACTCAGAGACACCAGCACTCCACGTACACCTGGGACTTCTTTCTAGTCGGATGTGGGGGACCATCTACCTCAGCTTGCCCGCACAGAGGAGCACTCGGTTCCCCTGCCCTGGGTAAGAGCGAAGCAGCACAGCGACTGGCCAAGCCCCAGCCGAGCCGTGGTTGGGGGCAAGAGAATGGAAAGTGGGTTGCAGTTCTGTGTGCTCGGACCTCACTGGGCAGCTGTGGAAATGTCTTAATCTTTTGTTTCCACCCACCCAGGTGAATATATTCTGATAATAGTAAGTTTTTGAATGGGCAATATTTAAATTTGTTTATTATTTAGATCTATAAATTTCCTATGGCTGTTGTAGATGCCTGAGTGGCTCAGAAGGTTTAAGCGGCTGCCTTTGGCTCAGGTCATGAACTCAGGGTTCTGGGATGGAGCCAGGGAAGGGGCTCCCTGCTCAGTGGGGAGTCCACTTCTCCCTCTCTCTCTGCCCTTCCCGCCCCCCCCCCCCGCTTATATGCATTCCCTCTCTCAAATAAATAAATGAAATCTTTAAAAAAGTTTCTAAAAATATGTGCCATCATTTTAAACAGTAATGACTACTTGGAACCTACTCCTGTTTGTACCTTGTTCGTATTTTAAAAGAAAGAGTATGTCCAACAAATGCTTTTACCTTTTTTTTTTTTTTAAGATTTTATTTATTTATTTGACAGACAGAGATCACAAGTAGGCAGAGAGGCAGGCAGAGAGAGAGGAGGAAGCAGACTCCCTGCTGAGCAGAGAGCCGATGCAGGGCTCGATTTGATCCCAGGACCCTGGAATCATGACCTGAGCCGAAGGCAGAGGCTTTAACCCACTGAGCCACCCAGGCTCCCCTGCTTTTATCATTTTAATTGTCCTGTAGGATGCTTGCAATCATTTAACAAAAGATACGACACAGCTTGGTTGGTTTGTCACAACTGATTACTACCTTTGTTATAGAGTCTCCCTAGGTCGTACAGAGAGGGGAGATACAAAGGCCAGGATAATTTAGAGGAAATAGTATTTGAAACTGCATTTATACACTTAGAGTCTTCAAATTCCAAAACTATATAAACATGTAAATGTCTCTTTAAAAGCTACACGGTTTTTATATTTTAAAATTTAAGTATTTAACAAATCACTTACTTTTCAGAAAACCCGATAAACCCCATGCGGGCCACAAGGTTTGGGAAGGGTCCCGCGTCAGGACAGCGGGCGACCCAGGCTGACCTCACTATCAGAGGGAGGAATGCAGAGCACTGGGCCACACAGAGCCTCGAAACCACAGCTGAGAAACAGTTGTACCTGGAGTGGAACGAATAGGAAGTCTGGACGTTTCTGGAAGCAAACAGATATACAAGAAAACAGCCCGCAAATGACACCCCACCTGGCTCTGGCTCCGTGTAGCCCTGTGTTACTATCCGAATCTCTCTGGGCCTCAGATTCTCACTTCTCAAATGCTGGCGGGGTTGTTGTGCGGGTTAAATGGGAGGTTGGAGATGAAGTGCCAGGAACCTAGCGAATGCGGTGATGAAATATCCGTCCCCCTTCCTCTGCCTGGCTAACCTCATCTCAACATTCAGCCTCAGCATCACAGCCTCCGTGAAGCCCTCCCTGATCCTCCTGGGTATGGTCGGTGTCTCTGTCCTAGCTCGTAATATCTAGACTGAGAGCGTCTTTGGTGCTTCCCCTGCATCTTGGCCTCAGACACGGCTGTTGATCACCTCACCACCCCCAGCACGGGGCCATAAAAGCAATGGACAATTGCCACCGCGGGGCATTTCTGATAACGCCCGGCAACGTCTCTGCAAACCTCATTTGCAGCAGTAATGCGGATGGAATTCCGCGAAGCTGTCATCCTTTCTCCTTTTGGACTGTCGGCTCTTCTGAAAGCAAGATGACGCCTTCTATAAATCCAGGCACTTACAGTAAATACCCCTGAGAGATATAAAAATATTTGTGTAAAATATTTTGCATTTACTGGGCAGTTATAAATAAAGCCGTCGGACCAGAGAGACCAAGACAAAATCACCGCCCTCGCAAAGGCAGCCGAGCACGGCCAGCGGCGGGCTTCCTGGCTGGTGCTTAGAAATGGTAATAGGGAATGAAAGGAGCCTCTCATCCCAGGAAGTGCTGGGGGAGAGACAGAGCTGCAATTGTATCCAACGTTTTATCTAAAAAAAGTAACCCGGACAAAAGCAGGGTGATGTGGGGAAAGGCACGAAGAGCCCTTCCAGATTCAGGTGTAACAGTGGATGCTCATGCCCTATGCAGTGACTCCTCGTAACCAGGGCAACCAAGATCCAGGCTGCGCTTGTATTGTGCTGAATTTCTGTGCTGTGGGTTCATCTTTATTATGGGTCACGGGTAGGGAGTTTGCGGTTGTTGGAAGTGATGACACATCCGTTTGCAAAACTGCCAACAGGAGGAAGGGGAACAATATGTTTTCCTCTACCCCATCTAGCTTCTCGGCTGGAGCTCTGTAAGGAAAGACAGGTTAACAAAAGGAAAGCACTCACATTTGATACAAATTTTACATGACACAGGAGCCTTCATAAGGAAATGAAGCCCCAGAGAGTGCTAAGCCGGTGTGTTTTGGGGCAGGTCAGGGAGGAATGCGATAGGACAGAAGGGGGTGAACTAAGAGGGAAACCTAGAAAGTCCTCTTGGCTCAGATTCCCTCAGTGTCCCTACCCTGCAGAGACCAGGGATGCTCCCTTCCTTGGGTATGGGGAGGCACCGCTCCTAGGAGTGTCTCGGGACCTGCCCGGGGGACGGAGGGAGAGGCAGGCAGTCCTCTGGGTACAGGTCCTTACTCCATTTCCTTCAGCTTCCTGGTACTCGAAGGTACCAGATTTTAGAGTGGTGTTTCCTGAGCCCTGTCGCCAAGGACTTGATCAACTGTAAAGATGCAGGGAGACCATCTAGTGTACTCTTGTTTGAACCCAGTCACGTGACAACTGGACCATTGCTGTGGCCACCTGACTGGGTGTCTCCGCACCCATCCTGGCTTCCCTCCCCATCTCACTTAACAAAGCAGCGGGAGGAGAACTTCCGAAAGGCTCCTGAAGTTGTATCACTACGAGCTCCCCCCTTCGATAGCTTCCCTTGGAAGAAACCCAAAGTCCTTATGATGACTGACAAGGGCCCTAATGAACCCAATGGCTTTTGTGACTTCCCCTCTCGTCCTTCGTCCCCTTGCCACCGTCCGTCAGCTCTGGTGGGCTCCTTTGGCCACCCCCAGCCCCCATCTTGGGGCCCCTATACTTGCCAATTCCTGTAAACGTGATTGTAAATTAAATGAAAGCTCCTTTCCCCCCAGAAGAAATGTAAAAAACCCCTTTTCTTTTAGTGGGTAAGACATAGAACATGAAAGGACAATTATCTATATTTAAAAATATAATGCTGTCTTATTGGCTGAAAGAAAAAAAACCCACATTGCTATTTGCCTATGTCTGGTTCCAAAAGTCAGTCCACAGGAAATGAGAAAGACTCCCCAGATTTTTACATTTTGGAGAGTGAAGGAATTTCCATTTCAAATGCTTTTATTTGTCTGCGAACGAAGTTTGCACAATTCCAACATAAAAACTTTTTAAAAAAACCCTCCACTCACAAAAAAACAAACAATGCCGCGAACACTTGGTTTTCATGTGATGTGCTCTTTTATAACCACTGAATAGTTTTAAGATCGGACTAAGTCACATGAAACCAGTTTGTGCAACTTGAAGTTTTAGGTGACTTTGCAAGTCTCTCTTTCAAAGACTAGCATATTACATCACAATAAGTAGACCCGGGAAGCCACAGGGAGGGGAGAAAAAGATATCAAAATAGAATTTGCACTTGCTGGCCTCGGATTTCTTCAAACCCACTTGAACACACAAACATATTTTAGTTTTAGGCACTGTCTGGGGAATTGTGTCATGAGGCAGGGAAACTGTGTATCTGGTTAGGCCTTCGGAGCTCTGACACAGGAAGTCAGGAACGTGGGAGGAAAGAATTGGTGAAAATGTGTAGGTTTGGAGGGAACTACGAAGTAAACTTATTAAAGCTGTAACTGTTAACATTTGACAAGTTCTCAAAAGAGAACAAAATCTGCTATAATCACACAGAAGGCGTGTTGTGCTTAAACAATTGCACAGGTTGGTTCAACGTTGCAAAAGCCTGAAAGAAGGAATTCCTTCTTCATTTATTAGAGAAATATTGGTAGATTCAAAGGCCGAGGCAACAATGGACGACCTCTGACAGATCAAGGCCTGTTTTTGCATTAAACAGAATTGGAACTTCGGACCTAAAAGGGTTCAGAGCACGTGACCCCCCAAATATGCCATCCTGGCACCAGGATCATTCTGGGCCAAGAGCGAATGAGTAAAGGCAGACGCAGAAGGTGCTCTCTCTGCCCCAAAGCAGAACGTGAATTCCCCTTGTGAATTCTGTATCCGGAAGAAGGTAACAACCTTCTCAGGATAACAGCAAGAACGGTCTACCCAACGAACCTTACTAAGTAACCATTACGTTCACTAGTCCCCACCTTGTATGTGCCCTCCCAGTTTGCTGCCCCTATAAGCCTCAAGCCCCCTTCGTCTTGTTATTTCTCTACAAATGTATCATTCTTTCTTAAGATGCTATTACGAAAGCCCAAGTTCTAACCACCCACTTGGAATCTTCATGAGTGAGTTTCTTCTGTACGTATCATGTCCTACGTGTTAATGGTTTTTCTCTCGGGAATCTGTCTTTTATCCATCTAATTTGCGGGGTCCCAGTTGCCGAGCCTAGGAAAACTTTTTTCCTCCCCCACGGATCTAAATTCACAGGCCTTGAGAATACGAAGACTCCCTTAAATCAGAGACTCAATTTCATGCATGATTTATAGACTTGAGAGAACTTGTGCAGAAAAACTAAAAAAATAAACATACAACTCTTCTGACAAGGCAGACGGACTCGAAAGGAAATTCTAACTGTGGAGTCAGAGGCTAACTTTCATGGTTTGAGGGAGAGACAAGTGAGGAAAGAGAGGGGAAAGTAACAAAGCCCTGGTTATCCAATTGTGCATCCTAAAGACACTATTCATCTTGTCCCATGTCGCCAGGAACTCGTTTCTCAGAAGTCAGCACTAAGGCGGTCTTGGACGGTGAGTTCGGAGGGAGACTGTGCAAGCGGTTCCAGCCGGGCTAGCTAAGGCTGTCCGGCTCAGCCAAGTCACAGTGCCTCTGGGGATCTGTTTCCTCGGGTCTAAAGTGCACAGCAACATTCTTTTCTCAAGGCTGCGAGATAATCACTTGAGAGCCTGTGTGTGAGGAGTTCTCAACTCAGCCTGCATCTCAAAACAACTTGAGGAATTAAAAAAGCCCGGGTTGCACCCCGTGCACCCGTGCATTTAGATTCAAAATTTTTTTTAAAGATATTACTTATTTATTTCACAGAGACACAGCGAGAGAGCGAACACAAGGAGGGGGAGTGCGAGAGGGAGAAGCAGGCTTCTCATGGAGCCGGGAGCCCACCCAGGCAATCCCACATGACCTGAACCAAAAGTTTAATGACTGAGCCACCCAGGCGCCCCTGGATTCAAGTGTTCTGGGGAAGGCCCCACCCACCAGCATCAGTGGTTGTCAAAGTTCCCAGACAAGTCTCATATACAGGCCCTGCCAAGGACTGCAGGCCTACTGAGAAAGCAGCACTTCCCAGAACACGTTGAACAGGAACACCGGGTATCCTCCCAAAATGCAGAGCTGGGACTCAATGGTGTGAGGCCCTGGATTCTGTATTTCTAACAGGCTCTAGAGGGCTTGTTGAGCTGCTCTCAACCACCCTGAGTACTGCGAAGGGCTAAGTGGCCACAAAGCAGACAGTCAGTCATCTACTCTCTCCCCAAAAGGTCAACTTTTAGTGGTCATGGCATGAACTTCAATGAATGACTTTCCCTCCTTAAGAATACAGTGTTGGAAGGGCGCCTGGATGGCAGTTCGGTGTCTGCCTTCAGCTCCCGGCATGATCCCAGGGTCCTGGGATCGAGTCCCGCATCGGGCTCCCCGCTCAGTGGGAAGCCTGCTTCTCCCTCTCCCCACCTTCTGCTCGTGTTCTCTCTTGCTATCTTCCTCTCTCTCCAATGAATACATTAAAATCTTTTTTTTTAGAGATTTTTATGTATTTATTGGAGAGAGAGCAAAAGTTAGAGAGAATACAGAGGCAGAGGGAGAAGCAGACTCGCCGCTGAGCAGGAAGCCCGAACCGGGGCTCGATCCCAGGACCCTGGGACCACGACCTGAGCCGAAGGCAGATGCTTCACTGACTGAGTCATCCAGGCGCCCCTCAAATAAACTTAAAAAAAAAAAAAAAAAAATTACACACAAAAGACTATAGTGCGTGTAAGATTTTAAAGACCAAGCATAAAAGGGTGGTGCCCAGAGAAAGGGACCCGTTCTGGTTCTTGGTTACGAGAACACTTGTTGGCAGTCACAGGCACACCCACTTGCTATGGTACCACTGCTCCCCGCATTCGTTACAGATCACGTAGGTCATCATCTCTTCATCTGGATTTGAATTCCGCACCCAGCTTGGCAGGAAGAGCGTTCCTCGGGCGATTACGGTGACCTCGCAGTTGAACTTCTCACAGCGCCTGCACTTTATTTTCCCGGTCGGCGTGCCCCCGGCACCTTGGGGAAGGTGGCGCTCCCGTATGCCAGACTTCGTGTAGGAGGCTCGCAACTGCTTCAGCTCCTCGCTTGCCATCTCCAACGCCGTCATTTCAGCAAATTCTCTCGGAGACGTGGTCCCAGAGAGCAAGTTCTGTTGCAGGTGAGAATTGTGGGGGTTCTTCAGGTTGGCAACTTTGCTTCGAACGCAAGTTTTGTACTTTCTGAGGTTCTTCGAGTGAAGGGTAAAAAGGTGCCCTTCAATTTCTCTCGCCAAGTCTTGCCACACATCAGCCTTGGGCTGATCCGTGCAAGCACTCGTTAGGGCTTCATAGAGGAGCTCTGTGCATCTGGCTCTCACAGGGGCGGTGGGATCCGGCGGCTCCCCGAGATGCTCGTCCCTGGGCTCCATGTGACTCATGCTATTTTCAGGCACAAGCGTTTCCAGGGCTCCCGCCACACTGTGGGACGATGAATTAGAACTGGAGCCGCCTGACAGCTCATCCTGACTTGGGTCACGAGGAAGTCTGGGCTTTTCTTCCATTCTGCCCGGAGGGAGAGATGGAGGGCTGTCCCTCGGTGAGAAGCGGAGATCCTTATGAAGCGCTCTCCATTCTGACAGCAAACGCTTGGCTTTCTTTTTCAACGCCACTGTAGGGCAGTTTCTGAGGACGCTGTACACCGCCCTGACCACGGCCGTCTCCTGGAGATGCTCTTTGGTCACCGGAAGAGCCTCCAGCTCGGCAAGGTGGTTGCCAAGATCCTCAAAATTCCTCTTAGACATCAGTTGCTCAATAAGGGAGGCTCTGGCAGCCACCTGCCTCTGCTCAGACATCCTTGCAGCTGCAAAGAAAAGAGAAAAGACGTTTCTGGGTTTCTGTTTTTTTTAAGCTTGGGCTTGCCAACTGCAGCCTCCTGATGGGAGCAGAGCGCTTTCTGCCCATCACCTACGTGGCATTTTCTGCAAGAGTTATGTAACACAAGTGGGAGGGACCTGTTAGCAAATGGAATCTGCGCTGTGGTCTGGTTCAGTTTCAAAAGGCTGAGTCTGGGTCGTTGGAAAAAAGAAAAAAAAAAAAGGCAGCACCGCCACCAGGTTCTGCATTAATGGTTGCTTGTGAGAAGCTCGTGGGAACAGCCCTAGAACTTCTTCCATCCCAAATTTTACAAATCAGTGATCTTTCTGGATCCGGATCAGTCGGTTGCTTTGGATCGACTCTGGTGGTCATGCTGAGCATGCTATCATGCCAGGGTCAGCAACAACGGGGTAAGTCAGAGCAAGGCTCTACTGTTCCTCCCACACTCAGCTACAGAGCTGAACTCCTTGCTGATTTTATCATCTTTAAGTGGTACTTTTTTGAATAACAGAATGAGAAACAGGGCAGTAAGGGGATGCTGTTTAATGTCCCAAGGAATGTGAAGAAATTGTAAGGCAGTAAGGTGGCAAGGCGGCCGGAAGCAGACCTGATGGGCCCCAGGAGTCCACGGGCACTGTGCTGACATCGGAGCCTTCTGAAAAGCAGGATGAGCGTTCAGACTAAGTGACAAGTTATGGACAAGTTATGACTTTGGACCAGCTGGTCGCTAGGCCAGTTTGGTTCCATTAACTTTTTTGTTTAATTTTGAGATGCAAAATGTTGCTTGATGATTATATCTGTGGGAATCCCATCCTGGACAGGTCAATGTTTACTTTATCTAACCAGGCTATTTTTCTCCCCACATAATGTACACAACCTTGCTACCTAATACCCCTGGATCTACACCTGCCCATCTCGCCTAAATATGGACTTATGCATCTTTTTTATTTTTTTAAAGATTTTATTTATTTATTTGACAGAGAGAGAGAGAGAGATCACAAGTAGGCAGAGAGGCAGGAAGAGAGAGAGGGGGAAGCAGGCTCCCTGCTGGGCAGAAAGCCCGATGTGGGGCTCGATCCCAGGACCCTGAGATCATAACCTGAGCTGAAGGCAGAGGCTTAACCCACTGAGCCACCCAGGTGCCCCTGGACTTATGCATCTTAATGGCAGGGACCCTGTCTTTTCAAAAACTTACGGGCTTCCATTTCATAGCATTTGATATTAAATGCTCATCGCTGGGGTGCCTAGGTGGCTCAGTAGGTTGAGCGTCTGACTCTTGGTTTCGGCTCAGGTCCTAATCTCAGGGTCCTGGGATTGAGCCCCGTGACAGGCTCTGCACTCAGCAGGGAGTCAGCTTGAGAGTCTCCCTCTCCCTCCCCCACTGCCCCACCCCCTGCTCACACTCTCTCTCTCTAAATAAGTAAAAGCTTAAAAAATGTCCATCACTGAGCACACAGCCTAATAACACCGAAGCGAGCACAGAGAGGATCAATGCAGTCTCCCTAGAAACCATCTGACAAGTTCCACAAAATGCAGTGTGCTTTTCTTTTAGTGGGTGACTCGACTTTTACAAATTTACTTTAGGGAAACGAGAGATGTAGAAGCTGTCTGGGTAAGAATTTTCTTCCAACTCCGAAGAAACTATGAGGTCCCAAATGGTTAAACTTGCACAGAAATGTTCAGAGAAGCATTATTCTTAATAGCCAAAAAGTGGAAACAACCCAAATGCCAGTCAACTGATGGAGAAACATGTAGCTTACCCACGCGATCAAACAGTATTTAGCAAAACAGAAAGGACCCAGGAGATTCTGATATATATGACAGGGATGAATCTTGAAGGCAGGAAGCTAGTTAAAAACACAGAAGACCCCCTATTGTAAGATTCCATTCATATGAAATGTCCAGAATAGGCAAATTTACAGAGAGAGGGAATAGACTGGTGGTCGACTAGGGTTGGGGCGGAGGGATGGGGGGAACCAGTGGTGTGGAATGAAAGGGGGGCGGCTGCCCACGGGTGCGGAGTTTTTCTTGGGGAAAGTAAACAACGTTCGCTAAAGCTGACTGTGGTCATGAACTGCACAACTGTTTTTTTCAAACTAAACATCACTGAAGTGTACGCTTTGAGGATGGGAGTTGGTATGGTGTATAAATTGTATCTGAATAAAGTTGTTATTTAAAAACAGCACATAGAGTCTGATCCAAATTTCATTTAAGAATCCCACGTGAAGAGAAAAGGTCAAAAACAAATACGTAAAATTTTAGACAGTGACGTTTTCTGAATGGCAAGATTTTAAAGATTATTTATTTATTTATTTGAGAGAGAGAGCGAGCGAGCAAGCATGAGAGGGGAGAAGCTCAGAGGAAGAAGCAGACTTCCCGTGGAGCTGGGAGCCCGATGTGGGACTCGATCCTGGGACTTCAGGATCATGACCTGAGCTGAAGGCATCGGCTTAACCAACTGAGCCACCCAGGCGCCCCTGAATGGCAAGATTTTAGATGATTTTTTGTTTGTTCTTTTATTCCTCCCCATATTTTGCGTAATGAGCATGTGTTATTTTCCTAACCAGAAAAGTGATTCGTCCGATATCATTTCCCAATAAACTCCGGATATTTACAACGTTTGCCTATCGGAAAATGGCACGGTAAATGCTCTTCTACTTTCCCTCTGGAATCAGAGCATCATTAACGGTGCTACGTGACCTGTGGCTTCACCTCCAGATTAGCATCGACAATTTCCTAACAGGTCTACTGCTGAATCTAAACCAGCTGATTCTCCCCTGGGACAGACACACCCTCGGTCACAACTGTGAGGTTCCTACCCATGTTTCCCTGCTGGACCAGCTCAAGGATGACCAAGATTGCAAGTCTGGCATTTTTGCCACCAGAGGGAGCTGGCATGTAGACAACCTGGGCAGTCAGTCGGTGAGCCAGCAATTCAGGATCTTAAGAGGCTTTTTGTTGTTGTTGTTAAGATTTTACTTATTTATTTGAGAGAGAGAGGGCGAGCGAGCTTGAGAACGGGGTGAGGGGTGGAGGGAAAAGCAGACTCCCCACTGAGCAGGGAGCCGGAACGGAAGCAGGGCCCGATCCCAGGACCCTGGGATCATGATCGGAGCCGAAGGCAGACGCTTAACTGCCCCAGCCGCCCAGGCGCCCTTAAGAGGCTATTTTTATCATTATCAAGTATCAGTACTTCAAGATCATTGTTTTAGCTTTTTACAATTCCAGACTGCAAACAGTGAAGGAGGTCTTCCTAAGACTCAAAGGCTCAGCAAACAAAGAACAGGCAAGGTAAAAATGCTGAAAAATTAAAAATACACGGCCTCCTTTACTGAACATTTCTCTCACAACTGTCTGCCTGACGTCCCGGGATCTGGAAGTCAGGCAGCCAAGTCATCGTGATAAGGTTTCAGGCTGCTTAATGCGCTTGAACCCTGCCCAGCTTGCTGCGAAGTTTCCTAACGAATAAAAACAGTCCTCTCGCCTGCACTCTGTATTCGTTCTAGAGTTATCACTACCGAAGAAAACAGGCCGGAAGTTTGCCGGGTGTTGGCAAGGTGGTTATTAAGAGACAGGTCTCGAGTGCCCACAAGGAGGTGAGGCAATATTTAACTCAGGTCAGAATTTCCCACCAAACGGGCAGAGTCTCAAGGAGATCCTGAAGGGGACCCTGTAGCTTCGGGGCTTCAGTGCAGTGAGCACGGCAGTCTGTCTCACCAGCGAAACTTTTCCTTCACGTCTGTAAATCTACAGACATTCATGTATGCAGGCATAAGCACTCTGCTCTTTCTTTCCTATGTCCTTTTAGTTACCTCTCCTCCGTATTCCTTTTTCATTTCTAGTTGTGGTAAAACACACGTACCATAAGACTTAGCATCTTAAACATTCGTAAGCGTATGGTTCAGTAGTGTTCAGTACATTTGCGTTGTCGTGCCACCAACTCCCAGAACTCCTCTCCTCTTGCAAACCAAACTTTGGACCCATTAAACAGCGGCTCCCCACTCCTTTCTCCCCCACACCCCCTGGCAACCGTCATTCCACCTTCTGCCTTGAAACTGACTACGTGCTGCACGTGAGTGGACTCATACAGCATTTGGACTTCTGGGTCTAGCTTATGTCACTCAGCATAACGCCCTCAAAGGTCACCCGTGTTGGAGCCTGTGTCCTGGATCATTTATACTCCACTGTAGGTACAGACCACGTGTTCCTTATCCATTCATAATAAACGTGTGGGTTCCTTTCACCTTTTGGCCACTGTGACTAATGCTGCTATGAACATGGGTACACAAATATTTCTTCAGGACCCTCCTTTTCAACGCTTCTGGGTAAATATCCAGGAGTGGCATTGCTGGGTCACACGGTAGTTCTATTTGTAATTTTCTGAGGAACCGCCATACTGTTTTCCATCCTCCTCCATACGTTTAACAGCATTTAACTGCTGTCAAACTTTCTGCTCCCCCTGTGGGAGAATGATGTGGATATAAAGCATTTATTGCTCTAGGAGGGTATACTGTAAAAGCAACTGAGATACAAAATTTTGAGCATTGCCATAAGAAGACTAAGTTGCGTCTCCAGTTTATAGCTCTACAGAGTTCATTCAATAAACATTTATCACGTATGTAGGACGTATGAGTAGCTGAGCCTAAAGAGACCCTCTCTGCCTTGAGGGAGCTGACAGCCCAGTGGAAGGAATACGGACAAAAAACGGGCCGTGTCTCCGAAGGACAGACACGGCTGCTAGAAGCCACTCAGAGGGGGAATCCAGAAGCCAGGCTGGGCTCCCTATCATCTGGCAGGTGCTAACTGCTTCTTCCCTGCATTTGCCCTGACTCACGCCTCTTTTTTGGAGGGATCATCCTCTAGTACAGACCTCAGCAAGACATCCCCTCTTCTTCCCACTTAAAGCCCTTTGGAGGCTCCCTCTGCTCTCAGGATGGAGCCCCGAGGCCCTCGGCCAAGTGATAAAAAGCCACCTTCCAGCCTCCTCCGAGACCTCGCTGATCCGCGACAGGCACTACCCATTTCGAGGCTCTGCCTCTGTGTCATCAACTCCCTGGGCCAAGCCTACTTCTCGCCGCCAGCAGCTGTCAGTCCTGACTCTTAAGCCTCAATCAGCTGGAGAAATTAAACAGCAAACACAGAAACAATGCCAGCGCCTCGTCCCAGACAGAAAGGGATCAGAATCCCTGATGGGAGGCCTGGGTATTGTCCCAGCTGTTGAGGTGACGGATTTTAACCAGAATTGCCATCACTGCCCTGTACACACAGGCACGAGGCCTTCCCATGGCAGGACTGTCTCAGTTACACTGCCATCAGCCCAAAGATGGCTCCGGACCTGCTCCTAGACCGAATGTATGGAACTTCTGTTTTTGGATTTCTCTGACGAGCTCCATTGGGAGAGATTAAAACCACCTGCTGTGCACCGCTCACCTGAGAACCTTCTCTACACTTACAGCCGGTGGGTGTAGTGTTTTAAGTGTCATGAGGCACCCAATTCCCTGTACCCACGCCCTCCCTTACCTCTTAACAGCAGGAGACAGTGTGCATTTCTTGAACTCCACATGCCATCCACATTCATGTCCTCTCCATCCTTACCATGAGCCTGAGTCAGGTAGATGACTTATTTCCATCTTACAGATGAGGAAACCTGTTTAAAAAAAAAAAAATCAAATATTTGCACTGGCTTTTTTCATGGCATGTATCACATTAAAATTTTTTTTATTGTCTGCCTTCCCCACAAGACCGCAGAAGAATGATGTGTTTCTTTTGCCTGGCAAACACCTGGTCAGTGCTTCCTATTATTCAACAAGTAGGTTTTTTTGCTGTTGTTGTTAAATGAGAAAAGAGTGCTCCCTCTCCTCTCTGCTTGTGGGCTTCATTCTTTTCACGCCATACCAGCTTGCTTATACCCCGAAGCCCAGGGTCCCTCAGCTTCTTCCACGGGAGCCAGCCTCATCTTAATTCTAGTTCAAAAAGTCATTCAAAAGGAGGGAAAAAAGGGCAGCAGCAGCCGCATGGTGCCCACTGCGGGCTAACCGAGCAGACTCCAGAAATCAAGCGTTTGGGGATAAGGAGGGTCAAGGCGGTATAGCTCACGGAAGTGAGGGGTGTTAAGCATGTTTGGTAAGTTTCTTGCCCATTCTGTGCCTCAATTTCCTCATCTACAAAATCAGGGAAATTCCACATCCTTGAATTCATACGGGAAATAAATGAGATAGTCCTTATAAACTCCTTAGAGCCATGCCTGTCACACAGTTAAGTCTGACCGCCAATGACACAGGGCTATCATTAAAAGATTTACGTGACGTGTGTCCACCATTCCAGGCACTGTTCTAGAGCAAGGCGCCAGCAAACTTTTTGCGTAAAAGGGCAGACAGTAAATATTTTCAGCTGTTGCAGGCCATCGGACCCCTGCACGGACTGTTCAGCTCTACTGCACTTGCAGCAGGAACAGCGGCCATAGACGATACATGAAAGAACGGGGATGGCTTTGCTCCAGTGAATCTTTTTTCAAAGACAGGCAGTCTGGATTTGGCGCAGGCCCTCATCTGCTGACCCCTTTCTAAAGCAGTGCTATCCAAAAGAAATATTACACAAGCCACAGGTACAATTTAAAGTTTTCTAGTAACCACGTTAAAAAATAAACAGGGGAAATTCATGACACTTTACCTAAACAGTGTGTCCCAAATCCTGCCATTACAACATGGAATCGATAAAAACAAATTAGTGATCTCTTACATTCTCTTTTTCATACTAATTCTCCAAAATTCCCTGTTTGATACTACCACACATCTCAGTTAGGACTAGGCACACTTGCAATGTTCACTAGCCTGTGTAGCTTGTGGCTACCTATTGGACAACACAGTTCTAGAGCATCTGCTAATACGGGTAATGTTTACATACACACCTGTACCCCTAGGTTCTAAATGCATATCAAAAAGAGTTTACACGTGGCGAGCAAGAGCAGGTCGTATGGATCTGTTGACTGAATGCATATAAAAGCTTGTAAATATTAACTAAGACGGGTAGGTTGCACCCATCTGCCCACACCCGGCTTAAACCCCGGGGAGAGGGGAGATCAAAGAGAAATTCTGTTTCTAGTCACAAGTCACGTACACCTCTCCAGCCACACAGGGAGGCCCTTCCCCAAATGGAGAACTGATGCCAAATGTTGGGACGCCGCCGTTTCAAAACAGCCCCTCGACAGTGCGCTACTGCCCTTTCAAGTTGGAATGATCCCTGGCACAGGTGCATTGAGTGGAAGGAACCAGCCCAAGGGCCCGCTGTAGCACGGGTTCGGGTTCCGAAGGGTGTGGCGCGGCGACAAGCGAACCCTGCTGCATGCCGTCCTGGGGTGCCAGCCTGGCACCCAGCACAGAAGCGGCGGCGGTCCCAAGAGAGCTGCTCACCCAGCGACTTCAGGGGGAGAAGAGGGGCGAGGGCACGATCGGGCCTACCCGACCCAGGACGCACCGAGGGCACCCCCCGGGGCAGCGGTGGGCTTTCCCGAGCACCGGTGGTCTGAGACAACGGAGAACCCGCGGCGCCGCTAACCGAGAAGCGCAGAAACCCAGGAGACTCTGGAGACCTCGGCGTCGGGGGCGAGTTTCCGGTACGCGGGGCGGGACCACCAAGGCTCAACCAATCCAAGCCCGCAGACTAGAGAAGGCTGGCCTCGGGCGCTGGCGCATGCGTACTAGGTAAATGGTATCTGCGCACAGCTACTAGCGGGCGTGAGTCCTCCCGCAGCGGTGGCTGCTGGTGGACCCCGGGCCTCGCTGACAATCTGGGAGCAGGGCGTGCGTGGGAAGAAAGTACCCCCAGTAATGCCTTTCAGCTGCAGAGTTTGTTGAACTACTCTACGACATACGCGTTCTGCTTTCATTCAAGACATTGCTTAGCGAAATGTTGACAAAACCTTGGCCAAAAATGCCATTTAATGTAGCAGTTAATCCGACAAGTATTTCTTGCACTCCTAGCACACATCAGTTGATATGGAAGTAGTAATCATTCATTAAGTAGCCATGTACGTCCTGCACTTCTCACCTGTACGCATTCTTTCCCTGCAATAAAATCAATTTGATTTCCAATAAAATCAAAGCGATGGTAAAACTAGAGACTTTATTTTCGAAAGGCTATTGTTTTAAGACTGTTTCTAACACAAGAACGAGGTGAGACACCTATAAATCTAATGTATTGAATAGGCTCTTGGGGGCCCTTGGGTAGCCTCAGCGGTTAAGGAAAGGCTTTGGGCTGGGGTCCTGATCTCCGGGTCCTGGAATCAAAGCTCTTGTCCCGCTTCCTGGTCTGCGGGGAGTCTGTTTCTCCCTCTCCCTCTGCCCCTCCTCACTGCTCATTCTCTCTCTCTCTTAAATAAATAACATCTTTGGGGGGGGGATAAATTTAATTGAATTGGTAGGCAGGCTGGAGCAATTACATGTACTCGAGACCAGCTTTTATGAAATGGGGTCCAAGTGGCGGACTTTGGTGGGCTTGGGCCGCCCAGCTTTCAGCCTACCTTCTGAACAGCCATTTGGGCCTGCCATTTACCCTAGCCAGGGGCCAGCTACAGGACCAAACTGGGCCCGCTGCATACCCCTCCCTGGAATATGAATTTTGAGCAGAGTAATGTGGACACTAGTATGGTGAGAGATCATTCTAGTAACATTGGCTTGCTGATCAGCAATGGCTTCTTTCCACAGCTCAGCTTCCAGCCCTGGAGCCCATTTCCAAGGCTGGATTGCTGGTCTTCCCATGCACCTGCACGCTCCTGTTTCCTTACCATAACCTCCCTTTGCTGTAAGTTAGCGGAGGTCTGGTTCTGGTGCTTGCTACCAGCAAGCGCTGCCACGGTCCGCATCTTAATGTAGCTGTGTGATTTGACAGCCATCCGAAGAGCATCCCTGATCATAGATGGTGCTGAAACTGCCTTCTTACTTGTTCCTTCGTAGTAAAGCATTAGAAGCTACTATTCTAAAAGAACAAATATCTGAAAGATTACACTTGGAACTCTATCCCCTACACCCGCGTTATCTTAGAAGGGTAGCCACTCTTCACTTGATGGAGACCAGCAGAATGGGACAGAGGACAAGTAAATGTTGACGGGGGGACATGGGAAAGAAAGAAAGGTCCACAAGATTAGATTCTTCGAGATCTCAGGGGTCATTGAATTGGAAGGTTCTAGGTATCCAGAAAGAGGCACGAGTTCACAAGACATGGGGAAGGGAGAAATGGAGGAAAGCAGGAGCAGGAGATGCTGCAGACAGCCCTTTCTGCTGTTTGCCAGGTGGCAGCCACACATGGTCACACAGGCCATCACAAGAGGGCACCGTTGGAACTCTGAGAAGGATCCAGAAACTGAATGCGAGCACCCAGTGCCTCACCTTCCAGAGGAGAGCTGTGTTACTGCAACTTGGACCCATGAGGAAAAATATTTTTTTAATTAACATATAATGTATTATTTGCCCCAGGGGTACAGGTCTGTGAATCTCCAGGTTTACACACTTCACAGCGCTCACCATAGCACATACCCTCCCCAGTGTCCATAACTCCACCCCCTTCTCCTTACCTCCCCACTCCCCAGCAACCCTGTTTGTTTCATGAGATTAAGAGTCTCTAATGGTTTGTCTCCCTCCTGATCCCATGAGGAAAAAGATTTTTAAAGGGAAAGTGACAGGGATAAGAAAGGGGGATGTAGAAGTTTCTGTGGGTGTCCAGGAAGACTAATGGATGTGGGAAAGTTGAGGGTTCCAGGCTTTCTGAGCAGCAGGCACATTTCCTCAGGCCTCAGCCCCATCAAAATTCCAATGCTGTTGACCTCCTGCAACCCACTTGATGTCCAGAGTCCTTTGGTATCCTGGAGGGCAAGCCAGGGGACATCCCCAGTGTCGGAGTCATTGGTGGCTGGGTTATACATGAGTCTATGCAACTTTAGTTCCGACTTGCCTGGTATTTATTGAGATCTGAATTCACTCAAGGTGTCCCAAGTTAATTGGCACAGTCGGATAGATGAAGCTCAGCTTTGGGGGGGGTGGGGAGTAATACTCTTACTTTCTAAATTTTCATTGAGGTATAGCCCATATGTAGAAATGGTGGTCCACAAATTCTAAGCGTATTGCTCAATGATTCTCATAAAGTGAACATGTCCATCCAAAAAGCATCGAGAAACAGAATGACCACAACCCCACGTCCCCACTCGTGCTTCCTCCTACCACCCCCTCAGAGGGTAAACACAACCCTGACTTCTCCAGCACAGATTAATCCTGCCTCATCTTGAAACTTAGGTAAGCCACACAGTATGTCCTTTCTAGTTTCTTTTGATCAATGCCATATTTTAAAATTCACCTGCAATGTTGTGGGCAACGTTGGTTTCTTCATGCTCTGATAGTATTTCATTGGATGGATATACCACAGTTTATTTTTCTATTCTACTCACTCACGAGGGACATCATGGATTTTTGAGTGGTCCCACTGTGACTATTATAAATCATGCTTCTGGACATTTCTATTGAGGGTATACCTGGGAGTGGAATTCTGGGTCGGTCATACTGTTTGAGGCCATAAATGACTGATACAAAGTCTCTTGCATGATTTTTCTACCTGAAAAAGGCAATTCCAAATGTGTTTCAAGCAACATCGTCAGCAAAATAAATATATAGGCTTTGAAAAAAAAATACTGGGACAGAAAGAGGAATTAGTTCTTACCTAATTTCATTGGCTCCAGCATTCTTCATGCTGTAGAAGGTGGCCACAGGGTGGGGGAAACCGTGACCCCCAGGGCCCTCCTCTGCACTGCACCCCTGCCCTGAGGCCTGTGGCAGAGAGGTCGGGGCAGCCGTGTGGACATGAGGCTCAGGCTGCCTGCTATCCCGTGAGTAATAAAGCCCAGCTCTCTGATCCAGGAGTCTTGTGTTTTGTACTGGTCCGTATGAAACTAGAATAGGCCAACTGGTTAGCTTTCAAGAACAGTTCTTAACATCTGAAAACAACCTCAGGTGAAACCATTCCATAGTCATCCCTCGAGCATTCTGTGCCTCCAAGGAGAAGAGTACAAAACCTACAGGCTACCTCAGGTCTGGCTGAAGATTGGTGGAGTCGCCAAGAGACATCGAATGCCCAAGCCGAAGGGCTCTGGGTGTTGCCCAAGTCCCAACTGCCATCTTACAGACGAGGGAGATGGTACACTTCCCACGGGGGACCTGAAGTCTCCCAAGGTCTGTAAGGGAGGGACACATCTTCCTGGCCACAAGGCGGCTTTTCCCACACCTGAGAGCAGAAAACTCCAGTGTCATTCAGTACCCCTCCTTGCTTATGACAAAGGCCCAGATGTGCTCTCAAAGTCAGCTTGGTGCTTTAGTCAGCCGCTGACATTCAGCCCCAGAGGGGAGGCAAAAATGGGGACTCGTGTCATTGTTATTTCAATGTGTTCATGTAAACTCATGAGGCCGGAGGATGTGGGACATCCTGGTGAATGTTGCTAGTCTGTGCCAGTGAAGAGGCAAGCACCATTCAGTGGTAATTTGGGCAGCACGCGGGGTCTGTGAAAGGTTGAAGATCATGGTTTTGTTGAAGAATCTATCTGCACAATGTATCATTTTCTGTAACGCTGCTCAGCAGTCTGGTGATGGGAGAGGGAAAGAAGTCAGTGGGGTGATCAAGACTGGGGCTCTGTATGGTGGCCTTGGTGGAAGAACACAAGGGCATGGGTCTTGCGGGGCAATGTCTTTGAAGGGATGGGGGCCTTAGACTCTATGTTGTTTTATTAGAGAGTCAAGATAGGAAGCCAAGAGATGGGAAGAAAATGAAAATGTCAAGGGAATGGGGCTCCAAAAAGTCCAAAGGAGAAGTATGAGATTAAGAGAAAGCCAGATAAACTAGGTAGTTTGATGTTGGAGTTCACGTTCAGAGCTGATGATTAAGTCCAAGGTGGTGGCCATGGTGCAGGGACCAGGAAGATGATGGTAACTGGAACAGAGGTCAAAGAACAGTGAAGCTAGGATGTCAGATGGGTCATTTGCATAGATGTCACCACACTGGCTGATAACAATGGAAAGGAAGGGCCAAGAGGACTATAGAGCTGTTTCACTGTACCCTCAAGGAACAGTGGCCTTTACAGGGGAAGAGAGAAATAGGAGATTGTGAACAAGAATGGAGCAACAAGGGTGTCCCCTTCAAGTGGACCCGGCATATGCGCAGGGAGGAAGGACAAGCAGCTTTCATTTGCTAAGGCCGCAAGGACAGAGGTTGCCCAGGAGAGAGCTCAGCTCAACTCAGGAAGAGGTCGCTGGCAGAATTAAGATGGAGTAGAGTTTTTTTTTTTTCTTTTACCAGTGTCGTGTGTGTGATGGAGGAGAGGGCAGAAACAGTGGAAGTTAGTATCCAGAGGAAGCAGCGCGTAACAGTGTGGGCAGGACAGTGGAAGGGGGTAAATGACAAGGGGGTTTCAAGTTGGGCAGTGGCCAGGGACAACAGATATGGATCCTGGCTAAATTATCTGCCCTTAGGTTCCCCAAAGGAACCCAAGTATGACTCAGGGCTAGTGCAGGCTAGGGCTCCATGACATGATAGCCCATTGACTAGAGTTCAAAACAATATGTTGGTATTTAAGGGCCCAAAGAGTTAGTCCCCCAAGATTATGGTCTTGTGGTATCATTGGTAGGGGAAGCCCCCGGGGTCAGGGAAGAGTAGTCACTTGAGTCTGGATTGTGATTTGTTTGAAATCCTACATAGGCCAAGAGAGGGTTTATTTTTATCTCACTTAACAAAATGTTGAACAGTGAATGATTTGGAACAGGGACAGAGATACCAAAATGTCATCAGGCACCCAGGTTTCTTCCAGCTATGCACTCCTCCATAAGGTATGGTCTTTGTCCTCATGGTCACAAGGTAGCTCAAAGAGCTCCTGCCTTCACAACCAACTACATTGCAGGAAGGAAGAAGAAGGAAGAGAAATGGCAAGAGAGGCTGCTAACTGACAACCCTCTTTAATGATCCTTCCTGGAAGCCCCACCAATGACTTCAGTAGGGTTAGGGTTAGGGGTTAGGGTTAGGGTTACGGGTTAGGGTTAGGTTTCCATCTGAAAGAGGGGTTGGGAAATGCAGCCTTCTAATTCAGCACATTCCACTCCCTGCCCACAAAAAAACAAAACAAAACAAGTAACACACACACATTTATGTGGTTATTCTGGTAAGGAAAAAAATCTAAGAATGGATATTGGGTGGGCAACTAGAAATCTCTGGTACAGATATTAGAGAAACATGAAATACTATTATTCAATTCAACTTGACTCAGCCTTGCACAATAATTCTCTACCCATATATAACATGATTTCCAGGCTTCCCTATTTCATTTCTGGTTCAACATCTCTTCCTTCAACCTGGATCACTGGGGCACTGGTCCTTCATTGCAAGTTCTCCCTTCTATCTTCCTTTATTCTAAGCCATAACTGAGCTCCCAAATTTCCTTGGTCACTGAAAAAACAGAGGGTTCTTCTTCAAGTTCTGTCACAGTCTTAGAAACCACCTGTATCAGTTAGTCCTTGCTACATAACAAACCGCTCCAAAGCTTAGTGTCTTAAAATGACCATTTTATTCTCTCTCACAATTCTGCAGGCCAATTGGACTTAACTAGGTACCTCTTCATCTGGTCTCACTAGAAACACTATTTTGCGAGTTTCTGTAATTAGCAGTTTTCCTAACAGATACAACTACAGCCGTTGAACACAAGACGCTGTATGCCAAAGTTACTTCACACTAAAGGAAAACAATGTTTTTGCCCTACCATCTTAAAACGTTGTATGTGTTGGTTGTATTAAAGAGAACATTGATGGAAAAAAGGTTACTAAATTTTTTTTAAAAAGGATTATTAAGAGTTTCAGTTTAAAAAAAACTTTAAGAGTGAGGTTACACATATGAAAGGTTAGTAAGTGGACTACCTTCTCTCCTTCCTTCCTCCTATAGCTCAAGGCCTTCGTTGCTTCAAGGGACAACAGGAAAATACTTGGGGAACCTTCTCTTTATGACCCAGAATCTTAAAACATAATATATATTCATCCACAGGGAATATACTCAAGATTAATTACCATACAAAGCTGTTGCTGAATTTGAAAGAGAGAAACAGAGAAAAGGCGGCGTTGGTCTTTCTTCTGAACCCTCTACTTGCCTGGTTTAGTTTTAGATATTTCTCTGAGGCCTTAAGATCAACAACTTAAGCTCATTTGCATTGCACTTGTGAGGCCTAATAAAGCAGTCCTGTGCTCCCGTAAAAGGAAGTAATTTTATGAAGTTTTAAGTATATAGAGTGTTTCCAAAGAAAAAGAAGAAAACCCACATTTTCCAGTAAAGCAAATAATTCTACATAATGAAACAGAGCATTCACAACACATTTTCTTACTTAGAAAAACTTAAACCATGACACAAGGTGATTAGTTGAATATTATTACAAAGAATTTAAATATACAAGTTTGGCTATAAAAGATCAGGCTCAGTCCACTTAGATAAAAATCTATCTGCTATGTCAGTTTCCAAGAAGTGCCAGAAAAGTCAGAGAAACAATAACCTGTGGGGTTTTGTTGTTGTTATTTATTTTTAATTTTTTTTTAAATTTTAAACTTTTTAAAGTTTTTATTTATTTATTTGACAGAGAGAGAGAGTCAGCAACAAAGGGAACACAAGCAGGGGGCGTGGGAGAGGGAGAAGGCTTCCTGCTGAGCAGGGAGCCCAATGCCGGGCTTGATCCCAAGATCCCGGGATCATGACCTGAGCTGAAGATCACTTCAGCTTAATGGCTTAACGACTAAGTCACCCAGGTGCCCGTGTTTTTTTTTTTTTTTTTTAATAATTCTAAAAATGTTTTATAGAGGTCCATCAATTCATGGAGACAAATCAGATACACTGGAGGATGGGGTGCTGGGGGGAGAAGGGAGGAAAGCTGAGCTTTTTCCACACTTCCACATTTTATAAATTCAGAAATGAATGAATGGTACTATACCGAAAGGCAACTATTGGCATATCTTCCACAAGAAAGACATCTTACAATAATGTTTCTGTTGGTAGGTTATGATTTTTCATTTTGTTATTTCTACAGTGGGGCGATCTATGATGTTGTATCAGAAAACAGAGAACGGGCGTAAGAAGCCAAACATAAAGACACAGAAGACCAGAGTAACATTCAGCCAGTTGCAGATAAAAGGTCATCTGGACACAAGCCTGAGAGCAGCACGACGCCGTCCACTGCAATTTCTCCGCGTTTTCCCTTGCCACGTTCTGCTTCAAAAATGATCTAATAATGGAGAAGATTAAAAAAAATTTACTTCAAACCATTCGAGTCAATGATATAATCAAACTATTTAATAGCAATTAAACAGAACTGAACTCGGGGCACCTGGCCAACTCAGTCAGTGGAGCATGAGACTCTTGAACTTGGGTGGTGAGTTTGAGCCCCATGCTGCATAAAGATTACTTAAAAAAAAAAAAAAAGGGGGACTGAACTCATCAGCCCCTATGGCGAAGGGACAGGCATTGACATTGCATATATAATAATGTATTTTTCAGATGTCAGTATCTGCACTGAGAGGACTATATTCAGAGAAAACAGGGTCACTGCCACTCCTAAAAGCATCTGCACAGCCCCAAAAAGCTAAGAAAGGTGTGGCAGAAGGAGGACAGAGCCCGGTGAGGGGCTCGATCCCAGGACCCTGAGATCATGACTTGAGCTGAAGGCAGAGGCTTAACCCACTAAGCCACTCAGGCACCCCATAAGTTCTTTTTTTAAGATTTTATTTGACACACAGAGAGAGGGCACAAGTAGGAGTAGTAACCAAGGGAGAGGAAGTAGTAGAGCAGGGAGCCCAATGTGGGGCTTAATCCTAGGACCCTGGGATCGTAACCTGAGCCAAAGGCAGAAGGTTAACCCACTGAGCCACCCAGGTGCCCCAAGTTGCATAAGTTCTTTATTTTGGATGCTAACACTGTATCAGTTGTCATTTGCAAATATTTTCTCCCACTCAGTAGGTTGTCTTTTAACTTTTTGTAATTGTTTCTTTTGCTGTGCAGAAGCTTTTTATTCTGATGTAGCCCCAACAGTTTATTTTTTATTTTGTTTCCTTTGCCTTAGAAGACATCTAGGAAACTGTTGCTGGGACTGATGTCAGAGAAATTACTGCTTTTCTCTCTTCTAGGATTTTTATGTTTTCAGGTCTAACATTTAGGTCTTTAATCCAATTCGAGTTTATTTTTGTGTACAGTATAAGGAAGGGGTCTAGTTTAATTCTTTTACATGTAGCTGTCCAGTTTTCCCAACACCATTTGTTGAAGAGACTGTCTTTTCCCCATTGTGTATTTTTGCCTCTGTAGTAGATGAACTGACCATATAAGTGTGGGTTTATTTCTGGTTCTCTATTCTGTTTCATTGATATATTTGTCTATTTTCTGGACAGTTCCATACTGTTTTGATTACTATAGCTTTGCAGTATATCTTGAAATCTGGGATTATAATACCACTAGCTTTGTTCTTTTTTCTCAAGATTGCTTAGGCTATTTGGGGTGCTCTGTGGTTCCATACAAATTTTAAGATTTGTTCTTGGGGCACCTGGGTGGTTCAGTGGGTTAAGCCTCTGCCTTTGGCTCAGGTCATGATCTCAGGGTCCTGGGATCGAGCCCCGCATCAGGCTCTCTGCTCGGCGGGGAGCCTGCTTCCCCAACCACCCCCCACACCTGCCTCTCTGCCTACTTGTGATCTCTCTCTCTCTCTGTCAAATAAATAAAATCTTAAAAAAATTTATTTGTTCTAGTTCTGTGGAAAATGTTGGTATTTTGGTAAGGATTGCATTAAATCTGTAGATTGTTTTGGGTAGTATGGATATTTTAACAATATTTGTTTTCCAAATCCATGAGAATGGAATATCGTTCCATCTGTTTATATCATTTTCCATTTATTTCATCAGTATTTTATAGTTTCCAGAGTAGTTCTTTCACCTCTTTGGTTACGTTTCTTTCTGGTATTTTATTATTTTTGATGCAATTATAAATGGGTCAATTTTCGTAATTTCTCTTTCTACTCCCTCGTTATTAGTGTAGAGAAATACAATAGATTTCTGCACATTGATTTTGTATCCTGTGAACTCACTGAATTCATTTGTCCATTTTAATAGATTTTTGGTGGAATCTTTATGGTTTTCTACATGTAGTATCATGTCATCTGCCAATACTGAAAGTTTAACTTCCTCCTTACCAATTTGGATGCCTTTTATTTTTCTTGTCTGATTGTTGTGGCTAGGACTTTCAGTACTATGCTGAGTAAAAGTGGTGAGAGTGGACATCCTTGTCTTGTTCCCAACTTTAGGGGAAAGGCTCTTCCCCACTGAGGATGATGTTAGCTGTGGGTTTCCATATATGACCTTTATTATGTTGAGGCCTTCT
Source organism: Lontra canadensis (assembly GCF_010015895.1). Taxonomy (NCBI): domain Eukaryota; kingdom Metazoa; phylum Chordata; class Mammalia; order Carnivora; family Mustelidae; genus Lontra; species Lontra canadensis. The sequence continues at coordinate 1,803,359 of NW_022631062.1, forward strand.
CTCTAAACCTACTGTGTTGAGCATTTTTATCATGAATGGATCTTGTACCTTGTCAAATACATCCGTTGAAATTATCCTATGGTTTTTATCCTTTCTCTTTTTGATATGGTGGATCCTGTTGACTGATCTGTGAATACTGAACCACTCTTGCATCATAAATCCCACTTGATCATAGTAAATGATTTTTTTAAGGTATTGTTGGATTCGGTTTGCTAATATTTTATTGAGGATTTTTGCATCTATGTTCACCAGAGATATTGGGCTGAAGTTTTCTTTTTTTTGTGGTATCTTCATCTGGTTTTGGTGTCAGGGCAATGTTGGCCTCATAGAATGAATTTGGATGTTTTCCTTTCTCTTCCGTTTTTTGAAATAGTTTGAGAAGAAGAGGTATTAACTCTTCTTTGAATGTTTGGTAGAATTCACCTGTCGAGCTGTCTGATCCTGGACTTGTGTACCTTGAGAGATTCTTGATTACTGATTCAATTTCATCATGGGTAATCAGTTTCTTCCAATGGTTGTCTGAGGTATCTATTGACGCTAGATTCTTAGCAACAAGACTCCAGCCTTAGTAAAGATTTCTGTGTCCTGGCCAGGCATGGAAGTTGAAGAGATGGGTGACTTTACGCACTGGATGGGTACAAAGAATATCCATGGCCCCCAGGATAAAGTGAAAATGTGCTGTCCTCTCTTAATATCCGGGCTGCTTTTAGCCCTTCAGGAGTGCAGGGCACCCTAGGGAGGGGCACCCTCCCTCAAGCCTGTGTGAGCAAATAGCAGAGAATGAATCCCATCCCGCTCCCCCCTTATTCAGCATCCCCATCCTCCAGTACGCCCCAGTAAGGGTGCCCTTCATACTGGAAGAGTTAAGGGCATAGGTGCCTGCGTCAGGGCCTGGCTGGGCCCGAGCGTCCCTCTTGACAGAGCAGTGTTGTGTTACAGTGTCCCTGCTCGCTGGGCTCTTTGGCGGCATATTTGCAAAAATGTGTACTAAAAAAAAAAAACAAAAAAAACCCCACTGTTTTGATGGCACATGCTACTACCTGCCCCCAAGCTACCGTGTTGTAGAAAGCATTTCTCAGTATAAAAATTCGGTCATGGAAGTCATGATGAATGTTATGTGGAGGCGTATTTCAATTCTCCAACAGGATGTCAACTATGCATAGCACAGCCCAGTGTCACAGTCCCCAAGCCACGCTATAGCCACAACTACGTAAATATGTGGGTTGGGTTTGTATCAAGGCAAATATGTTGCATAAACTAGAACCAATGTGTGCATCAGCACTAAGCAAGCATGGGAAAGAGGGAAAGAATGGTGAGAAAATTCACCTATAGCCCAACGTGTATTTTATCTATAGTCAGATCTCAGGACGTATTTTAAATAAGATGCTCTGCTTCAGTGTGACACATAGATAAAAAGATATTGAATATAACGTCTGACCCTAGACCCCAGGTTTCCTACTACTGTGTATTATCAAAAAACAGGATTTTCCTTATATTTATGAATCATTCCTCTTTCACAAGCAAAGTGTCAATGGAATCCCGATTCATGGATCCACTAATCGCTCTTCTTCTGCAAACCCTTAGTTGGTACTCAGCTGTTCGTGTATCTCCTTCTAGCTTCCACCCTACCTCTTCCCTTCTCACCTCAACCGAGCCTTACACAAGGGTCCACAGTGGCTGCCTCCCAAGCTCTACTCCCTTCCTTCCTCATGTCTCTGTAGGGTGGCCTCCTGTTCCCCTCCAGACAAGCCCTACAAGGGGTACCAGCCACCTCCTGATAGTCTAACCTGATAGACACTTGTCATTTTTACCCTATGTTCTTCCTGTTTCAACTCACTGACCAACTTCCTCTCACATGCTGTTCCCATTTCCTTTCTTAAACCCACTGGACAGTAAAGGACTGATCCGGGAGGTCTGGGTTGTCTAAATTGTCTGAACCCTGAACATTCTAAAGAAAGGTTTGGCTCTTGACTGGTTCCTGGGAGATAACCTCTAAGTCCTTGGAATATCTTGTCCCTTAAGAGTGTTTTTGGGGGTGCCTGGGTGGCTCAGTTGTTAAGCATCTGCCTTCGGCTTGGGTCATGATCACAGGATCTTGGGATCGAGCCCCACATTTGGCTCCCTGCTCTGCCGGGAGCCTGCTTCTCCCTCTCCCACTCCCTCTGCTTGTGTTCCCTCTCTCACTGTCTGTCAAATAAATAAATAAATAAAATCTTAAAAAAAAAAAAAAAAGAGTGCTTTTGCCCGTCCCAGATAATGTACGCTAACAATGTGACTTCTAGCAGGGGCCCTGGGTCACAAAGAAAAAATCTGACCTTTGGAGAGGCTGCAGACTGAGTAACAAAGGTCAGCTGTGCAGGCTGTCACGTGGGCAGACTGACCCCTCCCCCACCCCAACAAAAACCCAGAACACCAAGGCTTGGGTGAGCTTTGCTGGTGGGCCACATTTTGAGAGTGTTGTCACACATCACTGCTGGGAGAACCAAGGACTGTACGTACAATTCTCCTAAAGGAGGATTACCATGAGCTTGTGCCCACTCTCTCCTGGACTCTGCCTTAAGCACCTTTTCCCTCTGCTGACTTTATTTCACTATAATAAACTGTAATCATGAATACAGCAGGTTCTCTGAATTCTGTGAGTCCTTCTAGGGAACCACAGAACCTGAATGGTCCTGGGACCCCAGACAACAGCCACAATCTCAGTTTAATCTAAAAAATGACCTTCTAGGGGCACCTGGTGGCTCAGTGGGTTAAAGCCTCTGCCTTCGGCTCAGGTCATGATCCCGGGGTCCTGGGATCGAGCTCCACATCGGGCTCTCTCCTCTGCGGGGAGTCTGCTTCCCCCTTTCTCTGCCTGCCTCTCTGCCTACTTGTGATCTCTCTCTGTCAAATGAATAAATAAAATCTTTAAAAAAAATGACCTTCTAGGGCGCCTGGGTGGCTAAGTCGGTTGGGTGCCTGTCTTCGGCTCAGGTCATGGACTCAGGGTTTTGGGATCGAGTCCTACATCAGGTTTCCTGCTCAGCAGGGAGCCTGCTTCTCCCTCTCCCTCTATCTCCTACCCCAGCGTTCTCTCAGATCAATAAATAAAATCTTAGCAAAGAAATGACCTTCTAGCTTCCATTCATTGGGGTAAGTGCTGGGCACTGAATAAATGAGCAAGACATTCTTTTACGTATTAAGGATTTTGCAGTCTGGAGTGAGAGGCTGCTGTGGAGGAGCCGGACCCCCGGACAGATCTTGTCTCTAGGGCACGCGATGCGCATGCGCCTGACACGCCAGCAGGGCTTACCCACTGTCTTGCTCATTTTGCTCCAGAATGCAAACTCTTGTAACTGTAGGGAAAAAGTCTTATCTTTGTGGCCCCAGTGCCTGGGTACTTGAGTGTTTTGCTTTGTTTGCTGAATCATGGGAAAACAACGTTAGTATCTCATTTAACACTGGCTTTCTCTCCGCTTACACTCTTGGTAGTGCCGATCCCTTGATACAACGGAACTGTCCCAGTCTTCCACCTCTCGTCCTCACTTCCGGTCTCCTCCCAGGCCAGGATATTGTTACTGTTTTTCACAAACACTCGAAGCTTCCCGACTTTTTCTCCGGCCAGCCGGTAATCGAAGAGCAAACAGAAGTTGCTTTGGGGCTGCAGGTCTCGGAGGAGGAGTTTCAAGCGGCCGATATCCCTCCGGCCCGCCACGGCCGGAACTGCCATATAGTAGCCAACAGCTGCGAGAGGAAAAGCACCCAGTTAATGGAGCCACTGTATAGGGTCTGCCTGTAATGTCTAAACAGCATAGAAAAGGAGTGATAATTGGAATTAAAAAATTTAAAAACCGTTAAAAAAAAAAAAAAAAAGAACACGAATGATAGTGTCCTCGAGGGGAAGCTGAAATCCTTTTCACTTCAAACACAGGAACAAAGTTCACATGCTAAAATGGCTCTTAGGGATCGCAAAGATGAAATCCTTTATGGTACAGAAAAGGAAACAGGGTCAGAGAAACTGAGGAATTTGTCTGCATTCACAAAGTGTGGTGGTAGCAGATACACAGTAGGAATCTAATGAAACACTCTTTTAGCACTGCAGGTAATTTGCAGCTGATGGAGAACTTGTGTTCCAGAACTTTCCACCTTGGTTGTGGGAATGTACTTTCCCCCAGAGTCAATGATATGTATGACAGCCAGCTCATTAGGTAGTGTGGCATTTAGTCCACAACATACATGAATTTGTCCTAATGGTTTCATGGAGCTCAGCCACTTGTAGCGTACCAGTCTGAGTTCTGATTTAGGATGACAGGAGCACATCTATTTCTAAATCCATCTCCTAAGTATCTCTTAACCCATGGTAGCAGTCATGGCTCATCTCTGATACTCGGGTCGTGGCTTTGATGAACCTGGGCAAAAATTCTCATAGAATGGGGTCTCACAGAATGGGGTCTCAATGAAAAGAAGGAATTCCTGCGGAAGCCAGGACTGTCCAGTCTTCTCTCCCAGCTGGTCAAGTTGCCAGATTCAGCAACTAAAGATAAGCACACTCAGGAGAGTCTGCATTTCAGTTAAGGAGAATGTCTGAGATATACTGAAAAATATTTCCTGCTTATCTGAAATGTAGGCATCGTGCATTTACCTAGCCACTCTGCCAGTGACACCCTCTCTTCGGTGACCCACTGTGGCAGATTTCCCCTTCTCTCTCAGCTAAAGCCCACGTTGACCTGTCCTTGAGATTTCATCCTTCTAAAAATGCTGATTCATCCTGTGTTTCTTCTATTGAACTATGTAGAGAAAGGCAAGCCCACTTAGAGATCTGAAGGGGACACAGGAGGGAAGAAAGTACGTTTTGAGTGACACAAAGGCTGAGAACTTTGGGGCCATTTGTAAACATGGGACTTCCCATTGTTATCTCTAACACGTTGTTAGCCTCAGGAGACAGGGATTCCATTTATGCTCCAAATGGGAGCTGCGAGCTAAATGCTCTACCCAAGGGAAAAGATAGGGCCCATCAGTAGCGTTCAATCAAGTGGAAAGGGCTGGGATGCCACAGCTCAGAGATGAAGTTGAGAAAAATCCAAGTGGCCAGCAAGAAATCTGTAAGCAATTGCTCCTTATGGTATTGATACTTTGAGGGGTGACTCTGCTAAAACTTCAGGTACAGGTAGAGGTCATATTTCCTTTCCAGATTTTTCCCACAAAAAGCAAAAACAGAAGCTACAGCACACCATTAGCTGGCAAACTGGGGAAAAGGAACAATTTCTTTTTATCTTTCCCACAATACTCTTAAAATGCACATGAACTTGGGGCTCCTGGCTGGCCCAGCTGGTAGAGTATGCAACTCTGGACCTTGGGGTCAGGAGTTTGAGCCCCACATTGGCATAGAGATTACTTTAAAAAAATAGTTTTCCTTTAAAAATCTTTTAAAAAAATGTACATGAATTCCAGCATCTCTCTCTCAGCAGCAGGAACTACTATGGAAGAGTTTTACTGGAACATCCTGGGTGTGGGTGGGTGGGGGTAGGAGGGATAAGGCAGAGTATACATGCTGAACCAACTTAGCCACTCCTCAGGGGAGATTTCAGGAAGGTCTAAAAGTTTCCAAACACGACAAACAACCCTGACCTAACGAGAGATAAGAGTAATAACCCTATATCACTGGAGAGCCTTCTTTACCTGTGTCCTACCACAGAGCACAAAAGAGTAAAATCTAAATACCATTATCTCGGTCAGCAGGATTCCAGTCAAAGTCATCCTCTATATCCTGTTTCCAGTCGCAAACCCCATGGTCAAAGCTGCAGTCAACTGAGATATTTAAATCTGCTAAGAAAAAGGGTACATTTCATAATCATTAAGAATATTAGAAACATGTCTAACATTTGGAGCTTGGGAAGGCCACGCCACGTTTTCTGTTGCTGTTGAGCACTGAGCTAAACTACTCCATGGTGCTGCTGCCCTGGTAGCCATTTTGTTTGGCCAAACAGCCTACAGGAGTCTAAAACTGACCTTCGCCCCTCTTGCCAGTGCAAGCCCTAGGGGCAGCCTGCTGAGTCACAAGAAAATGTAAGTTCTTGAGATGACTTCCCAACAGTTCTTGTGATCAACAGTCTGCCCTGTCTCCCAGGGCCATCCTCTCAGGGGACCCTAAGGGTGAACTCCTTTGATAAGACTCCCTTGGAGCTCAACAAGATCCTGATCTTTCTGGTTTGAACTGACCAATCCACCTTTAGCCCAGGAACCCCAAAGCACTCCATACATGAACACTAATAAGGGCATGTGCCCCAGGTCCTGTCTCTCTTTCTTTAAGCACCCTGCCTCGACTTCCCGTGTGGCCCTCGAGATGTGCCATGATCCTCCAGGGCCAGTGACTAATACATTTCTCCATTTCAATTTCCCTAGTGGCCTTTTATTGAACCATCTGGCATTCGGGGGCTCTACTTAACAAATATTAATTTAAAAAAGTCACCACAACTGCATGGAGCACAGATCATGGCAAATGAAATGGCCTTAAGGACAGTGTCAAATCAGATACTCTTTTTCAGTTTAAATATGTGCGGTCCTTCTGGACAAATTGTTGTTATCTTAAAGAAAAAAAAGGGGGGGGAAACGCCTGGGTGGCTCAGTGGGTTAAAGCCTCTGCCTTCAGCTCGGGTCATGATCTCGGGGTCCTGGGATCAAGCCCCGCATCGGGCTCTCTGCTCAGTGGGGAGCCTGCTTCCCGCCCCCCCTGCCTACTTGTGATCTCTCTCTGTCAAATAAATAAATAAAAATCTTAAAAAAAGAAAAAAAAAAGACTCCTGGTAGCCATGTTCTTCACAATTTAACTTTGTAGCACCATTCCCAATGCTTAAGTCTGGCCCGGCCTCCTGACTTGCCTTGGCTTACAGAATACAGAAGCGATGCTGAGCCAGTCCTGAGCCTAAACCTCAAAAGGCCTGTGTGCTTCCACTCGCTTCCTTGGAACCTTGCCACTGCTTCATGAGAACAAGCTTGGCTGGCCTGCTGGAGGATGAGACACCACCTGGAGCAGCTGACTGCAGACATGGGTAAGCCCCACCCAGGCCAGCTCAGATCAGCAGAACTACCCAGCTGATCCAGACTCCTAAGCAAAAAGAAATTTCTATCACCGTAGGCCACTGAGGGTCTGTGGTTGTTTGTTACGCAGCACTACTGTGGGAATGGGTAAGGGACACTGGTGCTTGGGCCCGGAATGTGGTACTTTTCACGTTGTGGGCCCTCAGGTGTTGAAGTTAAAGCAACTGAGTCATTTTCTTCCATCTTCAAATATAAGCTATCTGCCTCGACCCATCACTCTAGGTGTCGGGCAGGAGGGGTGGAGAGAAGACAGCCTTCCAATATTGTCACCACGGGTACTAATCACATAAAGGTCTACTATTTTCATACTCGCACTGTTTGTCAGGATGTTCTGATTCTTCCCTTGGGTGTTTAGGAATGGAGCAGTGATTCATACCTCATCGTACAAAGACATTAAATGACATGCGACATTGTCAAAGAGCAGACGCTTGGGAAAAAGTATTATTTACCTTTGTGTTTGAGTCTGGATGTGAGTTTTCCATGGACCAGAACGAGACCCAATCCACCTGCTTCATTCACCTTAGGGGCTAATAAAGAACACTTGGTCAGTTCAGAAAAACCCTGAACCCTCACACACTAAGAAGGAAATGAATGGACGACGGAACTAGGAGACTCTAATTATAGAGTATGTTAGAACAGAGTTTCCTTAACATCCCCAAAGCATTCACATTGGTTTCACTTCCCTTGTCTAGAACATCATTTTCCAAAGATGTCCTAAGCATCTACACTAGTAACACGCCCCTTCTCAGCAGGGTTTGGAAATATACATTCTTGAGATTTTCACTCTCTATTAGAGACGATAATGCCATTGGTATGGTAGCTCTTGGAGAGGTGTGCCTGGGTCTACTTTTCATTTGCTTAAATCTAACAGCCATGGAGCCAAGGACACACAAGGCAAAAAACAGGCAGCAACAAACGCCTGGCAAGAAAGAAACGCAAAGTCTCAGCCTGGGAACGTGAGCGCGCCCACACGCGCGCACAGTGGTTGGTTATCTAGAAACTGCCCTGGAGGGCGAGACTCCTGGTGGGGTCCCACAGAGCAACCAGTGAGAAGGGCAGTCATCCAGTTCATGGGAAAACTTAAGCTCATCTACAGAATGTTTCTCCCTACAACTGTCATTTGGGCCTTTAAATTGTAGCCACGCCACTGTGATAGGACCCTTGCAATGAGCGGGCTGATTCAAAGTGCCTTCAAGGAGTAAAAAGGCAGAGCTTGGGAGATCTGCTTGGATCCGGGGTCTCTCTGGTTTGGGGGTGCACTGTGTGGACAGCTAGGTAGCCAGACAACTATGCTTGTAGAGTAAGCATGTGTGCTTGGTGGGGGGCAGAAAGAGAATCTGCATTGAATAGGAACCCACTCCCCACCCTACCCCCGAAAGGGGAAAAGACCGATCCTCCCTTGTTTCCCACAGCAGCAAATTTGATTTGGGATTTGCTGAAGATATTGCTATCCAGAGCTTACAGAGAACCCTGCTTCTTAAGGATCAGCACGGAACCTAATTTTACTTCAGGCACAAAGCTGTCTTTTCTTCTTTCACTTGCCAGGAGAAGTCACAACTCATTTTTCATAAAATGTGTAAAATAACAAAAACATTACTCACAGAACACATCTCCTCGAAGGCTTTGCTCCCATTCTATGTGGTTCTTCAGGGCTTTCTCATTTTTTTTCTCGTCCTCAAGTCCCTCTTTCTTTCTCCCTTCCTTCTGTTTTTTTCCTCCATTAGAGTTCCTAGCTCTGGAAACAGTCTCTTCAGAGTTGAGGGGTCGTAAGTTAACCTTAGGGGCAGGAGTTCCAGAAGGTTCTGTGATGACATTTTTAATTTTTGTCTTCTTTTTCATGCTGTTTTTGTGAGCCAGCAATTTCTTGATTCTGTCTTTGATGGTACCAGGTGCTCTGAGGACTTCCTTCACAGAATTTTCAGGGATAACTAAAATAAACAATCAAGGTGGGACATTTCACATTGGCTGTTAATTGGGTGCCTCATGAAAAATGTAACATTTAAAGTGTGGTAAATGAATGTTTCCAGAATCAACCCACATAAGGCTCTACCTCTCGATGTTTCTGAAGTAGGCTCCATGCCCAACATGGGGCTTGAACTCAATGACCCTGAGATCAAGAGTCGCATGGTCTACCAACTGAGCCAGCCAAGTGCCCCACTAGCACTTGCTATTCTAGGAAGAACTATATTTGCATCTATTTAAAGCAGTTCCAACATTATGGTAGTATCTTAGCTACCTTTCATTAGAGGACATGCTTTTGTTTTGCTTCAGAAGTTACTGCAGTGAAATAAATACTTTCTCCTCCCAAGGTGGGCTACAGATCCCACAGTGAAGGGTTTTCCAGGTCCTCTACTCTTTCTGCATTCATACTGATGCTCTTCAAAGCTGTTGTTCGGGCAACCTACTGATTTGTCCAAATTTGATGTTCTATGATTATAGTGATAGCGATAGCTTGAACCATATAAACTGCCAATAATGGACCACTTATAACCTCTAAAAGTGGTGATTTATGGTTCAGTGTATACAGACCCAATTTTTCTTCTCTGTTCTCTCTCCCCATTTGAATCTCTTCACTTCAATCAACTACTATCTAAAACTAAATGATTTTATTTATTGAATATTTAGAGAGGCTTCTGTATCTACTATCTTACACTCATTTTCTATTTCTCACTAGTAAATTAAGTTGCTTTTAGAAATGCACTTCTAAAAAATATAAAATAGGGCAACTGGGTGGCTCAGTTGGTTAAGCATCTGCCTTCAGCTCAGGTCATGATCCTGGGGTCCTGGGATCGAGCCCTGTGTCAGGCTCCCTGCTCAGTGGGAACCCTGCTTCTCCCTCTTCCACTCCCCCTGCCTGTGTTCCCTCTCTCGCTCTGTCAAATAAGTAAATAAAATCCTAATATACACACACACACACACACACACACACATACATATACATAACATATATTTAAAATATGAATAAAATAAAAATAAAAATAAAAAAATATATATATATACACACACAATCTCAACACTTCCAGGTTGATTCTTCTTACTGCCCCCCCCCCTTAACCAATGTCCCTGGTGGGGGCAGAATATGTTTGTGTGGAAGAACACAAGAGGTAGAATGGTCATTTAGCCCAATACCTCTGTTCTGTAGATGACACAACTGGGTGATGCTGAGTCACTTGCCTAAAGTCACTCAGCTACCGGGGCAAAGTTAGAATTTGAGGGTTAAGAAGATGAGTGACTCCTTTTCCAGTCCTATGTACATGACAGGTTTATTCCTGTTTTAGGGCTATGGATTACTTTTTTCTAGGCTGGTTCAAATTCCTTGAGATCTAAGGTCCAAAGATACATGCCCCTTTTCCAGGGATCTACTCATGATAATTAAGAATACCCAACCGATATTAAAAAAAAAAAGGTAATTTTGTTTTTAAAGATTTTACTTATTTATTTGACAGAGAGAGAGCACAAGAAGGGGGGAGCAGCAGGCAAAGGGAGAGGGAGAAGCAGACTCCCCACTGAGCAGGAAGCCTAATGTGGGGCTCCACCCCAGGACCCTGGGATCATGACCTGAGCTGAAGGCAGATGCCTAACCAACTGAGTCACCCAGGTACCCAAAAAAAGGTAATTTTTAAAGAATTAAAAACAGTGATCTCTAAAATCAGATATATTGTCCTTTTATAAAATACCTTGGCATGTGCCAGTCTAAGACTAGGCAAGAAAGGGTCTGATAACGCCTGAACCAATTCACTCAATGCTACTACTTGGACATAATTTAGAGGAAAATGAAATAAGGGAGTAGACATTAAGTCCAGTGCCTAAAAGAATTCTAGAAAAAGAAACTGGATTGGGATTTCATTAGAATAGCTGTCTTAGAAATCTTCTAATCTCTTCTCCCACTCAGTTTCTTGTCCACCATTTGGCTGATTTGATCTGTACCAAAGAATAGAAGAATAAACGAGAAGTCTACAATATTTGGGATAATCAAAAGAAGGAGGAACAATGCTTTGAACATATATATGTTCTTAATTAACACATCACTTTCAGTTTGAAATCAATCTAAAGCTGTTATGGCAAGAGCTGCATTTCCCTTTTCAATGAAATGTTCGAGCCGCTTATCAGCATGACAGTCCGTACTTACGGGCTGGAAACCAGCTACTAGTAATACAAGTAATGTATCATTACTCCTTTTCCCGACCTTCAGATCCGCTCTGCAAGAGACTGCATGTTAAGCTTTGATTGGAAGGCGCTGATCATATGGCCCTTCCTCTGGAGGTCCCACTGTGTAATTTTATCAACGGTTCCCTGAGTCTTTTCCCAAGACCTCACATGAAAAATTAACAGGAAACACTCATTCCCTGGAAATTTTCTTCATGCAATCAGTAACATAAAACTAAGGACCTTTACTAAATAATGGGGAAGAGGGTTTCAATCCACATCAGGCAAACCTAATCATCTACTTTTAATTTCTGCTTTGAAGTTTCAATTTTTTCCTATTGGAAAAAAAACATCAAACCATCACAACCTTTGTGGTGTCAACAATTTCACCGCTTTAGTATGTAAAAAGAGCTGGGGCAAGGGAAAAAAGCTAGGCATATGCATGACTATGAATGGATAGATGTGGCTTTTTTTTTTTAAGATTTTATTTATTCATTTGACAGACAGAGATCACAAGTAGGCAGAGAGGCAGGCAGAGAGAGAGAGGAGGAAGCAGGCTCCCCGCTGAGCAGAGAGCCCGATGTGGGGCTCGATCCCAGGACCCTGGGATCATGACCTGAGCGGAAGGCAGAGGCTTCAACCCACTGAGCCACCCAGGCGCCCTGATAGATGTGGCTTTATCTAGATATTGCTGTTTCAAACTTGACTTAACCGGTGACTGTGTCTCTTAAACATTTCTGGATCAATGCACCGTCTTCTTGGGAATATAAACACGTGGGAGGAGAAGTTACAGTAGGAGGGTCACGGGCACGTGTGGGGATCGCGGACCTAAAAACAGGGAATTTCAGAGTTTTCAGAATCACAGTCCCGCCTTCTACTGACATTTTCTCTTCGGAGAGATTGGAGAGTTCTCTAAATATCCACTTTGTCAAAAACTTCTACCTACCTGAAAATCTTAACTTTAGAGAAGATCGCTATGATGTGAGAACATCTTTGCCAAGAGGAGCAGGACTCTGACACTCCTTCACCTGGGCTTGGCTCATCAGATGGTCTCAAACCACCCGGCAGGAGAAAGGTTCCTCTCATCTGAACTCTGCGCACGGCGCTGGGAGGAGAGGCTACATCACAGGTGAGGGCAGTACTGTGACATGGGGCCCAGCAGACAGGGCGGGGCTGGGATGGCAGAAAGGCTGAGCCACGGCAGCTTGCTGTGGAGTGGCCCACGAGCGCTCTCCGTCCCCAAGGAGTAGCCACAGGTCACAGACACACCTAACCTGCGCTTAAGCACATAGCCCCGTAGCCCACTTCCCTGCATCCTCTGGGCATTTGTCCTCAAACCAATACTTGACTCCCCTTTGCCTCAGTTTACCCATTTATAAAGTTGGGGGAAGAATAGGGTTTTTGTGGGTTTAAATGGGCAAATACATGTCCATTACTAAGATTAGTGCGGAACATATATTTGGCCTGTTTGCTGTTCTTTCTGTTTATTTATAAAAAGGTTTCGTTTATTTCTTTATTTATTTGAGAGAGGGAGGGAGATGGGGAGAGAGAGAGAGAGTCTGAGGCAGACTGCGTGCTGAGCAGAGAACTCGGTGCGGGACTCGATCCCACAACCGAGATCATGACCTGAACCGAAACCAGGAGTTGGATATTGAACCGACTGAGCCACCCAGGTGCCCCTGTTTGCTATTATTTTTAAAATTCATCACCAGAATGTTGAAAATCTTTTACTGAGTTAAAAAGGTATTTTTCCAGGCCATCCCTCCAAACGTCTAAGGTTTCCATTATAATCGAAAGAATAAAGTTGGAATGGCCCATTGTAGCCACGCCTGTGATCTTAACTATGTGGTCTATAAACTGAATTAGATCAAGAGCACATTTCTAAACGACCAAGGGAATGCTTTTGATGGGAACAATTGTTGAATTCTGCTAAAGAAGCCATTGCCGGGGCGCCTGGGTGGCTCAGTGGGTTGAGGCCTCTGCCTTCGGCTCAGGTCATGATCCCAGGGTCCTGGGATGGAGCCCCGCATCGGGCTCTCGGCTTGGCAGGGAGCCTGCTTCCTCCTCTCTCTCTGCCTGCCTCTCTGCCTACTTGTGATCTCTGTCAAATAAATAAATAAAAATCTTTAAAAAAAAAAAAAAAAGAAGCCATTGCCATGATCACTCCTACTACTACTGCACAATTATTGAGCATTTGATATATTCTGGGCTGGAACCAAGCCCTTTATATGGGCATTTTTTTTTTATATGGATTATTTCATGTAATCATCAAAAGAATACTAAGGGCCAGATATCATTATCTGTATTTTTTAGATGTGGAAACTGGAGCCCTAAAGGTAAAATTGCTTGTTTACAACCCACAGGTAGTAGGCCAAGGTAATGCGGCTCCAGAAGCCACGCCCCTGGTAACAAAGGGACATCGTTTCCTTTCCTAAATTGACTCACTACCCAAGTCAGGTAATATTGAAATTTTGATTTGCTTAGAATGAGTAGAGCTACTGTCAAATTATGACGAAATTATCTATGGGGCACCTGGGTGGCTCAGTGGGTTAAAGCCTCTGCCTTCGGCTCAGGTCATGATCCCAGGGTCCTGGGATCGAGCCCCGCATCAGGCTTTCTGCTCAGCTGGGAGCCTGCTTCCCCTCTCTCTCTGCCTGTCTCTCTGCCTACTTGTGATCTCTGTCTGTCAAATAAATAAATAAATAAAATCTCTAAAAAAAAAAAAAAGACCAAATTATCTAACAGTATAGTATTAATACTCACATATATTAGACCAGGAAGAAACCATACACGTCTGCATAAAAGGTACTCCATCCCCTGGGCACATACGTGCACAAGGACAGTCTACTAACTCCTCTTGTTTTTTTTTCCCCCCTTGGGGGCGGGGGAGGAGGAGAGGGAGAGAGAGAATCTGAAGCAGGTTCCATGGAGCCTGACTCCAGGTTGGATCTCACGACCCCGAGATCATGAAATCTAGAATCCGACGCTTAACTGACCAAACCACCTGGACGCCCCCTAACTCCTCTTCCGTACTGCAACACAGAGTCTGGACTTTTGCAAAAACAATGAACCCATAATAGAAGTTGCTGTATCAGTGCTGTATGTTATGTGACAGCAATTCATGCGCACACAAAGGCATTTTACAATATAATGTTTTGTAATGCGGCAAGCTAACTGAACGGGATTCTCAATTTTGTTTGCATGACTTTCCTACGCACGTTAGAGTGAATCTGGGGCCATCCTTTCGGCAGTGTGGTTAAGAGTCTGTTAAGATCAATTTTCAACAGACACACAGCTATTTATTTTACAAACGATCAAAGCAGAATGGAAAGGGCTGGGCAAGTAATACGGTGAATGACCCAAAGACGGTTTTCTCTTTTAAATAAACATTCTGGCGAGAGATGAAGAAAAAATCCAGCTGCAGAATGGGCAGGGATGAAACGAATAGTTTCAAGGTACCAAACAGAACATTGTGAGGAATCTGAGGTTCCACAGAATACAGAAACATTTGCTTTATCCAAGAATACGCCTAAAGCTGGATGGTCAAAGAAAAACGGAAGTCTTAACATAAGAAATGTTTGTGTTGATGTGGGATTTATCATTTCAAAACACTAGGGGACAACATAGAAAATGTGGGCAGCAAACAGCTATCTGGCTGCAGGCTTTGGGACACTGCCTTCATTTGGACACGAGTAACACATTGTGGGGGCGCGGGGGGGCTCAGTCAGTTAAGTGTCCGACTCTTGATTTTGGCTCGGGTCATGAGCTCAGGGTCAGGAGACTGAGCCCCACACTGGGCTCCACGCTCAGCGGGGGAGTCTGCTTCAGATCCCCTCTCTCCCTCTGCCCATCCACTCGCTCACATGCTCTCTCTCTCTAAAATAAATAAATAAAATCTTTAAAAAAAACAGTTTCAAGGGGGTTCACTGAGCAGGAAGGAAGATGACCCCAGGTTTATTCTGGGCAGTTTTTGCTTTGATTCTTAGGCCTGGGGCTGGGGGTGGGTATGCGGAGGTGAGTTGTCCAGTTCCTGCAACAAGTGTTTTCCTGAGGCATCTCTTCTGCATGCACAGCATGTGTGCATTTGCCATTACAGAATTTCAGATCGAGGAGTAGCTGGCCCTTGGCACGAATAGCAATAACCACAGCTAACTTTACTGAGCATCTACTATGTGCTCGGCAGAACGAAGCTCTCTACCTAGATTAGCTCGATGCGAACCTCACAATGCGCTTGAGAGGTACCTGTCTGAATGAGAGTTCCCCCAAGCAGAACCGGAAACAGTTACCAAGGATTTGGGTGCGGGGGGTTTATGGGAGGTGATCCTAGGAGGCAGACGTGGGGGAAGGCTAAAGACAGTACCTCAATGGGCGGGAAATCGCTGTGGGTAAGGGGCTTAGTCCTGCTGGGGACATCTGGGAACCAATGTAGAACACATCTCAGAACTGTCCCATCCTGCGACCACTCGGGGTATTTGTCCAGACTCCTGGGGCGCACTGGTTGAGGGCTGTCCTTGCAAAGGGGCTGAGCAGTGCTCTAGAGAAAGCGCATGGCCACGTGCAGGGAGCCCGGGCCCGGGGCTAAGATGTGCATGAACTGTCCACCCTGCCTTGCTGAAGCCAGGGGGCGCCCGCGGACCAGCTCATCACAAGGTGTGCAGGAGAAAGCGGAGTTTAGAGAGGTTAAGACAACTTACTAAAGGTCGCGGGGGGTGGGGGTGTGTGTGTGGGGGGGACACGGCTCTGTAACCCCACCTCCAGCCCAAGGCCGGAATCCTGCCGAGAGAGCCTAGAGACCGGCCTGGGAGGCTGCGCTGTAGAATGTGTCCCTCGGCCGGGCTCCAGCGTCCACTCTCAAGACACCTGGCCAGCCTTCGCAAGAGAGAATATAGGCTCCACCTATTGGTCCCAGTCTGCTTTGGGAAGTCACCTTTTTAAAAAATATTTTAAGATTTTATTTATTTATTTGAGAGACACAGAAAGCAAGAGAGATCACAGAGGGTGAGGGAGAAGCAGACTCCCCGCTGAGCAGGGAGCCCCACTTGGGATTCGATCCCACCACCCCGGGATCAGGACCTGAGGCAAAGGCAGACGCTCCACCGACTGAGGCACCCAGGCGCCTCTGGGCAGTCGCATTTATTCCACATCGCTTGAAATATGCGCGGGCACCATTTATACTCCTCCACGCGGTTTCTTCCAGACGAGAAGCGGCCCGGTTCTTCCAGCATTCCTCAGAGGATGTGACTTCCCGCCTCCCCTTCCTTCTGCACACACTCCTGTCCAGCCGCTCTCAGCCACAGCCCCCGGGGCACCGGGAGCAACCTCCACTGCTCAGAGTCGGTCACAGCGCGGACACTGTGTTTGCCATCGGAGCAGCCTCTCTGCTGTGTCATCTGGACCACTGGCCGCCCGAGGGCACGGGACAGGTCAAGGCCCAGCCTGCAGCCACACGTGTGGGAAGATGTGGGGAATCTGCGAAGGGCGCACAGGGGAGCAGAGTCGGGGCAGCCAACAGACCCAGGCACACCATAAGCTGGCGCTAAAAGGGACAAGGGCAGCCGGATAGACCCGTGTGACTCTCAATGCTGTGAGACACTTGCCAGGACAGCAACTGCACCGTCGTCCCTGCCAGCCTGCCTTGGTACACATTCTGGTCCTCTTCGGGACTTCCAGTTTCCTTTTTGGGCACAAGGGGGGGAATGACGTATTTTTCATCCCTACTTCCAAGCTGAGTGAACCAAGAGCGACTGTGTGGTTGCCGGTGCTCCTTTCCCCGCCGTGACAAATGCCAAGGCCTCAGACTGACACTGCGGTGCCGTAGGATGATGGCTCCTCTGCCGGCGTGGCTCCCTAAGTGACCACACTGAGAAGAAACCCCGGACAACTCTCCCTGGACACAGTATGAGTGAGCAATAACCCACTACTGTTGTCCTAGCTGTTCACAGCAGGGACATTTTCTGGTTATACATTTGGTTTATCAATTTAAGATTTTGGCACCTAAGCATTAAGGAATTCACGAACATGGAAAATGGGACTCTTTGCTAAAAATGGGAATCAGGGACGCCTGGGTGGCTCAGTCGGTTAAGTGTCTGCCTTCGGCCTAGGTCATGATCCCAGGGTCCTGGGATCGAGCCCTGCGTGGGGCTCCCTGCTCAGTGGGGAATCTGCTTCTCCCTCTTTCTCTGCCCCTCCTCCGCTAGTCCTCTCTCTCTAATAAAGAAATAAAATCTTTTTTTTTTTTTAAAGAAATAAAACCTTTAAAAAAATGTGAACGTAGGTTTGAGGACGACTGATAAAATGATGTCAGCTTCATCATACTTTTGGTTGTGTGTTCTGGAAGAAGTTTGGACTCATGTGGTTCAAAAGTGTGTGGTCCTGAGGCATGGATGTTTTAGGATGGCTTGTTACCGCACCATAACCTACCCCATCCTGCCGGATAACATTCACATGGCACCATTTGTCCTTAAAGCTTATTTTCAGTATTTGAAAGTAAGTTGTGACCAGAGAAATATCCAGGACCTTTGCTGGTCTTTAAGTTCGGTGCCCACAACTTCAGTGAGTGATGAGGGTGTGGTCTGATCAGCGGAGAAGACTGAGGCAGAGTGAAAATTTTCAAATAGGGCACGCACAACTTATCACACATGCACAGAGAGACAGAGACACACACACAGAGACAAATGAAGGGAGGAAGGAAGGAGATATGGCAAGAACACTTTACTGCGGATAGCTAAGATGCCACGAGCAAGCACTACTTACCAGAACACTGAAGTCCATTGCCTTTATACCCCTGCTTGCATTTACACTTGAAGGACCCTTGGGTATTGAGGCAATTGGCGTAGAGGCTGCACATATGGCTATTCATGGCGCACTCGTTTATATCTAAAAATGAGAACGTTCCCGTGAACAACCCTGTGGCAGCAGGGCTTGCTAGAAGACGACCCCGTACCTACTCTAAGACCGTCACTCGAGCAACCCCAGGGCCAACCACCCAGCACTGCCAAACGAACCGAGTGGGGCCTGAGAACTGAGAGGTGTTCAGAAACCCCGACGCCTTGGCGCAGAGCCCGGCCTCAGCCTGACACCAGCACACGGCGGGGAGCTGGGGGGAGCTCCTCGCAGTCCACTGCCCCCGTGACAACCCCGACTGCTTATCAACACCACTGAAATCTGTAAGATGTTCAAGTTTTTTTGTTACTTTTTCATCCATCTAATTCAGAAGTAACAGTATTAGAAAATAGATTCTACGTGTGGAAGGGCTTGGGACGCCTAACCAACAAAGGATAAGGGGGTCTGAACCGCTGTCATCATCTGAACTCATAGGCATTTTGTTCAAAGGTGCCAGGAGCCGGGTCAGGCTGGTCCGAGCTCGTCTGCTGGATGGAGACCAGGAAAGTTGGCCGAATCCTACCTGATTGAGCAGCTCATTAGCCCTCTTCTCCATCTCACCTGCTCTCCACGCTTTGGGAGACGTGTGCCCACAAAATAGTCCATTGTTTCGAATTTAGCCACCAAAGGAGCTCAGATGCTAATCTTAATCACTTAGAATCACAAGATGCATTTCCCTTGGAAGCTTCCCGTGTGCTTTCCCACCCCGTCCAGACGAACTCCCTAGGTATCAGCAAACAGGCTTCTTTGTGATGCAGCTTTGTGGCACTATGGAGTGGAGCCGGGTGTCTGCAGCAGGGCCCGGGAGCCAAGCCCCCAAGAAACATGGATTTTATGAGCCTGTGTATGCCAGCCTCTGTGTTTCAAAGGATTTGAGTGCAGACGGATGTGGAGGCTTCAGGATGCTCTGGATGGGGGGGTTGAATGAAATCCTACTTTCCCTCCAACCTGCCAGCGTTCCCATTATACACACATTTGCTCCACATGCTACGCAAAGAGGCATCTACAGGGAGCCTGGATCTCCCTTCACCGTAGGGCAGGCCCCATCCTGCATTGTAGCAAGGGTGATGTGAGTGTGTCCAAGGCCTCCCAGACACCCCCCTTCACTTGCACATTCAGGCTTGGAATCCCTTCACTAAAGGCCAAGATATTTTATTTCACACAGAACAGGCCAAGAGCTGACTGAGACCAGAATCTTATCAGAGAGTGGCTTCGGTGACCCACCAAACGTTTTAGGGGATTTGGAGCTTGAACCACGACAGGGCCAAAGAAGGAAAGAGACTGTGCCTTCAGACCCCTCACATATTTTTCTAAAGCCACCTGCAAAGGAAACTATTATGAACAGATCACTGAGATCAAGACCAAACGGGCCTTTTTATTCTTCCTTTTGTGCTTTCTAGTTCCCTTTTTTAGATATGTATCCGGGGAATCCAAAATTAAAAAGAAAACTAACCAAATTTTCAAAAAATCCACAAAAATCATCTCAAGGTATTTTCCCACAAAGCAGAACTAGAAACAAGGCAGTCCCTTACTTTAGACCTTTACTGACCTGGCTTCACCTAATTCATCTCACCAGAGTTCCGTAAAAGCCAGAAACAAACAAATAAACAAAGTGACTTCTTTTGTATTGTTTAACTGGTCAGTACAGTAGATTGTTCAAATATAGACTGAACTGACATCCGAACACCTGCACAGAAAGCCTACAGGTCTGCTGGGGAGACGGCAGCAGAAAAAGACGCCGACTCTTACCTACACAGTCATACCGGCCCCTGGTGTATTTCAGCTCGAAACCAACATGACATTTGCAGTAGTAGCTTCCGAATGTGTTCACACATCTTCGATTGTAAGGGCACACGGCTTTACCGGAGGCACACTCGTCAATGTCTAGGATGGAGAACCAGAAGGTGTCAGTGATGGCAAGAAAAGCACTCTCCCTTTAAGACACACACGCATGCATGCTCACACCGATACACACGCAGTGTGTTTCCGTCATGTTGCACATCTCGTTTTTGAGACAACATCTCTCTGCCACATGGCTACTCACATCCCCATCTCTCCTGGGGCAGGGAATGTATGGCTGGCACTTGGCACAGAGACATGATGTGCTCGTTGACGGAATTATTTTTCCAGCTATTATAGTGTATACAACTTTTGAAAACCGAGTCAGGTAACTACACGTTAAGCAAACTGGATACACACCTTCAAGGTTGTCTTCTATGGAAGAATGATTTCATTGGCCAGTTCCCCCAGGGCTCCAATGATACTGACCCAAATACCAGAGCCATGGTTTGCTACAACTACCTTTAAACATAAATTGTGGGTCAAGTGTAATGATGTCGTGATGGAACTTGAGCAGACAATAGGCTTCCCTGCTTTCCTTGAGAGTTAGACTACTGAAGGGCACGTGGCTATGCTGACTCAAATATCCAGACTCAGGCTTTGCTTTCGCTTTAAGCTGTCAAATCGAATAGATGTTTTATGTTGTTAATTTGGACCTGTGGGTAAACATGCAAGTTAGTGCTGGCTTACTGTTCTCTTTGCATTCTTAAAAGACTAAATACATGTTGGATTGACCAAAATAATTTCTCAGGGACTACTTTTGTTCAGATTATCTTTCCCTTCAATAAAAATGACACCCGTCAAATCAAAGGTGGGGAAAAATTGGCTTCAGTTTGGTCAAGAATGAGTCTTGTATATATCTTATTTTACCGAGGAATGCCAAACCCTATGAATCTAGTGAAATCAGATTATTCTCGAAGAGCAGGGCCAAAATTTTAATTTTACAGGGCTTTTAAAATTTTTATTTATTTTTTAAAAGATTTTATTTATTTATTTGACAGAGAAAAATCACAAGTAGGCAGAGAGGCAGGCAGAGAGAGAGAGGAGGAAGCAGGCTCCCTGCCAAGCAGAGCGCCCGATGTGGGGCTCGATCCTAGGACCCTGAGATCATGACTTGAGCCGAAGGCAGAGGCTTTAACCCACTAAGCCACCCAGGTGCCCCTACAGGGCTTTTTGTAAAAAAACTATTTCACTGATTCAGGACCTATTTGGCTGAACTTTCTAAATGCAGCTTATCAAGGTATGTACATTTGGGATAAATAAATATCCAGCACTGAGAAATATTTCTATTGCAGTAAACAAGGAAGAACATTAAATTGCACAGGTATTTGCTTATTTAAATAAAAAAGATTAACAAGTCTTCCAGCACTGATTGAGTGTGATAGCCCTTCTTAATGCTGTGTGTTCACTTGCATGTAAGTACAGAATGATGAGAATATACAGTTCGGTTACTGAACATAGTTCAGATCCACAAGGGAAGTAAGGCAAAAAGTGTTTCATCAGCCATGAGGGTACCCTGTGACTGCCCCACCCCTCGCCCGTGGCACACAGCCTTTCGCTATCTAAGGCGGCACCTGCGACCTTGTGCAGTGACACTCACCCAGGCTGGGCTGGGCATGCCGGGGAGTCAAGGTTCCAGAGCAGCACGTGCCCAGTTAATAAAGAACAGGAGTTGGTGCATAAATCCCCAGCGCGCTTGACCCAGGAGGAAAACCTGGAGGCAGCTTCCCCTGTCTCTTAGAGGGGCACAGATGTTTAATCTGCTCCTTTTTTTCTTTTTTTAAAGATTCTATTTATTTATTTGACAGAGAGAGAGATCACAAGTAGGGAGAGAGGCAGGCAGAGAGAAAGGGGGAAGCAGGCTCCCCACTGAGCAGAGAGCCCGATGCGGGGCTCGATCCCAGGACCCTGAGATCATGACCTGAGCCGAAGGCAGCGGCTTAACCCACTGAGCCACCCAGGCACCCATGCTTAATCTGCTCCTTAAACTTGCCCAGGGCTTTCCCTCACCTCCTCCTCAAGCAGCGTTCCCTGGGGTCACCTCCCCAGTCAACTACTTGCTCAGGGTCAGCTTCTGCGGGGCCCAAAACTAAGACACAAAATAAGACAGGGGAGAGCAAGAAACCGAAGTTCTAATCCATTGGTTTGACTGAACTCCAAGCTAGAAAGGAGGGCTCTGTCTCCTCCTTTAACATCGTGGATCCAGTTTGCTCATCCCTCCAAGAGAAATGATTCTGGAATACTTAGTTCAGCTCATTTAGAGCAACCTTTAAAGACAAGGGGAAGTTGGTTACTTGCTAACTCAAACAACACAGAAAGGACATACTGTTCTCAATAGTCTTAGATCTAAAAACAAAAAATAAGTAACTGCATTTTTGTAGGAACATATAAGCTGGAACCCAAAACGGAGACCAATGGCCCTTGGGATTTTATTCACTGAATGACAGTAAGTAGCAGGTTTCTATGCTAGTGGAAGTGAAACATGCAGGGTAAATATACTAAAATAAAATGACCTCTATCCCTTTTCCACTAGGGCCTTAGACAATCCCCAAGGAATAGAGGAGTGTTCTGTCTAGCATCCCAAAGTGTGTCTAGAGCCTATGTGGCCAATTGGATCAGAAATGGGCAGAAATCTGTACTTTCAGGAGCTTTCAGTCTAGTCAACAAGCAGATCGTGCCGAATGACAGAGAAGGAATGCAGTAGAAGGGGAAGGAGGCGCGGAGGTTAGCCAGGCAGCTCTACCTGTACAAACTCTTCCATTGGGGGCCAGGCGGAGGCCCAGGGACGGACACAGGCAGCGCGGCCCCTCCTCCGTGTCCTCACAGGCATACTGGCAGCTCACCATGGCACACGTCCTGGAGTCTGAAAATGGACATAAGCGTTAGCCTTCTCCTCCTGAGCTGGTAAAAAGCTCTCACTGAGAAAGGATCTCTGCATTCTAGGACATTCGGGGTCATACACAGAATGTATTACAGAATGAGCGTCACGGTCCGAGACCCCCATGGCATCCAGGCAAGGGTGGCATCTTGGTGACGCCACG
This sequence comes from Lontra canadensis, assembly GCF_010015895.1. Taxonomy (NCBI): domain Eukaryota; kingdom Metazoa; phylum Chordata; class Mammalia; order Carnivora; family Mustelidae; genus Lontra; species Lontra canadensis. The sequence goes on from NW_022631062.1 coordinate 1,826,344, forward strand.
GTCTGTTCTGTAGGCAGGCACCCCTCGGTCACCAAAGGCTGCATCCTTCTCTCGTACATTCTCTTATCACGCCTTTCTGTCACCCGCAGGCCTCTCTAGGCAGAAATGCAACCTCGGATGGGGATGACAGATCTGAGTTATTGGGGGAAAGAAAATCCCTTCTATAGATCTCTCCATACATACCTAGCCTCAACGAGAGCCACTCAAGTCATGAGACCTGGTCATTTCCACGCCTGTGTGAAAACATGTGGCAAATATGACTGACTGGCTGCCCCAATCCATCCAGGAGCCCTTTTTCTCTCACCACTCCCATCATTGAGGCAGGAAAGCCAGTTACTTATCTTCATCCCAGCTTCCCTTGGAGCGACAGTGGGTGGCCATAGGACACAGCTATGGCCAAAAGAGATACTAAGATGACCCTGCTGGCAGGAGCAGGGCTTCTGGAAAAGATGCTGCTGCATGATGAAAGGGGCAAGCATGAAAGAGTCATTCATTCACTGGCATCATTCCTCTCCCCTTTATCAGGCCTCCCTTAAATGTACATGTGATATCTGGAGCTGGGGCAGCCATCTTGTGACTATGAGGTCACAAGTGTGAGGATAAAATCAGCACCCTGAGGATGGTCCTTACTGAGCTGTTCTGGAACTGCCTGCCTCCGGCTTTTTTAGTAAATGAGATAATTTAGGTGGATTTTCCTGTTACTTGTTGCTAAACACAACTTATCCCACAAAAATGTATTTCCTTAGCAAAAGTCTACTATATATGGATCACGGGTGTCTCCTACAGGGAAGTATAGTGAATACGCCCCCTTTATCCAGCACCATCCATAACATACCAAATCATCCAGCAGGACAAAAGAAACTGCCAGGAGTCAGGTGAAATAAAATCAGGATAGGTCCAGGTTTGACCTGGACACACTGAGTTCTAGACTGGGAGTCCCAGCAACCCTTCCACATCCAGAAATAGACAAAGAAGGTACAAAGATGGATACACGTGTCAAGGTAATATAACAAATACCTACCGATGGCAACATTTCTCATTCATTCTCTTTTCTCTTTAGTTGTCTTCTTTTAAACTTAGTTTTCAATATTTCTCTAATTCTATCCTTCCATTTGGGAAAACATACCTTTTTTGGCACCAGTTAAGCCTTCATGGAATGTTTCAAAACATCCATTAGCATAGATCTTCTTAAAAATGTTAAGTGGGGACGCCTGGGTGGCTCACTTGGTTAAGTGCCTGCCTTCGGCTCAGGTCATGATCCCAGCGTCCTGGGATGGAGTCCCACATCGGGCTCCTTGCTCGGCAGGGAGCCTGCTTCTCCCTCTGCCTCTGCCTGCCACTCTGTCTGCCTGTGCTCTCTCTCTCTCTGACAAATAAATAAATAAAATCTTAAAAAAAAAATAAAAATGTTAAGTGATCAGCATAAACGCCTAGCCAGTGGGACCCATGATGCGGTAGGGAGGGGGGTTCTGGCAAAGTTCTCTTTGGTAGTGGTTACACGGTTGCTCGCCTTACAAGATTTTATTCAAGTACATAATATTTATATATAATATCATATATATTATAAACATATTTGTCTCTTGTGGGTTTCTGTTTCATTTAGTACAACAAGGATTTTTTTTACCACATTCATATAACTTTTATTTAACAGTAAGGATTTTTTAAAAAGACTTTGAATGTCTGCCTTCTCTCCTAAGCCTCCTTGCCAACAGAGGATCTAGGTGACTGGTGGTGTTGGGGCCCTTTACCAAGGGCGGAAAACACAAGGACAAGCCAGGGGAGCGGCAAACCGTGCACTAGCCAAGACTGTGTAACTGTGGCAAAGCCCCAGATGGGCAAGAAGTCCATAACTCCGTAACCACAGGAAGCTAGCAGAAGCCATAAGAGATTGGGGGCGGGGGTGAAGAGGAGGGGGGAAGAGACGAGGAAGGGAGACAGGCAGGGAGGACGGGTCTGCCTTTCAGCTGCAACAGTAAACCTGATTCCCTCTGGATAAATGAATGGATATACTCTTACCTCCCATAGGACATGGGTTTCTCTTTATCACAGAAAGGCTTTTCTTTTCAGAAATGTGAATTGGAATGTATTTCCAACAAGAGTCACTAATCTGTGAGCACAGGGCAAGGGGCGTGAGAAAGGCAGTTGGGAAGAACTGATGTCCCCAAATGGAATTTAAATCTATCACCTCCCTAAATCAATATGCTTATTTTCATGAAGAAACCCCAAATGCCCTACATATACAGAGACACGAAATTTATTTTTCTCTCCAGTTCGCCTCTTTATTTAAAAAGCAGGTGTCCAGAATAGGCAAATGCAGAGAGACAGAAAGCAGATTAGTGGGTGTGGCGGTGGCGGGGGCAGGGTGCTGGGGAGGAGGAATGGGGAATGATCGCTGATGGGCACAGGGTTTTCTTTTGGGGTGACGAGGATGTTCTAGAATGTACAACATCGTAAATGTACTAAATGCCACTGAAATGTATGGTTTAAAATGGTGACTTTCATGTTATATTTATTTTACCATGATTTTTAAAAGAAATTGTTCCTATGGTTGCGAACATCTGGTCTTGAAGGATGACTGCAGGCAGCCTGGCCGCTGGAACTTACTCGCACATGTGGCGTCTGGCATGAGCATGTGGCCGCTGAGGCAAAAGCACTTGTAGCTGCCGTGCGTATTCACACATCGGTGTTGGCATGGCCGGGGCTTTACTCCACACTCGTTCACATCTGCAGGGGGCAGGCAGAACACGAAGAGAGGCTAACTACATCGGGAAACATCAAGACGGAGGGTTGGGCTGGCTTCCCTGGACCCCGCCGGTGGCAGGGGAGAGGGTTACGTGGGGCAATGACTCGCCTCTTCTCTAATTATCAGTAAAACTCCGTTCTGAAGGACTCATGAGGATGTGGGGCAAACAGGACGATCGTACAGTGATGCAGGGAAGGCAAAGGGGCAGAAGCACTTTGGAAAGCTGTTTGGCAGAATCTGTTGTAGCTAGAGACACGGATATGCATGACCTAGCGATGCCACTCCCAGGCGGACCCCCAACAGCAACGTGGATGTGCGCCCGCCGAGAAGGTGTGTACTGAGATGATCGCAGCAGCACTATTCTCAATAGCCCCAGGCTGCAGAGAATCCGACCGCTCCCAACGGAGGGCAGGAGAGGAGAGAGGACTGTATCCTCGTGTGAAGGAATACTATACAGCAATGAGGCTGGACCAACTATAGCTCCACGCCACAACAGGTGAAGCTCACGACCCGGAGAGTGAGAGGAAGAAGCTGGAGACAAAGGAGTATATTAGAAATCGGGCGAGGGACGTCTGGCTGGCTCAGTCAGTAGAGCATGTGACTGTAGATCTCGGGGTTGAGTTGGAGCCCCACTTAAAAACAAAATCTTTTGGGATGCCTGGGTGGCTCAGTGGGTTAAGCCTCTGCCTCCGGCTCAGGTCATGATCTCGGGGTCCTGGGATCGAGTCCCACATCGGGCTCTCTGCTCGGCAGGGAGCCTGGCTCCCCCACCCACCGCCTGCCATTCTGCCTACTTGTAATCTCTTTCTCTGTCAAATAAAAACTTTAAAAAAATAAAAAAAAAATCTTTTTAAAGAAGTCAGGCACAGGGGCACCTGGGTGATTTGGTTAAGCATCTGCCTTCAGCTCAGGTCACGATCTCGGGGTCCTGGGATGGAGCCCCACATCACGCTCTCTGCTCAGCGGGGAGGCTGCTTCTCCCTCTGTCCTTCCCCCCACTCATGCTTTCTCTTGCTCTCTCTCCAATAAATAAAATTATAACTTAAAAAAAAAAGTCAAGCACAACGAATCTGTGGTGTAAAAGGTCAGGACAGAGTTCCTTCTTGGGGGTGAGGGGGCAAGGCACTGGAGGAGAGCAGGTGGGGTTCTCAGGAAGGCTGTTAAGTTTCCGTTTCTTGGTTATGTGGATGAATCTGAAAGTTCACTCTGTAGTATATTGTTGATGTGTGCACAATTCTGTGTGTATAACATTTGAATAAAAAGCTAGAAATACAATTTAGATACTTTAGCCTTTAATACTGTCCCAGACAGCCTATGACAGGTGCCCACAGCAATGCCTCCTTCCGGTTGTTCCTGTTTTGGGCAGCCCATGCTGACTAACTTGTGTTGGCTCACAGCCTTCCAGAAGGAGCTCTCACAGGCAGCTATCGGTGGGGAGGCTGTAGGACACCATTTAAGCCTCGGAGGCTATGCTCTAAATGCCGACAATGGTTATCTCTAGGGTAAGACTGAGGGTGACTTTCTTCTCTGTGCTTCTCAGTATTTCCTAAAAAAGAATTTAAATACTAAGAATGAATGACTTTTGGGGGCATCTGGGTGGCTCAGTGGGTTAAGTGTCTGCCTTCGGCTCAGGTCATGATCCCAGGGTTCTGGGATCAAGCCTCACATCCAGTTCCCACTTGGGTGTAGTCTGCTTCTCCCTCTCCTTCTGCCCCTCCCCCATGTACTCTGTATCTCACTCGAATTAATAAATAAAATCACTTAATTTAATTCATTTATTTGACAGAGAGTGCACAAGCAGGGGGAGGGGCAGAGGGAGAGCGAGAAGCAGGCTCCCTGCTGACACAGGGGAGCATAATGAGGGACTTGATCTCAGGACCCTAGGATCTTGACCTAAGCCGAAGGCAGATGCCCAACTGACTGAGCCACCGAGGTGCCCAAATAAATAAAATCTTTAAAAAAAAGTGATCAGGGGCGCCTGGGTGGCTCAGTGGGTTAAAGCCTCTGCCTTCGGCTCAGGACATGGTCCTAGGGTCCTGGGATCGAGCCCCACATCGGGCTCTCTGCTCGGCAGGAAGCCTGCTTCCTCCTCTCTCTCTGCCTGCCTCTCTGCCTACTTGTGATCTCTGTCTGTCAAATAAATAAATAAAATCTTAAAAAAAAAAAAAAGCGATCATGGGTAGAGGAACTTATCTTTGGAGATGTAGTCATGTGGGTGCCTCGTGGCTTAAGTCCTTCAAGGAAAAAAGAACCAAATTCTGCATAAGACCAAAATTCAGCAGGGCAACAGGCAAAGCCTATTGTGGAAAATAAAGAAGTGGCTGCTTTCCCCTGTTATAAGAACCTCAGGAGTTTCCTGATGTCTTAGTGGAACATTTGAAAGCTCCTCCATTGCTTATCTACTCCGCCTTCTCCTGCATGGGTTCTGACCCCTTCAAAAGGGGACTGGAAAAACATAATTGGAGAAAAACACAATTGGACATTAAGGGGAAACCCAGAAATACCCCATCGCTTGGTCCTAACTCAAGAGGTGACTCCCTCCTTGCTTGGGAGAAGCTTTTGGGGGAAAGACACCACCGTGGAGGGCGGAGGCCTGTCACCCTTAATGGCTCTAGAAGGACTTTGATCGGGGCGCCGTGGGGCCAGGAAAGCTGCAGGAGGAGACAAGACAGTCCCGAACCTGAGCCGGCTAGACCACTCCCTCAACACTAATATTTTATGGGGAATGGAAAACCAGTATGAAAAATATCTTCTCTCTTCCAGACCTCTGCAGACGATATCTTGGTACAGAATCCAGGATGAACGGACGAACAGGTTTTCTGGTGTGAACTGTCCCACTGCTAGTGGTGGGACAGTGGAGACTCAAGAGGTTCCCCTCTGAGCAGCAGGCCTAGTGGCCCCTTTGGTGCATGGGTGTACACGGCTAACCTTGGGGCTTGGCAGCGAGGCCAGGGGGTGGCACAGTGGAGTGGCTGCCTGCCCATCTCTGAGACTCCGTCCTTCCCTCCAGAAGCCCGGCAGCCCCGAGGACAGCTGAACTTGATGTGCTGTTCTTTGCCAACTGTATTATAGACTGCGGGCACTTGCTTAATTATGCCAGGCTTCTGCCCACCCGGGTCTCCGGGCCTCAGCCCTGCTGACATTTGGGCCAGATCCTTCTCTGCAGTGGGGGCCGCCCCACACACTATATGAGGCAGAGCAACCCCCCCTGGGCTCTACCCACCAGATGCCAGGAGTGACCCCCTCACCCCCACCGTGTCTTCAGACATTGCCAGATGTCTCCTGGGGTAAGGTTCCCAGATTGAGCAAACAGATAGCAGGATGCCCAGTTAAATTTGAATTTTGGATAACTAATAATTTTTTAGGGGACATATGTCTCATGCAGTATTCAAGACCTACGTACTCTATAAAATTATCTATTGTTTACCTTCAATTTAAATCTGATTTGAGATTTATTATTTTATCTGGCAACTCTTTCTGGGGAATAAAATTGCCCAAGTTGAGAACCACTGTGGTTAACAGTATAAACACAGTCTTTAATATCTTCAGATAAACAGTTTATGAGAAGTCCTAAAGTACCTCTTAAGATATGTCAATTATAATAAAAACATGCATGTCATTCAAGCCAACAATTCTATTTTCAGACGTCTGCCCTATAAAACCAGGGTGCAAGGTTACGTGTAGTACGGTGTGTGGCTTAGCACTGGGGGTAATGGCAAGAAATCGGAGACAACGTAGATGAGAGTGGTTAAACGACGTCCTTTTTATACAAATGATAAAAACGTTTGTTTCAGGACCGAGGCTACAGCCTTAAGAAGCATGAGCCGGCTCTGTCTGTGCTGACCGCACATGCAGTAGAATGCACTGACCCAGAGGAGAGCCCTTCAGGGCCTGAGGGTAAACTCAAGGGGTCGGGGGAGCAGATGAGACGCTCCCACTTTTTACCTTACATCCTTTTTTATCACTGTGTTGTTTTCCCAGTAAAAAATACGCATGACTTTGGTAGTGTAGAAACACAATGAAAATTACTTTTTGGAAAAAAAAGTTATTTGAGAGGAGGAAAAAAGGCCTTTTGTCTGGCATCGTAACAAAAACTTCGGAGGGATTTTTGTATTTTTCTAGAAGAAATGGATTGAAAGATCTAGTTTGGAAACCCCTTTCATTCGAAGAGTCAACTTACAACACACCCAATGGCGGGCCCAGGAGTGTCTATCACAACGACTGCATGGCTTCAGAAAGCTCTGGGGTACGTCTGTACTTGGACCCCGGCCTGTAGTACTGACCTTGACTGCAGGTTTTCCCGGTGTATCCTGGGAAGCATCTACATTTGTTTGGTCCCACGCACTCACCGAACTTGCACCCACGTTCACATGTAGCTGTGGAAGGGAAAGGTGTTTTGAGGATAAAAGAACAGGAGTACTTAGCACAGAGAAATGGACGCAGGTCGAACTCTGCAGCCTTCTATCCGGTGGAGAAAGTCATGGGGGGATAGAGACGGTGATCTGCTTCCTCTCTAGCTGTGTTTTCCCCTTCTGGATACTGTAGAGTGACTTTTTGTGAACTAGCTCACTCTCCCCCACCCCTCCACCCCAACGGAGTGCGAGTTTAGCCAAGTTTATCATAACCTTGCTTAGCACTGCCAATGCCTCAAGTGGCACTCAAAGAAAAACAAAGCCTCCCAGACCACAGTCGGCTAGCTTTGCATACAAACACAAACATTTAATAAGAGATATGCGATGTGGGAACTGGAAGGGACCCACTCCAGAGCAATCCTGGTCAAGTGCCAAGGTCGTCCTTCTTTCTGTCACTGACCTCTTTTTTGTCTTCCATATTTTCTCTATTTTGCCTTTGAATGATCAAACTCTATCTTTAAAGCTCTGTATGATCAGTCAAAATGACTGAACCACAGAAGGAAGGCAGGGAGGCCTGACTTCCAGCCCTAAGGATGAGAACTAGAAGAATCGTGAGGAGGAGGGGGATGGTGGCACGACAAAGGCAGGATTTGTTTCTTCTGTTTGTTTTTTTTTTTCACTTCTATATCCAGACACCTGGCACAAATTGGGCACTCCATAAACACTTGTTTGATGAAGGAAGTGATGGAAGAAACACCAAGAAAAGAAAGTTTCACTAGATTGGGGGCAAGAAAAAATAGTCAAAGATAATGGCAAGTTTGAGTCTGGCTCATACGGAGGAGGTAGGGAGAAGAGGCAGTGGATGGGACAAAAGGAAGGTGGAAAAACCCAAAGAGAAGGAGGGGAGAGAACAAAGGAAAAATGAATGAGAGAGAAAGGAGTCTATGGGGAGTTGGGAGCCCCAAGCAGTTTCCGTGTCCGGATCCAGTAGGAGCTCAGGAACTAGCCAGCGCCTGAAAGGATGACTTGGCAATGGCCCAGGAATGCTGCCTACTTCCCTTCCCCTTGAGTCTCTGGCTTGACCCCAGCATCTCCTCCCTCGACCCCAAACCCTATTCTTTGTTAATGTCAACATTTATCTCCCAGTCACCTGGACCCAAAATGACCCGGTGACCCGGTGTTTAACCGATACGGGGTCTAACAGCTTAGCCCTTGCTTTTGGGGCAGGACAAAGTCTGTGGTGTGAGAGCTCCCTGTGGGATCAGGCTGATCAAGATCAGGATCTTGAAACCATATCTTTGCCTGGCTCCTTCCCCTGCTTCCGCAGTCCCTCACAGATTTCTCTGGAGAGAACCCCTCAACAGATGACTGACACAAGAATCACTATCACAGACTCTGCTCCTGGGAAATCTGATATCACATACGATATCAAAGTGATGTTTTACTCCAAGAGCACGGCTCTGGTCATGCTGTGCCTTGCACAGACATCACCAAATAATCTTTACTGCCTTTTGAACTCCGCACAGGTATCATCACTATGACCCAACTTCGGTCTTAGTTTGCACCCCTGGCCTACTCTGTTCCCGACACACGGGCAACACTATGGTCAAACGAGATTGCCTGCTCTTCTCTAAACCGGACCCTTTCTGCCTCTTCCTGTGTTGTTACCCCCACCCTGGGGCACCCCTTCCCCACCCTCCAGTGGTTAATATCCTGCTGCTCCTTCAAGAGCTACTTGGCATGAGCCCTCCTTCTGGAAGCCTTCACTGATTTCTCCGGCCATGACAGAATTCCACTTAGCTTTGAGAATTCCATAGACCTTGGGTGGGCCTCGCCCGTGAAACTGATCAGACTCCATCTCTGAAATAATTAGACCTACACTTGGCTTCTATCCTTCACTTAGATCTGCTACCCGATTCCCAGCACCTTCAGAACAGGGACTTAAACATTCATCTTTGTTTTTCCTGATGCATTTACTAGTGCTATGGACACATCAGACACTCAAACAGTTTCAAACAGTAAATGAAGGAATTGGTGTAGACCTTTTAACAGGGAACCATTTTATGGCTCTGAATAAATCGTTAAGTGAGAAGGCAAGGCAAAAATGCTTCTTGGCAAAATTCTTTCCCTCCTGGAGATAAAAGAAAATTTTGCTTTCCAGTGTCTATTTTGTTATGGATATGCTCTTAGAGATGCAGCTTTAAGTTTAGATGTTAGGAAAATACATTTTTTTACTTTTTAAAGCCTTGAATACCTTTGATTGCTCCCTGGAAAGTTATTTTCAATGTGGGCCAGACAGGAAAGCCAGGATCAATGCCAAACCGAGCTTGAGAGAAATGGTGGAGGTTACCCTCGCTGCTATAGGTCACATCTCCAGCAAGATGTTTTCCATTTCCAGCGGCTTTGGATCTGGGACTTGAACAGCCAATCTACAGGGAAATTTAGTTTATGTCTAAACTGGCCTGGGATTGAAGTGTACGTTAGCTACAGTTCCTGTTCATTCCTCCCTCCAACTCCCCCATGTGCGGCTTTTCACTGCGATTTGTTCGGGGATGACTCTTTACCTCATCTTGCTAAGTGACATACACTGGAAGGTTAAGGGTACCGAGCTGAGCCATCCGGCCCTCGGAGCAGATTTAGGCGGGGCAGGAGCCAAGATCCAGAAAGCTGCAGCCTGGAGTCAGGGCGTCTGGAGGAGCAAAGTGTGAACAGACGGACGGAAGTGGAGTCCGGGCGTACTGGGACCGCCCAGGCTGGGGTGCGACACTGCCCAATCGGGCAGGTGGGCACGTCTTCTCTTGTCATTACCACGCAGCCTGCGCTCTGGCTTAGGAGCCCTGTTATTTGGTGCTTCAAGGAGCACACAACTTTACCGTCAAGAAGGACCATGCAAATTGGGTAGAATAGACTTGAGATACAAAAACCGTTGCAATTTAATACTTCAACATTTCACTGGGGTGGCAGGGGTGCCGATGAGCTCTTGGGCTTGCCAAACGTGCACAATGGGCCTTGTGCTTGAACCTTCTGCACGTGCTCTTTCAACAGCTCACTTTACATCCTTCCACTTTACATTGTCTACAGAAGCATCGAGAATGCAACCAGCTGGCTGTGACGTGGCCAGACTGCTCTGATTTAGTTACAGAGTAGACCTTACAGAAAGCCAAAGATCACCCTCATTTATTCATCAGAGACTTTTAAGTTTTATGGCAGAGGGGGCTGAGGCTCGAGGCTTGTGCAGCTCTAAGACTCCAAATCATGCGATCCTTGCCACCTGACTGCTTTCACATAAAAATGCGCTGTGTCTAGAAAAAGAACACAGCAACATTTAATGCCTGCACCACATGGGCTTCGAAGAAACAGGAGAGTCATGGGTCCTTTCTGAGTCAAGGGTGATTTAGGTGATATTTTCTATGCACGCTGGGTCATGAGCATAGCCTTCAATGCTTACACTCCTTCCCTTCTGAAGCACATATTAATCTCTCCAAGTTGCAGAGGAAGTGGAGCCTCAGCTGGCTGACCTTGACCTTGACATTCTGACATTCCCAAGACAATGCGCGTGACCACAACACTATAGACCCAGTGTAAAGACCCACCCTCTTTTTGAACTGACAAAGTCCCAGGGGGATGTTCTAACTTTCTTTATCTAGGGAGGCAACAATGCTCTTCAAATATTTTTCCTAGTATCTTGATACTGTTGTCATCATGTCACCAGGAAACTGATGGTGGGTAACATGTGGAAGTGTCATCAGTGTTTTTCAGTGGTTTATAGATTCTGGATATTATCAAGTTCTGTCTTCACCTGTGGTCTATCCAGATATTTCTGAACCAGCTAGAGACAAGGAGCTTGGGGCAGAGACAGAAAGAAGGTAGTACTGTTACTCTTAAAAAAAAAAAAAGAAGCTAACATTTTTGTCCTTTACCATGTATAATCCAGCACAATCCACACCAGCACCTAAAGTGTATGGGACATGCAGGTAAGAGTTTATCCTTTTTAACCGATTAAGGGATTTGGTGACAAGTAGTGGACCATCTGGTAACAGTTCATGGTGTCCCAGATAAAAACCTAAGGACACTGGCCCACGACTCGAGCCCAGGGTGGTCTGAGTTTTCCCACAACTACCTTCACAGACTTCCTTGCTGTTCCTTCTCCAGCCGTAGCAGCAGGCCAGCTTGGTCCCGTAGCGACATACCCCGGGCTGCAGCGCCCACGGGGACAGCCCATGATCCTTTGGACTGGGGATAAAGAGTCGCATGTTAGTATGGAAAACACAGAAAAGGGCAACAGAGACTCACTCATTCCTGCCAGTAAGTGAACAGAGGAGGGGACAATCACCTGGTGAAATTCGATAAACCTGCCCCAAGGGCTCGATTAGATTCTGAAAGCCTGAATTTGGGGCTGCCCGCCTTCCCCAGTCATGAGTGCTGTCCGTTTCTTTCTTTGCTGGTTTAAAAGAATCTGGTTACATAATCTATAAAGCTAGGGCGCGTGAAAGGGGCCAAAAGTTTGTCTCTGAACCATGTTGGGTGCCAATTTTCCAATCTGCTCTGTTCAGACACAGGGGCGGTCTACGTCTGTGTCTGCTCTGGCGCCGTGTGGTCACGTGACACCATGGCCCCGTGGCTTTGTCCTGACAAGAATGCTGTGCGTGTACCTCATCGGCTACCTGGGAACCACTACCCAAAACTGGACTCTCCACACAACCCCCGCCCCCGACAGTTCAGAGGTGGAAGGGCTCTAGAGAGTCTAAGAGTTTGTCTAAGTCCCCAGCTGGGCCACGCGTCAGGGATTCTGGCCCAGGGTGGGATCTCATTCCTCACTGCCTCCAAGGAAAACCATTTGCTAAACTCTTTAACCGTAGAGAAGAGGTTGGTAAATGCTTTTCAGAAAGGGTCGGATGGTAAATATTTCAGGCTTCGCCATCAATAGGCTTGAACGATCTCTGTCCAAGGCCAAGAACAGCCAGATGGGCAGTAGTGGGCGACAGCAAACAGATGGGCATAATTGGGCTCAATAAAACTTCTATTTATGGACACTGAAATTGAATTTAATATACTTTCCATGTGTCATGTAACAGCATTCTTTTTTGGCTTAACTTTAACCAGCTGAAAAGGTTGCACCAGGGGCACCTGGGTGGCCCATTGGGTTAAGTGTCTGCCTTTGGCTCAGGTCATGATCTCAAGGTCCTGGGATCGAGCCCCACATTGGGCTCCTTGCTCAGGAGGGAGCCTGCTTCTCCCTCTCCCTCTGCCAGCCGCTCCCCCTGCTTGTGCTCTCTCTCTCTGTGTCAAATAAATGGATAGAATCTTAGACACACACAAACAAAAAGGGTAAAACCAGGCTTAGCTCATAGGTCATGTAAGAACAGATGGCCACCAGCCTTGGCTTTCAGGCTTTAAGCTTGCTGAGCCCTGATCCGGAGACCTGAAGGAGTGATCCTGGCCACCAAGTAGCCTTCGGGCCCTGACTGAAGCCTACTGCTCCTTTACATACTTTCTGACCTGGTGGTGGGCGTGACTGCCACCAGCTTTCGGAAGGAAAGACTTGAGTCGTATTTTTGTGGAGGGCTGGGATTGTTTCCTTGGGCATATGAAATACAACATAAAATGGTTCCTGGTTTCTTTAACAGACAAGGAATGCACATGTGACCATGGGCTTTCTGCTGCAGGACTGAATTCTCCGCAAGTTAATAATCCTTAGTCAAGGTCAGCAAGTGCCCCAGCTCTGCCTCTCCCACCCACGTGCTTCTTCGGTTCAGAGCCACAAAGATACGGTCGGGGACATTTCATTAACTGAGAGCACCAAATGCAGGGATGATTTTATGATTTAATTTTCCTTAAAGGGACCTTTTTTTCATCTTCTGATGAAACTAATTTGGGGGACTTGTAAGTCATTTGCTCATTTTTTATTTATTTTAAAAAATATTTTATTTATTTATTTGAGGGGGGTACAAGCAGGGCAAGCAGGAGAGGGAGAAGGTGGCTTCCCGCTGAGCAGAGAGCCTAAAGCAGGGCTCGATCCCAGGACCCTGGGGATCACGATCTGAGCCGAAGGCAGATGCTTAACCCACTGAGCCATCCAGGCGCTCTACTCAACCATTTAGAACAGGGTTTTTTCAATGTCTACACGACTGGCATTTGGGGCCAGAGAAATCTTTGCCTTCAGGGGATGTCCTGTGCATCGCAGGACAGGTCCCAGCATCCCTGGTCTCCACCTATAGATGCCAGAAGCACCCACTCTCCAGGTGGGGCAGGTGGAAATGTCTCTGGGTGCTGCCAACTGTGCCTTGTTAAGTCCCGCTGCAAGCGAAACATGTATTCAGCACTCGCAATATCCCAAGTACCGTCTTAGGCACGTAGAGTGATGAAAATGACCCAATCTTGACTCTCTTAAATTCCCAAACCATTGAAAGTAGATACTCTGCAGTAGAAGACAGCATGGTAAGTGTCATAATAATACAGTCACCTGTCGTAATCTAATCTGACATTACTAACCATTCTGCAGGGCATATGGCCATCTTGACTCCGTCTGCACGCAACTAACAACTCCCAAACAAGAAACCACAGACTGAGCATAAAGCGGTCCAATAAGTGTGTGCTAGCACACAGAATGACGTACTTAAGAATCTTTGTTTAGCATTTTTAAAATGGATATAACTCATAATAAAATGCAGTGGTTTTTAGCACATTCACTATGTTACGCAACTGCTACCACTATCTAATTCCAGAACATTTCCATCCCTCTGAAAAGAAACACCATATCCATGAGCAGTTAGTCCCAATTTCCCACCCCACAATCCTCCAATCCCGGCCACCACAAATCTGCTTTTTGTCTCTGGATTTGCCTTCTCCGGGCATTTCACAGAAATGTAATCATACGCTATGTGATCTTTTCTGTCTCTCTTCTTTCACTTAATATGCCTTCAAGGTTTGTCCATGCTGTGGCTGGTAATAGTGCTTCATTGCTTTCTATGCCTGAATAACCTTCCTTTGTATGGATGGACCACTTCCGTTCGCTCAGCCATCAGCTGATGGACATCTGGGTGGTTTCCATGTTTTGGGTTTAATGAATAATGCTGTTATGAACACTGGTGTACAAATTTTTGTGTGGACATATGTTTTCATTTCTCTTTTGGTATATACCTAGGAGTGGAATTGCTAGGTCATATGGTAACCATGTTTAACTTTCTGAGGAACTGCCAGACTGTTTTCCAAGATGGCTACTCCATTTTCCATTCCCACCAGCAGCATACAATGGTTCCAATTACTCTATCGTCACCAGCACTTATCGTCCAATTTTTTTAAATTACAGCAATTCTAGTTGATGCGAAATGGTATCTTACTGCAGTTTTTTAAAAGATTTTATTTATGGGGGCACCTGGGTGGCTCAGTGGGTTATGTGGCTGCCTTCAGCTCAGGTCCTGATCTCCAGGGTCCTGGGATTGAGCCCCACATCGGGCTTCCTGCTCAAGTGGGAGTCTGCTTCTCTCTCTCTCTCTCTCCTCCCCCAACTAATGCTCACTCTCTCTCTCCAGTAAATAAATAAAAGCTTTAATTTTTTTTTTTTTTAGATCTGTGTATTTGAGAGAGAGAACAAGTGGTGAGGAAGGACAGAGGGAGAGAGAGAGAAGCAGGCTCCCACCTGAGCAGGGAGCCTGACACGGGGCTCGATCCCAGAACGCTGAGATGGAAGACCTGAGCCGAAGGCAGATGCTTAATGACTGAGCCACCCCGGTGCCCCCTTAATTTCATATTTTTTAAGTAACGGAGGATTCATTTAGTTAGATTTCAATCTATCAAAACCTTCCTGCCAACTTCTTGACTATAGGTTTACAAGTGAGGACCTTACCTATTTTCCTGATGCCCCAAGCCCCAGCTTATTCAATAGGACATGAATATGTATTTAGCACTGTGCTAGGAACTGGGAATATAGAGATGAACAATAGGGTCCCTGACATGAGCTTTTAGACAAGAGGATTAGAGTAATAGAGGCACTACACTTATTCAGTCAGTCAGCTAGAAAGGCTTAAAGCAAAGAAATACACTCTGGTTGAAGGGATCCAAGATGTTCTCTCTGCAGGTGCACCTTTAAGTGAAATGGAAGATGAACAGAAGCCGACCACATGAAATGACGGCAAGTGTATTATAAGCAGAAGTCACGGAATGAGTGCAGGGGGAGAGGTAAGAGACAATGGTGTCTCTTATGCTTGAGGGACCTGTAGACCAGAGGAGTGGAGCAAAGGGAGGGAGAGGAGCAGGTTACAGCACTGGGTGCCATGTTAGTCAAGATAGGGCTGTGAGGCCTGCTAGCGGAATGGTTAAGAGGGCAGCACAGAGGGATTTTGAGTAGGGAGGTTATCTGATACCGTTTTCCCTTAGAAAAATATTATCATGGCAGTAATCTGGAAAATGGATGAGATAGAGGCAGATGGAAGCAGGGATACCAGTTGGCTTGGAAGATTCTGGTCTTTTGGACTAGAGCAGTAGCAGAAGCAGTGAGGAAAACTGGATAGATTCATGGTGGAACCAAAAGACTTGGTAATGGCTTAGAGCAGTCTTCCATTCTGTACTGAAACCCTACAATGTATCATGCATTGGGTTAGTCTCCAGAGGGTCAACAGCAACCACAAGGAACATATGATCTTTGCCTTCATGGGGGTCATATTCTGGTCAGTTGGATCTGGAGTGTGACAGGGACCATGGAGGACCATGATCAGGAATAGGCCAAATGAGGAGCTCTCTTAGGGACATGCTAATTTTGAGGGCTCATGAGACCAACAACCAAGAGAAGATATTGAGTTGGGAGCTGGCTATCTGGGCCGGAAGTCCAGGAAGCAGGACTGGGTTTGGGATTCATCTGTAAGTCTTTGGTTACTGAACCTATGGGAACAAAGTAGCATAGGAAGAAAAGGCGGCTTAGGGCACAGCCCCAAGGAAGCTAGTGTGTAAGAGGGGGGCCACGGAGGAGAAAGGTCCAGAAAGAGACCCAGGCAATGACCAGAAAGGTAAAAGGAACACCAGGTTAAGCCAAATGCAGAATGTTTCTAGAAAAAGCAGGACGAGCTCTGATGTTGAGCGGCTATAAACTATGATGGTTAGGATGACAGTCTTCTTCCTGAAAACTAAACCATCGCAGTAACCAGTCACTGATTTCTTTCTTGTCAGAGGTAATGGCTAAAATGTCATTATTCTGATGCCTGGGTGGCTCAGTTGGTTAAGTGTCTGCCTGTGGCTCATGTCATGATCCTGGGGTCCTGGGATCGAGCCCCACCACACATGAACCTGTGCCCTGCCTCAACTATCTCATTTGTAAAATGGGGATAAAAAGGGGATTTACTTTAAGAGTTTCTGTGACAACGGAATGATGCGATATATATAAACTAACACAGTGAGTGACACAGGAAATGTTCCCTAACGCATCAATTCTAGTGGTACGAGTAGTAGGATTAAGATTGCTATTAGATGTGCCGAATAAGGTATAAAGTTTAAAACTGCTGTAGGCTCAGAATCACTGAAGTGAACCGCAGTGTGAACTAGGTTTCTGCTTTAGTCTGAGTCCTCCGAGAAGCAGAAGCCATGATAATTAATGTGCAAGGATGTTATTACAGGAAACACCTGTGAGAGAAAATGGCAAGAGAGCTGGGGAAGCCTGGGAGGGCCCTGGGACCACCATGGGAGGCTGACCCCAAGTGAAGCAAAGATGGAAGGAAGGTTGGGTGGAGGCGTCCGAGGCTGCTATGTAGTCAAAGGAGGGTTTGGCAAAACTGAGGGGGAGTCCAGGGGCCAAAACTGACCCAGAGAGTGGTATTTCCCACAAAAGGTCCTGCTGTGTATCCCTGACATGCTCCATCTGGAAGGTGGCCTGGCGGGAGCAGCCCGTGGGAGGCAGGGCCTTGCCCAAACGTGGTGATGGCTTTCCAAGAGCAGAGTAGTGGGGGCCCCGAGTCAGCCACACTCCCAGCAGCTGGAAGTCTGCAAGGCACATCCTCGCGGCTGCCACAATCTCCATGTGACTTCACATGTTAACATATGTAGGAATCTGTTTTCATTGCAAGGGGAGCTTATCGTAGAATTTCACCTGAAAGAAAGTGACCTTAGACGTCAGCCAGTTCTAACCTATCATTTTACACATGAAGAAACCAGGGCCAAGAAAAAGACCAGGTGACCTTACATTGGTATTAGAAGTCAGACAGAAAGGAATACAGGGTCCTGGAATCGAGCCCCACATTGAGCTCCATATCAGGCTCCCTGCTTCTCCCTCTGCCCATCCCCCTCCTTGTGCTTTCTCTCTTTCAAATAAATAAATAAAATCTTAAAAAAAAAAAAAAAGAAGCTGTTATCAATGGAGGAGGCTGGGACTTCAATCCGTGGAACAACCTCACCCTTATTTACTGTGCTTTGCTGGGTCACATCCCGTAACCTGCTCCCCCAGCCTCCAACAACATCTTTTGCCTTCAGCTGGAGATGGTGTGAAGGTGGTGGCTTGTGCTGTTTTGAGTCACTTGGTTTTCCTGGGTATATCCCAGATACAGCAGGTATATAAGCTATGTACTTCCGTTTGGTTTTCTCCTATTCATCTGTTTTTTATTAGAGGGGGCTCTCAGCCCAGAACCTAGAAGGGTGGAGGGAAGAGAATCTTTCCTCCCCTGCACCGTTCATGCGTCCGTCTATCCATCTGTTCACTCAAAATGCTTTAGGGAACTACACGTGTCAGGCACTAGAGTGGGCACTGAGAGCAGCCCCTGTCCACAAAGAACTTACAGTCTACGGATGCAGCTGGGCAAGCGAACAGATAATTATTTACTCCAACGTGACAAATCTCATGAAAGGAGTAAGTTCTCAGGCGCTAGGGGAAGACGGAGGAGTCCTTAGGTTGGGGGTGGGTGGGTCAGGGGTTTTCTGGGGGAAATGGGGCCTGATATGAATCCTGTGGACTGGTGGGACTTACCTGGTAAAATTAAAGGAGGCCATTTGGCCGTTCCAGGCAGAGAAAACAGCCTGTGCCAAGGTGGGAGCCACCAAGAACCTGAGGAGTTGATGGCCTATAAGCTAGAGCATAGAAGGTGCTGTGTGTTTAGAGCAGGGGAACGGGAAGGGAAGGGGAAAGGGAAGCGGAGAAAATAGAGGGGAGGAAGTAGCAGGGGCTGCTACCTTACTGTGACCATGTAAAACATTCTGTCCATCCTGAAGGCTCGGTGGAGTTACAGAAGAATTTCAAGCAGGTGGAATTTTATCAGGGATTTTGCAAAACAAAGCAGTCTCCATAAGAGTAGAGATACTCAATAAGCAACAATATTACTGAAACTTGACACCAAAAGCAAAAGCAAAAATTGACAAAGGGGACAGCAAACTAAAAAAAAAACCTCTGCACAGCAAAGGGAATCATCAACAAAATGAAAAGGCAAACTACTAAATGGGAGAAAATATTTGCTAATCATATATCTGGTAAGAGGTTAATACCCCACATATAGGAAGAACTCATACAACTCAGCAACAAAAAGACCAATCTGATTAAAAATTTGGAAGAGGGGAGCCTGGGTGGCTCAGTTGGTTAAGCGACTGCCTTCGGCTCAGGTCATGATCCTGGAGTCCCGGGATCGAGTCCCGCATCAGGCTCCCAGCTCCACGGGGAGTCTGCTTCTCCCTCTGACCTTCTCCTCGCTCATGCTCTCTCTCACTGTCTCTCTCTCTCTCTCAAATAAATAAATAAAATATTTAAAAAAAAATTTGGAAGAGGATCTGAATAAACATTTCCCCAAAGACATCCAGATGCCATCAGACATATGACAAGATGCCCAACATCGCTCAACATCAGGGAAATGCAAATCAAAACCACAATGAGGTATCACCTCACACCTGTCAGAATGGCTAATATCAAAAAGACAAGAAATAACAAGTGTTGGTGAAGATGTAGAAAAAAGGGAACCTCTGTGCACTGCTGATGGGAATGTAAATTGGTGCGAGCACTATGGAAAACGGTATGGAGGTTTCTCACAAAACTACTACCATTTGCCAACAATCCCACTTCTGGATATTTAGCCCAAGAAAATGAAGCCACTAAGTTGAAAAGATACCTGCACATCCCATGTTCACTGCAGCATTATATACAATAGCCAAGATCTGGAAACAACCTAAGGGCCCAGTGATGGATGAATGGATAAAGACAATGTGGCATATACACAATGGAATACTATTCAGTCATTAAAAAAAAAAAAAAAAGTGAAATCTTGCCATTTGTGAAAACATGGATAGACCTTGAGGACATTATGCTAAGTGAAGTAAGTTAGAGAAAGACAAATACCACATGAGCTCACCTTTATGTAGAATCTGAAAAACAAAGAACAATAAAAAAACAAGCTCACACATATAGAGAACAGACTGGTGGGGTTGCCAGAGGCAGAGAGGTGGGGGGTTGCGGTAAAATGGGTGAAGTGGGCCAAAAGGTATAAACTTCTAGTTATAAGTCATAGGAATGTAACGTACAGATGGTGACTACAGTTAACAATACTATTTTGCATACTTGAAAGGTGCTAAGAGAATAAATCTTAAAGGTCCTTATTACAAGAAAAAAATTTATAACTATATATGGTGACAGAGAGTAAGTTGACCTATTATGATCATTTTGCAATAAATACAAATATGGAATCATTATTTTGTACACCTGTAACTAATACATTACATGTCAGTTACACTTAAGAAAAAAAGATCATCAAAACTGTTAGATGTGAAATCCCAACAAAAAAATAATTGAAACTGGTTGAAATATGGTATTTTTAAAAAATCCTAATTAAAAACTTTAGTGAAGGAGTCCAGGGTCCTCTGTAGAGGTGGGCAAACTCATTCCATATGTATTGGTCAAAGTGAATTACTTTTGATTGCAAAGAACACTGGCTGGGGTTAACTAACAGGAGATGAAATTCATATACTGTTTGCACATTACCACTACTCTCCAGAGAAATCCTCTTTCTCGAGTTTTATTGCTTTCACATGCTTGTCTTTAGGTGAAAAGGTGAAACTGAGAAATCCAAAGTGTATCAATTCCTCCCAAGTCATCATTTTCGACATTGTATCACTTATAAAGTATCTTGACAAAGTATCACTTATAAAGCTCTCCAAAACGTTCCTGACTAACACTTGGGCCATCAAAATTTTGTTAATCAAGTAAGGTTTCTTAATCACTGTAAAGAAGCCTCTCGTGGGGCTCCTGGGTGGCTCAGTGGGTTAAAGCCTCTGCCTTCGGCTCGGGTCATGATCCCAGGTCCTGGAATCGAGCCCCGCATTGGGCTCTCTGCTCAGCCGGAAGCCTGCTTCCTCTTCTCTCTCTGCCTGCCTCTCTGCCTACTTGTGATCTCTGTCTGTCAAATAAATAAATAAAATCTTAAAAAAAAAAAGAAATTAAAAAAAAAGAATCCTTTCCTCAGTCACTAATGCATTTTAGCATTACAGCTTTGTTAGAAGATAACAGAAATTTGTTGTTGAATCTAACCTTATTTTCACTTGTTTAAAAAAAAGGAAACCATCATTAGAAATCGACTCATGAACACAAACCAGAAAGCACCGACCGAGCTCACAGCTGCCGTATAGATGCAGCGACACGTCTTGTGCATATGTCCTAGAGAAGAGCAAGGAGCTTACAACAACATCGTAGGAAAAACCATCAGAGAACCACGCAAGTCCACAAACGAGCAACATGCCTTTTGGTTGATGGATGTGCCATCCCTGTATTCACCCAGTTCTGAGAGATGCCTCAAAGGGACAACCACAAATGGGATTTTCGTGGTTTAATCATCAAATACTACACCTGGCCATGAAAATGGAAAAACAATTTAAAGGGGGGCGGGGAATCTCTGGTGGATAAAATGGCTAATAATCACTTGCTGATTTGTAGATGCCGGAGGAAATTGATTTATTCTACCAAGCATCCAGCCCTGCATTCTAAGCCCGCCAGGGTTTTTTTGTTTTGTTTTGTTTTGTTTAAAGGCACATATGCAGTCACTTAAAATTATGGATAAAAAAAGAAAAGTAAATATTAAAATATTTCTGCTTAAGTTGAAACAATATTATTGAGGGGAAGAAAGGAATCCAGCACAGGCAAGCAAGACATTGACAATAACAGCATGGCACACTATCTCATAAAAGTTTTTAAAAACGGCTTAAGAAGCTGTGATCTATGGTCCCGTACATATTCTTGCATGGCGCTGTAAGTTAATCATAACCAATTATTCAGATTCCTTCCTCAGCATCCTCTCCTTCTACCTGTTCTTTGCTCTAATTCCTGCCCCAACATTATTAACTTTCCCATCATCAATTCAATTATTCTTTTACTTTAATATCTGGTTGTGAGTATTCTGGATAAGGGACATAAATGATTAGGTTAAACTACACAAAACTTTTGTAAGTTAAAAATCGCCAAATAGGGGTACCTGGGTGGCTCAGTGGGTTAAAGCCTCTGCCTTTGGCTTGGGTCGTGATCTCAGGGTCCTGGGATTGAGCCCCGCATTGGGCTCTCTGCTCAGGGGGGAGCCTGCTTCCCCCCTCTCTCTGCCCGCTTCTCTGCCTACTTGTGATCTCTCTCTGTCAAATAAATAAATAAAATCTTTTTAAAAAAATCACCAAATATCTGTGATTTCATAATTTCATGTTACAATTTACTGTGTTCAGCCACTGGGATTCTGAGATGGTTTGATGTAGAAATTAGCCTACCCTGCTCAACAGAGTAGAATTTTAAGAATCATTTCTTTTCCTCGAGTCTAGGGCACATGATCTTTTCCCTCATATGTGAATCTATTCATACAAAAAAAAGTCTTATAAGGGGCTTGGGTGGCCCAGTCAGTTAGGCGTCATGCTCTTGATTTGGGCTCAGGTCATGATCGTGGGGTTGTGAGACTGAGCCCTGCATGGAGCTCTGCACTGGACGTAGAGCCTGCTCAGGATTCTGTCTTTCCCTCTCCTCTGCACTCCCTGCTCTCTACCGCTCTTAAAAACAACAACAACAACAACAACAACAAAACACTTAAAAACTATCAATATGAATTGCATTTAGTTCCATATTTAGTAAAGCACGTATTTTTAAAACTGTATAAAATTGGAGCAGTGCATTCCAACGTACCAAGGAGGCACGGTCTGGCCGAGAACCAGTCACTGGCATGTCATACATGTCTGAGTATGATGAGCTGCTGTGCATTTGGCTGGACTGGCCCAACTTCATGGGACCCGATAAACGTGGGGTAATCAATCAAAAGGACTTTAGGAACCTAGAAAGAGAACTCCTGATCTTGGACTGAAGTGATCCCAGCAACACCCTTTGCCATCTCAGAAGGTCTGGTTGGGCAGGCCAACAGCATTCCCTCTTTCCCAGAGCTTTCTTGCTGAACACCGTTTGGCGTACAGAAGGCCCGGGGAGCCTGGGCCCGAGGCAGGGAAGTGTCCGTGCAGGCGAGCGAGTCTCTGTGCAGCGGCGGCCCCGAGCTGTGGGAGTCTGAGCTGAATGTTCGCTTGTCCCAGTTCCTTTAACGCATTACACAGCTTGCTGTCTACACTGATCAAATTAATCACGAATCGCCGTCTCCACAGCTGAAGTTAATTTAAAAACATTCCAGGGATTGTGTAAGTAGTGTAGTGTTTCTTCATGGGATTCTTTATTTTCTGCGAAAATCTACCGTGCCAGGATTCCTAGTGTGCTTGCTTCTGGCCGGGTTCCAGGAAACTGTATGATAGTCTTTCTCCAAGACAAATTGAGAAGTTAGAACTTCTTTTGCTGATGTTTAAATATATTTAAATGTGGCCAAACGACTGAAATACATTTTTTTTTTCTAAATAGGGACCATAAGGTCCAGCCATGAGAGTTCTTTGTTTCCTTTTGTTTTCATCAGAATTTCCAGTACGGCAAGTCCAGTGCACCTTACTGGTTAAGGTTAATTCTGGATCCCACCATCTTCAACATAGAGAGTCTGGGTCCAACAGGCCCAGGAATGCCCCAAAGCATCTCAGCTGCTCGCCAACAAATGCCTGGCTACTGGGGCGCCTGGGTGGCTCAGTTGGTTAAGTGACTGCCTTGGGCTCAGGTCATGATCCTGGAGTGCTGGGATCGAGTCCTGCAGCGGGCTCTCTGCTCAGTGGGGAGTCTGCTTCTCCCTCTGACTCTCCCTGCTCTCGTGCTCTCTTATTCTCTCTCTTTCAAATAAATAAAATCTTAAAAAAAATATATATAAACACCTTGCTATCAAGTGCATACCAGTGTGTGTTTCCACCTTCAAATTTCCCATGTCGTCAACGGTAGAGCAAAACTCAGCACCCTCCCTCGCTTCCTGTTTCTCTCGCTTACCCTCCACACTAAGGAGTTGGGTGGAAATCTGGCATGGCGAGGTCTTAGTGTGGGCTCCCCCAGAAGCAGACTGAGACAAGGAGGTGAACGTGAGCGGTTTGTCTATGAGGTAAAGGCACATGGGGGGGGGGGGGGGGGGAAGTGAGATGAGGAAGAGAAGGTAGTCGATAAAGCAAGTGTCCTCCAGGCTGCTCCTTTAGTGTCCATCCACAGTGAGCACGGTGGGGAATGACAGAAAATGGGGAGTTAGAGAAATGGGCAATGCCAGACCCACACGGCCTTTTATGCCATCTTAAATAGAACAGATCTTATTTGGAACCCAATACAAAGTCACTGAAAGGCTTTGAGGAGATGGCTAACATGATGTGATTTAAGTTTTAAGAGGAACCCCTCTGGAACATGAACTAGAGGGGGCAAAAGCAGCAGCTAGGGGAGCTATCGTGGGGGTTCAGGTGAGGGATGATGGTGCACGGTCGGCTGGTGGCAGGCACAAGAGAGAGGAGCAGACGGGCTTGAGGCTTGGTCTGCGATAGGATTTAGTGCCAGAGTGAATACGAGCGGGGAGAAGAGTGAGTTGCCAGGAAGGATGCCCAGGTTTTTTACTTCAACCAGTTTGGACACTGTTTGTCCTGGAACAGGGAGGATAGGTGAGATGGGGGCAGTGAGCTCTGGAGAGCTGATCTGGAGTGCAGTTTGGGACGTCTGAAGCTGGGTGGGACATTCCAATGGCCCCGTGAAGAACACAGCGGGCATAGTGTGGGGCTGGAGAGCCCCACTTTGAAGCCACCTACACGTAGGACGGCAGGGAAAAAAATAGGAAATGGGGTCAGAGACAGCACTCTGTGGAAACGGAGCCTGGGAAAAGAGGCTGAGAAGGAAAACCAGAAGGTGTGATGTGGTTTTAAAATATGCACGCAAATTCTTTGATAATCCACCTTGCAGGGGCACCTGGGTGGCTCAGTGGGTTAAAGCCTCTGCCTTCGGCTCAGGCCATGATCCCAGAGTCCTGGGATCGAGCCCCGCATCGGGCTCTCTTCTCAGCAGGGAGCCTGCTTCCTCCTCTCTCTGCCTGCCTCTCTGCCTACCTGTGATCTCTGTCAAATGAATAAATAAAATCTTTAAAAAAAAAAAAATCCACCTTGCAAGGGCTGAAGCCTAATTCCCCTCTCCGGACATGGGACTGGACTGATCTCCTGGCTTCACGGGAAGGGGCCGCGGTGGGGGTGGATGGAGGGTAACTCCCAAGATCAGGGCACAGATGGCAGAGCTACTCTCACCTTCTCTGTCCCCGAGTTCTTGCGATGTGAAGTCTGCTGCCGGGCCACGAGGACACTCAAGCAGCCCCACGGGGCGCTCCATGAGACGAGGAGCTGAGGCTTCCTGCCAGGAGCCAGTGAGGGGCTGAGGTCTCCTGCCCAAGCCAGTGAGCTTGCCGCCTTGCAGGTAGAGCCCCCAGGTCAGGCCTTTGGAGGACTACAGCTTTGGCCAATGACTTGGCCGCAGCCTCGTGAAAAACCCCAAGCTCCCCGTCCAGCTAAAGTGCTCGGGAATTCCAGGCGCACAGAAACAGTGAGGGGTAGTGAATAAACGTTGTTTTAAATCTCTGAGCTTTGGAGTATTTTGTTGAATGGCCACATGCAGTGCCCGGAAATGGAGCAAAGGGAATGGTCTTCGTAAGGATGGGTACTGCTGTGGTGTGCTGAGTTTTAATTCTGCATTTGTGTTCATCCCGTCTGAGCTACCGTGGATTCTAAGTACACGGACAGTGTCTACCTTCGGAACGGAAAAAGGCTGCCAATTTCACTAAACTCTTGTGCAGTACCTTAAAGATAATTTGGTGCGACTGCGGGATCATTGTGAGCGTGAATTGGTCACCATGGGGTTATCTCTATACAACACCGCCTGCAACGCCCTGCTCTACTCTCCACTCTCAGAACAAAGCCCGAGCTCCTTGGTTCAACACACAGGGCTCATCGCAGCCTGCTTCCAGCTCACCTTCTTGGCTGTCACTGGGTTGGTGCCCCCAGATGCCGGCCAGTGCACTTCCTGTCTGGAGCCAAAGCCTTCCTTTTGCGTCCCTTTTGCAGCTGTGTATCGACCCAGCCAGCCGTATATTTATTCCTATGCAGTAGCTGCTCGAAAGTAAGCACTGTAACACGTGCCTTCTCCCCTCTGTTTTGTATTGGGCGGGTTCATATTCATTCCACAAGGACAGTTTCAACGTCATCTCCTGTCCTCCACTTTCCCTGACTGACCCATGCAGACTCAATTTCTCTTATCTAATTGCTATGGAACGGTTCATATGATCTATATGTTCTCTCTGTACACACACACACAGTTTTACATGCATATATACATGTGGACATACACAGTGGATCAGTGAACAACATGGGAGTTAGGGCAGCCGACCCCTGGCACAGTCAAAGGTCCTTGTGTAACTTTTGACTCCCCCGCAATGTAACTACCAAAAGTTTACTGTTGACTGGAAGCTGTACCAGTAACAGAAAACACCTGATTCACCCATATTTTGTATATGTATCATATACGGCATTCTTCCAATAAAGTAAGGTACAGAAAGGGAAATGTGATTAAGGAAACCAGAAGGAAGAGAAAATACATTCACAGAGCTGTACTATAAAAAAAAAAACATGCATAAGTGGACCCATGTAGTTCACACCTGTTATAGGTCAAGTGTAATATGTAAAAACATAAATATACATATTTATTCCTTTGAATGCTTATATGTAGAGGTATAAACACACATTATTTATATGTAACTAACATTATTTGCCTCTCCACCAGAGAAGGAAGCCTTCGTTAATGCACCAAGTTTTTTTGTTCAACACCTACTATGTGCCAGGAACTGCGCTAGGAGCTAGAGTTACAACCCTTGCCCTGCACCTCACTTACCAAAGAAGACCGGTATGTTGCCCGCCCTCCCAAGTTGCTTAGCAGGGGCAGCACATAGATATGAATCTCCAGAATCCAGGAGACTGTCTGGGCACGTCATTTGTTCAATTATGTTGAACCTAAAGTGATTTAATTTTAACTAGGTTTAGAATATTGGGTTTTTTTGCCTTTTGTTTGTTTTCATAAGCAAGACCTTCAGATTTATTTTTTATTTATTTATTTTTTTAAAAGATTTTTATTTGTTTATTTGACAGATCACAAGTAGGCAGAGAGGCAGGCAGAGAGAGAAAGAAAGAAGAGGAGGCAGGCTCCCTGCTGAGCAGACAGCCCGATGCGGGGCTCGATCCCAGGTCCCTGGGATCATGACCCGAGCCAAAGGCAGAGGCTTTAACCACTGAGCCACCCAGGTGCCCCAAGACCTTCAGATTTAAAACAGGTTATTGGAACCAGTATGTTGAGACCCAGCAAGTTAACGGACAAAACCGGAAGTACTGCTGATTAATCTGGACAAGCCACCCCATGGGAAGTAATCTAATTGTCCTTGGGAGACAGCCATGGCTTTTGAATCCACCACCTGTTCATGGTGATAGTTCAGGCAAACCACTTAATTGTTTAATCTTTTGAAACTTAGTTTATTTATCTGTAAATGGGATCTGATCCATAATATACACACGACTGACAATGCAAGTGGTACCTCAGTATCTGTTTGCTCCTTCTAAGTCCTAAGACCTCTATTACGTTGTCCCTCCTTAGAAGCCTTCAAGCAATGACTGATGGGAGTATAAATACCTCAGCTCCCTTGCCTTCAGGGCTGGTTAGCTCTGAGGTTTGTATCTTACTGTCTTCTAGAATTCCCCAGCAGGACTGAATCACAGTGACAACTTTTATTAATTTCCATAGTACTTCTTTCCCTACTAGAACTTTCTGGGGTCACCTCACAAATAAACCACGTACACTCAAATCCTGACCTCAGAGTTTGCTTCTGAGAGAATGTAAACTTAGAGGAAGGAGGTGGTTCTGGGAAGGTGGCGCCTCAGAAACCCCTCACTTCTTCTATACACATCCCTGGGTCATACTGGGCAGGAGTCAAGCAAAACAAGATCATGGGTGATAACATATGAGAAAGCATTTTGCAAAAACGTCAGCTTTTATGTATCCAATGTTTTTGGAGAAAAAACTGTGGAATGTTGGAATGGCACTGCTCTTAAAGCAGAAAGTCAAATCAAATAAAGTTCTTGGAAATTCATCAAACTTCTTCAAGTTTCTCCATTCCAACATCTGTCAAATAGGCACAATATCTATTTTGTAGGTTTGATAAGTCATTGAAATCACACTGAAAAGTGTTTACACATAGTAGAATCTCACCAATATTTGCTGAATGCCAATCTGATTTATGAAGACTAAGTAATATGCTTATCTTCATTTTAATGTTTTTTTTTTTTTAATTTTATTTATCTCACAGAGATCATAAGTAGGCAGAGAGGCAGGCAGAGAGAGGAGGAAGCAGGCTCCCCGCCGAGCAGAGAGCCAGACGCGGGACTCGATCCCAGAACACAGGATCATGACCCAAGCCAAAGGCAGAGGCTCCAACCCACTGAGCCACCCAGGTGCCCCTTCATTTTAATGTTTATGCAGCCTTGGCTATATGCACATAAATCACATATAAACAGGATTGTAGTATCGTCTAAACCAATGAAACTATTGAAATAAGGTTGTTCAGAAGTGATTTCTATGTTATAATTGAATATTTCATGGTCAGTATTTCCTAGAAAAACTCAGCTCTTGAGTTTTGGGGATAGTCCCACAAATTCTAGTTTCAAGAATAAGAGACGAATGATACCTCAACTGCTCACAAATCACTAAAATCATGTTTTCAAAATAAGATCCAACCCATAAAACTAAATCAAGCAGTTCTCACTTCCTGTGTAAGGCTGAATAATAGCGTCCTCAAAGATGTCCAGATCCTACCTAATCCTTAGAACCTATAAATGTTACCATATATGGCAAAAGGGACTTTGAGGATGTGATCAAATTAAGGATTCTATGATAAGGAGACCATACTGGATTATCTGGGTGGGTCTGGTATAATCACAGGTTTCTTGTAGTAGATAAGGGAGGAAGGAGACCAAGAGAAAAAAAAGGCAAGGTGACAAAGAAGAGATTGAAGTGATGTGGCCGCAAGCCTAGGATTGCTGGAAGGCTCTAGAAGCTATAAGAGACAAGGAATGGATTCTCCCCTGGAACCTCCAGAAAGAACAGCCCTGCAACACCTTAATTTTAGCCCCTTAAGACTCACTTTGGATTTCTGATCTCCAGAACTATAAGAGAATAATAAACCTGTGTTTTGTTTTTTTAAAGCCATAAAGTTTGTGGGAAATTATTACAATGGCACTTCCTTAGTGGGGCTCTGAGAGGAATCAGTTCTCAAAGCAGGTGTGATTTACAGAAAGCAGGCATCTCTCCCTGAGTGCAGAACCTCAGCACAAACCCAGTCATTCCTTCATCTCATGTTACTTTTATTTGAATAGAGGAAAAAAATGTATAACAGAAATACGTTATAAATAGGGTGTTGCTCCAAACGTGAAAAAAATAGCAAAATTACTATTTATCTTATGTGCTCAAGGCCAAAAGATGCCAATGTTAGGTCCTGGAACCCTGTGGACAGGGAATTCAGGTCAATAAATATTCTAGACTGGCCAATGGACCCCATGCCCAAACAGCACTGAAAAAGTCTAGGGTTCCACCTAATCTCTGCTGCCCCCCCCACACCCCCTGAGCGCCAAACCCTCCCCTGCAAGGTCGCATTTCCACTCCTACAAGATGAAAGAAACTATCCAGAACCAGGAGAAATGCCCCAAAGTGCAAGCACGAGTGCACAGTGGCGGGAAAGTCACTGCTGGCCGAAAGAAGGTGGTTCAGGGTTGTATTAAAATTTCACGGGGGGGAGGGCGGGGGGGTGCCTGGGTGGCTCAGTGGGTTAAAGCCTCTGCCTTTGGCTCAGGTCATGATCTCAGGGTCCTGGGATTGAGCCCCGCATCGGGCTCTCTGCTCAGCAGGGAGCCTGCTTCCCCCACTCTCTCTCTGTCTGCGTCTCTTGGCTAAAGAAGTTGGGGGTAAATAATACCTCCAGTACTGATGAAGCGAGTATGTTCACGAACCAAGGAACAAGGGCCCACTTCCACCGCTGTCCAGGTATCCGCAAGGAGTGCTTTTCCACCCACAGATCCTGCGGACGCCCCTTTAAAGATTTTTAAAAATTTATTTGTCAGAGAGAGAGAGTGAGAGCAAACTAGATCTCTGTCAAATAAATAAATAAAATCTTTTTTAAAAATCTAAAAAAAAAATTTTTTAGACAAAAATTTTAAACCCCCAGTGCTTATGTTAGAAATCTCTACACAGCAGTCACAGCTTCACTGTAAGCTGTGGAGCCCCAGGAAACAAACAGTGAGCACCTTGCCTTTTCTGTAAAAGTACCGGCCCTCATGGAACACAGGGTCCGGGCAGCTCCCGAAGACCCTACCTCGTCATAAACACACCAACTTGGGAAGCGGACTGTGTGTCAAGAAAGCACGTTTCACGTCCTGAAAACCACAGAACTGCAGAAGCCTCACATGGAGTCTTCATTTTAGTATTTCTTGCTTTATCAGGGGGCTTTCTGGCTTTTCGTTTAATTTGGTGGCACTTTGAAAGCGAAGCTCCTGGAGGTCCGTTTGCTGGCTGCTAGGAAACTGCTAATCTCGCCTCCCAAAAGCAGTTGGTCTTTCTTAAGGGGGCTTTCTAACAATTCAAGAGCCTCCAATGTTCAAGGAGAATGTGACTATGAGCAAATTGCATCTGCTTACATTTTTATTGTGGAAAGGAAATTGAAACTTACGATCCTACATTCTAAGAACCTGGTTTGAGGTTTGTTCTGTTTGAACTTCAAAATCCCTTAATACTGTGGCTGGCTGATGAAAGATTTTTTTCCTGTAAGTCAAACAAAGATAGTCAGGCTCACCTTTCAGAAGCCTGTTCCAAACCAAGGCTCTCTGCCCGCTCTCCCCAGTGACTGTTGACTAAATAAAGCTCTGCAGGGCACTGAGTCAGTGCCCCCCACCCGCACCTTGGGCAAGGGCCGGAGACAGTTTCGGTGGAGAGGGTGCTTCGGGAAACTAGTGGGTGGAGGCCACAGGCAGTGCTCCAAATCCTACCATGCACAGGACGGCTTTTGGACCGTCCCCAACCAGTAACCATCCAGCCCAGTGCAAAAGGTCCACAGTGTCCCACAGGAGAAACGCTTCTCCAGCCGACACCTCAGAAGGCAAGAGATCACAGCCAGAGAACCAGGAAAGCCCTTCCCGTGACTGATTCCTAAAGGCTGCCCTCATGCCCTGGAGAAGAGCAGGCACCGAGGCCAGGCTGCCCTGTTTGAACGCCCACTTCATCACTTACTACTGGCCATGCTGCCTTGCGCAAGTTATTCAACTTCTCCGAGACTCATTTTTCTTCTCCGCCACGCGGGGATTATAATACGAGTACTTATCACACAGAACTTACGGGCGCTCCAATGGGTTAATAGCCCTAAAGTGTTTAGAACAGTGCCAGGCACCAGTATGCCTGTGCTTACCAAGTGGCTTTGCTGATCTCACGGCTCGGACCAGTTTATCAACAGTAGAGAAACAGCTTCAGATTCCAAATTGCCAGAGTAAGAAAAAGGACTCGATTTCATCTGACAACCACATCCTCTTTCCAGTTCATTAACCTTAATCAGAAAGGCACTGAGTAGAGCCCCCTTCCCAGCGGGCTCAGCCCCAGCCCAGCAAAGGCTTACTCCGCTGCCCTGTTTCTGCCCCTGGTCCACCGGCACAACCAGCGAGCGACAATCAGTGGGTGCCCTTCAGCTAGAACGGAAAACACAAAACTACGCAGGCACAGAACCCACCCGCCCGCCGCCACTCGCACCCCCGCCGGCCCAGTAGATGCGCGCCCACCACCCAGCCAGAAGGCACCCACCCCGCTACGCGCAGAGCCTCCCTCCCCCAGAAACCGCCGGACGCCGCCAGGTGGGGCGCAGCTGGTGCGGAGGGGCTGGGAACAAGCCTCGCCAACGGGGCGCGGGGAGGAAAGCCCGTGCGCGCCGGGGGCCTGGCACCTGATGAAATCCCGTCTCAGCGCGCACATCCCCGCGGGGTGCCTGGAGGGACCAAGGAGAGTGGCCGCCCCGACGAGGAGCTCAGGCCGGGCGAGAAGCAGACACGCACCTGGCCGCGTTCCCTAATCCACCTGCCACCCAGGGGAAGAGCAGCGGGAGCGCCAGGGCCCAGTGCGGCGGCATCTTCGCGCGGGGCCTCCCTCCGTCGCCTCCCGCCGCTCCTTCTGAGCCCCCTCTCGGGAGGTCGCGGGCCCCGGGGCGCTGCGGGCCGGCCTCCTCCGCTCTCCTCCGCTCTCCCTCGGCCGCTCGGGGCCTCGGCTCCTCCCCGGCGCGGTCCCAGCGGGCGGCGGGGGCGCCCTGGTGAGGCGCGCGGCAGCTCCCCTCCGGGCGCAGCGGGGCCGGCGCGCGAGGGGAGGCGGGGCGGGCCGCGCACATCTGGCTGGGACCCGCCTCCAGCGGGACCCGCGCATCCTCCTCCGCGCGCTCTGCTCACACAGAAACTTCCCGCAGACTCCGAGCACTTCCCTCTGGTCAGTCACCAGGTCGCGCCATCTGTTGCAGACCGCTGCTTTGCCGCAGGTTTCCGTGATACCTGCGCTCGGATTTCAGAATCTGGGTGAGTCCAAGCAGGAAACAAGGGTGCTAGCTCAGAACACTTCCATACTCCTTTCGTTTCGGTTCTCATCGTACTCTGCTAGGTGTTCTTCCACAAACTGCAAATCACGGGCTGGGCTGCTGGAGTTGGAAGCCCACCAAGTCCTGGGCAACCCCTGCATCGGACGTGACCTTCCGTGCTCATTTGCAACAGCTCACTCACAGGGGACCACCGGACGACAGTGAAATGTAATTCCCAGGGCAGAAACTAGTGGCGGACACGTGTCTGGTGCCTCCTCCACCCCTTCCCTGCATCCATACCCTTTCGTTTCACAGTGGGGAGAGCCTAAGTCCCCACACTGTTCTTCGGACTTGGCTGTGACTTGCTTTGACCAATGGCAGAAGTGCAGAAGTTAACCAAGTTGCCAGTTCCAAGCGTAGGTTGTAAGACACCTGAGCGTCTCTCCGGGATGCAGAAGACCGTGCCCCCAGCCAGCACTGTAGCCCAAGGAGAACGAGGAACAGGTGGAACGGAGCGTCCAACCCACAGATACATGAGTGAGCTCAGCCAAGGTCAGCGGCGCCGCCAAGCTCCTGAGGTTTATTGTGACAATCCATTACACGGCAATAGTTCTCCAACACCCCTATGACTAGGGTTAGATATAAAATGAAGACTATGAAGAAAGAGGAAGTTCGTCTTGATGAGCTTGATTCATGGTCATATAGTGGGTATATGCCTTAATTCTAGCCAAGAAAATATAAGAAGTTTAGACGGGGAAGAGGCTTGCTAGAGAGTATTTACACCATAACGGATCTCCTTACTGGCCTAAGTCATGTTTAATTGGATCTTTGGTTTTATGGTTGAAGGTATCCTAATGGATTCAGTGTCCTTCGTTAGAAACCAGTCAGGCCGTTGAGCTGTTGCTAGAGAAGAGTGACAGGCCCTGTCCTAACCATCTACATGCATCATCTGACCCAACACCCACGACTCTAGGTAGTGATCATTGGTTCCCCCATTTTTGAAGTGTCAAGGAACGGAGTCAGAGAGGTTAAGCGACTTACCCAAGGTCATACAACGGACAAGTATAGAACTGGGATTGGAAAGGAGGGCCCTTCTCCGCTGCGTTCTGCTGTTCTAGAAATCCTTTTTCTCATCTTCTCACTCCTCCGCGGCCTCAGATGTCAAATGAGTCTCATGAATAAGGTAATACGATGACCTCTTCCGGACCATTATTCTTCACACCAAAACGGGTTTGATTTACTGAAAATATGAAAAGTGAAAGGAAAGAATATGAAGTATGAACCGTGTACCTTCAAATATCTTGAAGCAAATGGAATCTAAAATGTGTTCTCGTGTGGCTTTACCCACAGGCACACCGCGAGGCAAGGGGCCGAGGGGAAGTGATTTTCTCCTCAGCTCCCAAGGACACCGCAGGGGGTGGGGAGTCAATCAGGAAGGGAAGGAAACCCGCAAGTATGTATCACGTCATCCCAGAGCCAGCCTAGCACATGGCCCTGCACTTGAGCTCCTCCAAAACGGCCCTCCAGTCACTGCGGGAAGGCTTCCACCAGAGTACCGATCCTGGGACTTGTGCCTGCCGTGCTGACAGCCAAAGGCAGCCCCCGGCCTTGTCGATGCTGACTGTTGAAGTCCTACTAGAACAGGAAGGCCCTGGGGAGTTTGGGCAGGGCACCACATACGCAGCTTCCTCATGTCTAGAAATGGCATTAAATTGGCAATTAGGAGTTTTTCTCCCTAAACATGCTGATCCAGACCACTCCCTCTTCCACAGAAACCATTACTCCCAAGAGTCCTAATAAAACAGGAGTAGCCTAACAAAGGGGGCCTTCTGGCTTCTTAGCCCTGGGTTATCGGATGGATGCCGTTTTCTGTTTTTTTGCTTTTATCAGAGCAGACTTCTCTTCTAGGCTTAACAGAGGGGATGAGCGTTACGACAGGAAACTTCCAGAGTGGTCAAACTCTCCTAGGCCAACTCACTTAATATCTCCCGAGGGGAGCTGTGCACAAAGATGCCGTCAGGGAGCATGAGGAACAGAGAAAGAGCCTGGAAGCGATGTGTGGCCAGGTGAGAAGACACCAGATACAAACGGCCATGGACAGGCAGGTGTTTTTAATAATCACACTGGCGTTGCCGACTTTGAAGAGCATGGCTCTTCAGGGGGCCTTGCTGCATTCTACAAAGGAAAAGCAATCTTTGATCAGAATCTCATAAAATCATCTGCACCTTTTACGGCGCTACTTTTGTTTTCAATCTATTTTCACGGAGCTCCCTGCGTGGTACAGGTGTGACGGGGTATTTTTGTGCCTTCGGAGTATATAGGCCCGTCACACGCATGCAGACCTTTCCATACTTATATTGTGCCTGGCACTGAGATCCAAAATTGTATTAAAATAGCAGCGCTGGAAGCAAAGCATGATCAGATGAAAGACTTTAAGGTCGGTACAAATTAGCTGGCGGGGTGGGGGGTCTTGTTAAAATGCATATTCTGATTGGGTAGCTCTGGAGTAAGGCCTGTGTCTTGATTACTAAAAACATCCCAAGTGATGCCTGTGCTGGTTGTCTGAGAACCTCTTACGGTAATGAGAGTCTAGAGATCACCTGGACGAGTAGCTGTCAAGTTCAGCTGCACACTGACATCATCCGGGAAGCTTTGAAACTGCTCGCGCCCCAACCCCACCTCCAGAGTTTCTAATTTATGAACAATGGCTTGAGCTTAGGGACGCAGAGAAACTTCGAGGGTGGTTCTAATGGCGAACCAAGATTGAGAACCATTGGTTTGGACGGGCTCCAACGTTTTACTAATGGAAAAACAGCTCCAGTGTGTGAAGCGCTTTGCCCAAAGCCCCACATAGAATGAGTTCATGTCTCTGTTTCCATCACATGGCCCTCCCCTCAAACTTCACGTTTTTCTTTTTTTTTCCTTAAGAGAGAGAGCACGAGCATGTGTGAATGGGGCAAGGAGCAGAGGGGCAGAATCTTCAGGCAGACTCCCCACTGAGCGCGGAGGCCACCCCATCACAGGGCTTGACCCCAGGAACCTGAGACACTTCACGTTTTCTTCTTTTCTTTTTTCTTTTTAGATTTTTATTTACTTGACAGAGAGAGAGATCACAAGTAGGCAGAGAGACAGGCAGAGAGAAGGAGGGAAGCCGGCTCCCTGCTAAGCAGAGAGCCCGACGCAGGGCTGAATCCCAGGGCCTGAGATCATGACCTGAGCTGAAGGCAGAGGCTTAACCCACTGAGCCACCCAGGTGACCTGAACTTCACATTTTCTTGATCACCATTCCTGCTGAAGAGGAAGATGGCACCTCTTAATTCATCATCGCCTATGTTGATTGTAGTGACATGTTCAAGAAATGGATGGGTTTTCCCAGTCTGTTTTTCTTTCCGTTTCTTATTCCATGAAACAAGTCAATGAAGACATGTAAGATTCTCAATGCAGACATATCTATATTCTGTATGGGAAGGTGTGTCTTCAGGTATACACTGCTTTTTTTCATCCTGTGCCTGTCAAGGATCCTGTCCTTGGAGCCCGATGGCAGAAGAAAAACCCCAACCACTGTCAGTGTTCCCTTCCATTTTACCACCTCTTGACTTCCTTCCTTCTTTGTCCTCTCCCTCCATTCTTGCTCAGACATTTATCTGGAAGCTACAAAGTGCCAGGCCCTATGGGGGCCACTTGGCAGAAATGTGTCCACTGGGCAGTCTGTAGCTTATTTTTCCCTGGAGACCGGGGCTGGCCAGCTAACACAAGGTCCTTAGAATGCCTGGACTTCAACACAATGAACCACACCTCTTGCGGAGCAGAAAAAAAATGAAGGTGGGATTAAAAGAGAAAAAAGCGGGGCACCTGGGCGGCTCAGTGGGTTAAGCCTCTGCCTTCAGCTCAGGTCATGATCTCAGCTCCTGGGATTGAGCTCCGAGTCGGGCTCTCTGCTCAGCAGGGAGCCTGCTTCCCTCCCTCTCTCTGCCTGTCTCTCTGCCTACTTGTGATCTCTACGTCTGTCAAATAAATAAATAAAATCTTAAAAAAGAGAGAGAGAGAGAAAAAAGTAACACTGGGATTCATTTTTCTTCAAATTTTGCCAGCTCATAGCACCTCCCATTTGATGATTGAAGAGAAATTGCTATTTGTGGGGTGATTATTATTATTATATCAGGGTATTTACTCTTGACAACGAGGTAGAGGTTACTATGCCATTTTACAGATGAGGCACGTGAAGTTTAGAGCAGTTACGTCTCATCTATGGTCATGTATCCACATAGGAAAGAACATGGATTTGGCAGTCAGAATTCACCAGTGGTTAATGTTGCTGCCAGACTTCATTCTTCGGCGCGGTAAGGTCAGTTCACCACCAGAAACAACAAATATTTTATAGGCTGGTGAGGATCAGCATGGCTTTTGTTGATTTTTAGGTGACCGAATCTATGATCTATGACCCTTTAAATGTCACGACTATATAGAAAAATCTCTTGCCTGCGAATGAAATTTCACTGTGTGAATGTTAGCACCCTTGACTTTGACTAAATTCATGTTTGCAACTTAAGGCACTCAGTCATCAAGGGCTTTTCTGTCTTTCTTGCGGGGGAATGCAGTAACTTGGGATACCCCTGCCAGGCTTGTCTGTCTCTTCTGTCCTATGGAAATCTGACACAATGATTTCTGAGAGTGAAAGCCGAGGACCTCCATTGATGTGGGCCTTAAAAGTACAGATGCTGACTCAAAGCTGATACTACTGGGAAATTGGAACTACATTTGTGATTTTGGGGGATGTAAAGATGAATAAGAGATAATCCCTTGCCCTGGGTGACAGACATGTAAATATATTAGAATTACTGGTGTAAGTGCTAACAGAAGTACTTCGGGGAGCTGCGGAAACAAGGAAGGGAGAAGATAAATTCTTTGAGTTCTGTATGTATAAATGCTGCTCCTGGATTATCCCCTACTTTCATGAACTGTTTTCTAGGACAATTTTGAGATGGTAAGATTTTGACAAAACAGGAAATCTTGAAAATTGTCTTGGCTTGGAGCACTGAGTAATGTATAGGAGTGCTGAATCACTATATTGTACACCTGAAACTAGTATCACACTGTATGTTAGCTATACTGGAATGAAAATCGAATCATTGGTTGCTCAGGTGTCCTCATACTCTTTCTTTTTTTTTTTTAAGATTTTTTTGGACAGAGAGAAAGAGAGATCACAGGTAGGCAAAGAGTCAGGCAGAGGGGGAGGGGGAAGCAGGCTCCCCGCGGAGCACAGAGCCCGATGCAGGACCCAATCCCAGCACCCTGAGACCATCACCTGAGCCAAAGGCAGAGGCTCAACCACTAAGCCACCCAGGCGCCCCTCTTATAGTACAAGGCTACACCTCCAGCACTCTTAGGAGTAATAAGTAGGCATATTTTTGGGTGCTTGGACATCTTATGATTCACTCCCCAACTTTTATCTTTTAAAAGAGTTTATTTAGGGGTGCCTGGGTGGCTCAGTCATTAAGTGTCTGCCTTCAGCTCAGGGCACGATCCCAGGGTCCTACGATCGAGCCCCACATCGGGCTCCCTGCTTGGCGGGAAGCCTGCTTCCCCTCTCCCACTGCCCCTGCTTGTGTTCCCTCTCTTGCTGTGATCTCCTCTGTCAAATAAATAAATAAAATCTAAAAAAAAAAAAAGAGAAGAAAATGAGATTAATTTATTAAAAAAAGATATAAAAATTCTTGTAGAATAAAATATTTCAAATAAAATCAGATGGGCACAGGTTTTCAAATGTGATGAAATAGTAACAACAGCTAAAACAAAATAAATAAATAAAATCTTAAAAAAATATATTCATTTCATTTTAGAAAGAGCAAGCCAGCAGGAGAAGGGGCTGAGGCAGAGGGAGACAAAATCTCAAGCAGACTCCCCACAGAGTGTGGCGCCCAACATGGGGCTCAATCCCACAACCTGGAGATCATGACCTGAGCCGAAATCCAGAGTCACGTGAGTGGCTGACTGAGCCACTCAGGTGCCCCACCCTCCCCCAGTTTTAAAACTAGATCCTACAATCCTACTAACGTGGTAGGCTTAGTAGTCAAGTTTGTGCCCTGTGACTCACCACTCCTTGGCCATAGCTGACTGGACAGGGGTGGATATAAAAGCCATGCTTTTCCTCTCCAGGACTGTGGATTAAGGCCACTGAGGTCATTAGTCAGTGAGCAGTGAGGGTCGGAGAGTGGCAGTGGGACAAGTCAAGCCATGTCGAAGCTGAAGTTATGGCAGGGGGCTGATCGGGGAGCAGGAGCGGAAGCAACAAGGCTACGGAGCGGAAAGGGAGCAGATGCTCAAGGACTAGGTGGTCCCGTATCAATGTTTGCCTGCATCTGTATCTGTATCCACATCTGTATCTGTACATATACACAATCTGTGTATCTAGCTACATATATGTAACCCAGTATCACAGTATCTTTATCTCTACAATTCTAACTATATTCATATCTGCCTGTATCCATACATCTCTAACTACATGTCTATCACTCTCTGTGTATGTCTAATTATTTCTCGCTATATATCCACAATGATGTAATACTGTATATACATGTCTGGAACTCCATTACTAGACCTCTATCACTATACGTATAATTAGATCTCTGTATCTATAGATCACAATATCGCTATATATTTACATCTCTATTTCTATGACTATATCATCTATGTATCTACCTGTTTCTCTACCCCTGTATGTATGATACCACTATCTCTCTAGCTCTATTTCTAGTTTGACGACTCCTCTGTTCCTTTGAGGACTGTATCTATATGCTGCTCTCCATCTCTAGGAGTCCCTGGATTCTTCTAATATACTTCCTTTGAACTTGAGATAGTCAGTGTTTATCTCCTGCACCCTATGTGGACCTATCCAGAGGAGTCCTGACTCAAACACTATTACATTCCACCTCCTACATTTTGCTCAGTCTGGCCAGCCCGCACTGACCCTTTCAAGCAAAGAAGAGTTCCATTTTCATCAAACAGAGAACCTTAAGATGGATGAAATGCTCAAGATCACGTGGTCCAGGCCTCTCTTTTACGGGTGAGAAAACAGGTATAGAGAGTTCCAGCCTGAGGTTGGCCTTAAGATGGTAGCAGGACTAAGACATAAAGATTGAGCAAGAATGAAGGCACCTGATTGGCATCATTCCCGTCACCCAAGCTGATTTTCATCAGTTGAACTTTCCAAATCTTTTCTAGCAGATGCCATCAGGACATCCCCCTCCCCTGCCCCCGTTTTCCAGTGCTCTCCACTGATCGTCAAGGCTGTTGACCTTGAATACTTGCCACTCTTTGTCAGAGGGTTTTACAGTCATTGAGGACAGCTCACCCAGTGATGGACAGGGATCTGGTGACTCAACACCCGGGCACCTGATCTCTTGTTTGGGAGAACTCTGTATGGTCTCCCAGGGCTCCCCAGGGGGATACAGCTCCAGACGCTCAGAATGGAAACTGGCCTGATTATTTATGCTTTACCGGCTTCCTTCTCCTCCCTATCTCACTTCCCCATTCCCTTGCTAATATTTCCTGGGATCACCTTCCAGATAACCTACCTGCATTCACCCCCTGGCCTCTGGGAAAATCCCCAAAAGACACCTATGTGCATTCTAATAGAAACAGCTTCCACCTGAACTTTGGGGATCTCCTTTTCAGTCCATTTAACATAAATTCTACAGTATATATGAGCTCCGAGGTTCCCCATGGTCGATTTCAAAACCAGTGAGGTACTTTGGTGTTCCTTAGATGGTAAGCAGCCATTTTGGTACAATCCTTATTTATTCTCATCTGACTATAACCAAGGGGATAAAACCCATAAATCTAATCCTAAATTCATTGCTTGGCCCCATACCTTTCATTTTAAGGAACTTACAAACATGGTGTTTTGGGTGTGGTATAATATTTGTATGGTGTGAAAATGAAGAAAATGCATCTTTTAAAATTTGTTCTCACTATAACAAAGTGCACTATAAATTCCCTAAATGACATATTGATGATGTGTGTAAATTCTAGCATTTCCTTCTTTTGCCAAACTCCTGATACTGCTTGGATGCCACAGACAAGAATTTATACCTGGACGCTTAGGGTAGAAACACAATATGATACTTACAATATATTTCACAGGTATCTCTGCTAAATAGAAAAATATGTATTAAAATTTTATTGATGTTAAATCATCTGTCCCCATGTTAAATAAGATACTCTATGTCTGCTATCTGCTATCAGGCTCTATTAAGACAAGTTAATTACTAAAACATTGTAGATGATTGCTCAGGACTTAATATGCTCAGGACTTAATATTCAGGACTTAATAATACAACATGGATCTGATGGAAATGTT
This sequence comes from Lontra canadensis, assembly GCF_010015895.1. Classification (NCBI taxonomy): domain Eukaryota; kingdom Metazoa; phylum Chordata; class Mammalia; order Carnivora; family Mustelidae; genus Lontra; species Lontra canadensis. The sequence goes on from NW_022631062.1 coordinate 1,866,775, forward strand.
TGTGTTTGAAGCTTACTCTTAAAAAGTTGATGTTAGGGACACCTGGGTGGCTCAGTGGGTTGAGCCTCTGCTTTCGGCTCGGGTCATGATCTCAGGGTCCTGGGATTGAGTCCCGCATCGGGCTCTCTGCTCCGCGGGGAGCCTGCTTCCCCTTCTCTCTCTCTGCCTGCCTCTCTGCCTACTTGTGATTTCTGTCTGTCAAATAAATAAATAAAGTCTTTAAAAAAAAAAAAGTTGATGTTAGGGGCACCTGGGTGGCTCAGTGGGTTAAGCCTCTGCCTTTGGCTCAGGTCATGATCCCAGGGTCCTGGGATGGAGCCCCACATGGGACTCTCTGCTCAGCGTGGAGCCTGCTTCCCTCTCTCTCTCTGTGCCTGCCTCTTTGCCTACTTGTGATCTCTGTCTGTCAAATAAATAAATAAAAATCTTAAAAAAATAAAAAGTTGATGTTAGGGTACCTGGGTGGCTCAGTGGGTTAAGCCTCTGCCTTCGGCTCAGGTCATGATCTCAGGGTCCTGGGATCGAGTCCCGCATCGGGCTCTCTGCTCGGCAGGGAGCCTGCTTCCTCCTCTCTCTCTCTCTGCCTGCCTTTCTGCCTACTTGTGATCTCTGTCAAATAAATAAATAAAATCTTAAAAAAAAAAAGTTGATGTTATTTGCTGTTTTGTTCAAAGGGTTTCCCCAGCACCTATCTATAGAACACAGCAGACACAGGACACCTGGGGGGCTTAGTCAGTTAAGTGTCCGCGTTAGGTTCAGCTTATGATCCCAGAGATCCTGCTCAGTGGGGAGTGCGGAGTCTGCTTCTCCCTCTCCCACTTGTGCTCTCCTTCTCTTGTGCAAATAAATTTTAAAAATCTTAAAAAAAAAAAAAAAGAAAGTAGGTGTGGTTTAAATAAATGGTATATAGAGTTAAACATGGACCACTGACTTCATTAGACTCTCCAATTTTGTTGGAGACTTTTAAACTGCACCTACTTTCTAAAACATTTTTTTTGGAAGATTTTATTTATTCCTTTGCCAGAGAGAGAGAGATCGACAGCAAGAGACAGAACACAAGCAGGGAGAGCAGGAGAGGGAGAAGCAGTCTCCCTGGAGCCCAATGAGGGACACGATCCCAGGACCCTGGGTCATGACCTGAGCCGAAGGCAGATGCTCAATGACTGAGCCACGTAGGTGCCCCTAAAACATATTTTTTTAAAGCAACATTTAAAAATAGTTTTTAAAGATTTTATTTATTTATTTATTTATTTGAGAGAGAGAGTGAGCGAGCGAGCGGGTGAGCATGAGAAGGGGAAGGGTCACAGGGAGAAGCAGACTGAGCAGGGATTCCGATGCCGGACTCAATCTCAGAACTCCAGGATCACGACCTGAGCCGAAGGTAGATGCTTAACCCACTGAGCCAGCTACCCAGGCGCCCTAAAAATTTTTTTTAAATAGCAAAACATTCTGCGTCATTTGGATAAATGGTGAGGGGTGTCGATTATAGTATGTGTGCCTTTCGAATGTGTCATTGGAGCTCATGCACGATAGCCGTCTAAAGCTTCGCATTACTAAGTCCTGAGGGATAAAGGATCACTCAACATGAGGAAATGCACAAAAGTACAAGTTTCAGCCGTACAGCGGCAGGAGATCTCCTCCTCTTCAAAGGAGGGAAAACGCCTTTACAGGTGTTGCAGTGTATTGCTGAGTTCTGCTTCCAGTCCGGGAGCGAAGCTAAGAATATTTTCTTCCCGATTCACGAGTTGAACCAGAGCCCTGAGCCGAGCCTGCTGACGGGCGTCACCCAAACATCAGCACTATTGCCGAAGCGCAGCCTCGCTCTGGCCTCACCTGGAATGTAGCATCCTCTCTTTTCCTGTACCAGGAGAGTTGCACGTCTGTACTTGCGACATCAAATCGAGCCAGACTTCTAAGACTCAGAAATCAAATGATCGATCTGAAACTGCTAATTCTTGGTGAAGCTGAATCTTCTCTTTCAATGACGGGGTCTCCTCACCAGTCTAAAAGGACTAATGGGAATCCTTTGGGGATATGAGCAGTTTTGAAGGTTCCTGTTCTGACCTGAGTGTCAGTACAACAGATCTAAGATGGCACTTCTGAACGAAGTGGGTCAAAGCCCACCACCCATGGTTTATGCAAAGATTCCTTTTTGGTGCCTTTCCCCTTCTGTCCAGCTCAAATTGATTCCAGTCCAACTGAGAATTCCAGTTCCCATTCTTAGTCATAAAGGTACGGACATGAGGGGCACCTGGGGGGCTCAGTCAGTTAGGCATCTGCCTTCGGCTCAGGTCGTGATCCCAGGGTCCTGGGGTTGAGCCCCGAGTCTGGCTCCCTACTCAGTGGGGAGCCTGCCTCTCCCTCTCCCTCTGCCTGATGCTTCCCCTACTTTTGCTCTCTGTCAAATATATAAATTAAAAAAATAATAAAATAAAGAAATGGACATAAGAAATGGGGAAGATAAGTTTTGGAAAACAAACTTCTAATGAACTCGATCCCATTTTATCTGGTATCATCTACCTTTATTTTTTTGACTTTATGATGTAAAAATCAGAGCTAGATAGGACCTTGTGAATGACCTGGGTTAAAGAACTGAGTTTAAAAGCCCACCTCTCACTGGCTGTATCACTGGGGGGGGGGGGGGTTGGGAGTTTTGGGGGGGGGGGGACAGCAGTTAAATTTGCTTCTTCATTTCCTCAGCTGTGAAATATGAAGATACTTCCCAGGTCATCGTGAAATTGAGTGTTAACACAAACCCAGGCCTTTGAACGGTGCCCAGTACAAGGTAAGAACCCATCAAGTGTTAGATGTCCTCAAGGTCAGAATGGTTTTTTCGGAGATGTGTCCAAAGCCCACAGCTGGGCTGGCAGCCAGCTCCTTCCAAACCACCACACCATGGCCCTCCTTCAAAACCAACACTGGTGGGGCACCTGGGTGTCTCAGTGGGTTAAGCCTCTACCTTCAGCTCAGGTCATGATCTCAGGGTCCTGGGATCGAGTCCCGTATTGGGCTTTCCGCTTAGCGGGGAGCCTGCTTCCTCCTCTCTCTGCCTGCCTCTCTGCCTACTTGTGTTCTCTCTCTTTCTGTCAAATAAATAAATAAAATCTTGAAGAAAAAAAAAAAGCCAACACTGGTGCTGGAGTCTGGGGTCAAACAGGAGTTAATCTCTCCGTTATAGTATCGGTTAGCATACCAAAGAGGTATGCATTTCCGGAGACTTCATTTTATGCAGCATGACAACTGGGAAGCCAGTGCTGATGGGAAGAATTCTACCAATGTTTTCCAACAGCAAAAGTTTATTAAAAGCCTCCTGTGTTCCCAAAGAAACCCACTAAGGTTTTATCCTTCAGCTACATAAGATCTCCCACACTCACGACCATGCCAGTGGGAGAACTCAGTCAAAACAGCGTTTTTCGTATGATGGTGTCAAGAAACGTTTGTCTTTCAATGGCAAGCACCATGCTGTTTCCATCGCACTCTTCCTGGTTTTCTGCCTCGAGCTCGTCACAGTCTTTGAGCTCGTTCACTGCATGTTGTAGATGACTGGTAAGGATGCAGAATCATTTCTATCTATAGACATGTACATCCTGTGCCCTGGAGGGTCAAGTGACTCCCTTCCCCCACGGTGGAAGAGGCCAGTTCGTCTCCATTTACAAGTTCATTTCAACTTTCCTGATCTCTATGTGTCTGTTCTTGGTTTCTGCTTCGAACTAGTTGTACTATCTTAATAGTTCCCACAGGGATGAGTTAAATCAAATCTTTAATCATGTGCTCATCTTACATTTTTATCAGAGTCATGATTTTACCTTTTTTGAAAAAGGTCCCTTAATTAATCTTAATGTCTAATCACAGTTAACTGATAATAGAGCTTAAATATTTGAAAGAAAAAATACTTTTAAAACATTGGTTCTCCTTATTTGTGGGACACTAGTTTGATAATTAAAACATTCCTGGGTGCTGTTGTTCTGGTCTTCATTACTTTCATCAGCTGGGAAGTCCAAACAAATTTGTTTTTTTTTTTTTCTTTTAAATCACAATTTATTTCCACTTATCTCTGAAGAAGATCTTAAATTTGAACAAAACGAAGTATCTCTGGCAACCAAATCCACTCAAATTACGGAAAGCTAGGGGGACTGTGGGAGACGAGGAGGGAGATGGTGGGAGAGGAGAGGGGATGGTGAGGGATGAGGGGGAACTTTGGGAGAGGAGGGGGGATTGCG
>NW_022631062.1:4871004-5085887 GCF_010015895.1 Lontra canadensis
GGAGCTTAAGCCGAATGAAGATACCCGCCCCCCCCACCCCCAGGCTGCCTTTATTCTGACCCAGGATCTCTGCGCACACAACATCACAACACACTTAAGGAACGTAATCCAATCCAAACGCATTCCTAGCTTCAAATTACACAACAGAGCCTGGTTCTCCAGATTTGCTCAAGTGGACAGAGCAAGGAAAGGGTTTTTGCCGTGAAATCAGAGGCCACAGCACACACCTGTTTATCTGCCATTTCTGCTGCTCCCAATCCAAAGACTGAAAGAGGAAGTTTAAAATGTAACAAACGGGGGCACCTGGGTGGCTCAGTCCATTTAGCGTCTGACCCGTGGTATCGGCTTAGGTCATAAGCTCAGAGTCCTGATCTCTGGCGTCGTGGGATCAAGCCCCGCAGCCAGCCCCAGGGTTGGCACCAGGCTCTGCCTCAGCGGGGAGTCTGCTTGACATTCTCTCCCTCTGCCTCCTCCACCACCCGCAAGCACATGCACATGTGCATTCTCTCCCTCTCTCTAGAATAAATATTTTTTAAAAATAAAAATAAAAAAACAAACGTATTGGGACTTTCTGTCCCCACAATACACACAAGCGTGCGCGCACACATGCACACATATACGTACACATATTCTCTCCCATCCAGCCGACAGGCAGACCCAGAAAGGCAGAATCCACCCGTGGCTCTCCCTGTGCCTCCAGGGCCAACAATGGCCTGCACAGAGTTCTGGCCACAGCCGAAGGAAGTGTTAGGGAAGACTTGACTTTGATCTCTTTGGCCACAGTTGAAAAAACCATCACATGACCACACGCACGTGAACTGCCCTATACATGTGGCTTTGCTGTCCTCACCCAACTTCTGGAATAAACTACTGTATCTGTGGCAGCCAGGGCCCCATGCACATCCCTCAAAACCTCCCGGTAAGCTGCAGCTTATTTCCAACTGTCTCTCTATACCTGAAGCACATTATTGAGAGCAGATATTAACCGATGACTCTCGGGAACTGGCGTGTAAATACCCCCACTCCCTCACCCCTTGAATGGAGTCCTTTCAAGGCACGCGTTTTCTAAAGCAGAAAAGATGAACTACGGCAGGCCCAAGACTGCTCTCGTTAGGAAGGCCTGCTGGCATGGCTGGCCTTTGGCTAGCATCTGGGAACTTGGATTTCAGGAGGATTCCCACCAGTCCCAGAACTGATGAGAATGGTTTCTGTGCCCACGCTGGTTGTCCAAACAGCATAATTTATGCTGAACTCCTGCCTTCTTTCTAAGAGATTGCAATTTTGACAGTGAGCTAGACAGACGGTGCCTACAGGACCAACCTCCAATAAAGCTGATGCGTACTGAGACTCTACCAAGCTTGCCTTTTCCCTTTGTTGACTGTGCCCTATACTCCCTACTATAACACAGCAATCTCTGTTTCCTAGAGTTTTCCAAAGCATAGCATTAGCCTCCACTCGCCTGCTGAGTGAGCTGCATTAGCAGCCCAGCCTCTGCTGGCTGTCTTCTTCTCCCGGTCACACTTCCCCAGGCCCCTCCCAGGAGACCCTCCCAGGAGACCCTTCCAGGAAGCTCCCTGCACTGGGAGCCTTGTCTCCAGAGCCACTTAGGAGAGAATCCAGATGAAGGCAGCATGACATCTTCTGCTCCATCACCTAGCAATGCCTTTGCCTCTGTGAAACCCGTGAGTGAGGTTTTGACAGCTCTGTAACAAACGGGGAAAACCTTCATGACCTGGGGCTCAGCAAAGAGTTCTCAGAAATGACACCAAAAGTACGATCCATAGAAGAAAAAATGTATAAATTATACGAATGAGCAAAGCCAAACTTCCCATCCATGTAAGAATTCTGGAAAACTCCCAGATAACACTCAATCGATGGCAATGATGGACAGACCACCAGCAAAGGGGTCCAGGCTGTGCCGCAGCCACCAGCGATTCTGGGACAAGGCCTGTTGTATGCTCCTCCACAGAACACCGGGGGCTGACCACTGCCGGGACTGGAGATACACAAATTCCGGTGTGTGTCAGCATGACCACCGGGGCTGGCCAGGGCCCTCCCCTTTTCCCCCAAGTTTCAGCTTCAGCAGCTCTGTTGTGGGGCCCAGGGATCTGCATTTCTAACAAGCTCCCAAGGAGGCTGATTGATGCTGCTGGCCCACGGACTGTACTTGGGAGAACCACCGGCCCCTTAACCCTTTGCGCCTTCCTAAGCCCCACTGTCCTACACGCCCTGCATCCTTCCCGTTGTGTTTTAATCACTAATATTTTTGGTACTGATCGTATTTATCACTTGCATTTGTTGGCATAATTACTTACAAGCTTGCTTCCTCCCATATCGAATCGTGAGTTCCTTGAGGTCAGGGGCCTGTCGCTCACCCTTATTTATTATCTGGACATTTGACAAGTGTTTGCTGAGCCCCACTCTACAGTAATCCACTAACCCTAAAAAGCTTAGCCAACCACCATATACTATGTCTATTCTACAAAAAGCATTACTGTTACTATAATCCATCTACAGATACAGAACTCCATGGAATAGTCTGCTAAATGCTTTTTTCTTTAAAGATTTTATTTAATTATTTGACAGAGAAAGAGAGCACAAGCAGGGGGAGCAGTAGGCAGAGGGAAAGGGAGAAGTAGGCTCCCCACCAAGCAACGAGCCCGACGTGGGGCTCGATTCCAGGACTCTGGGATCACAACCCGAGCCAAAGGCAGAGGCTTCACCGACTGAGCCCACCACACTCCCCCCGCTAAATGCTTTTGAAGTCACTGCACGGACATGCTCAAAAATACACACAAGAGAGATTTTATCCGTGCATATACATAGGACAAAGAGAATATAAAAACCAAGCTGAAATCACTACATGTGTAAAATGTGAGTGGCTTTGAAACGTTTCTTCGCCTATCACCTTGCACACGCGCCATCCCACGGCTTTATAATTTGTAACAGCGCAGGTCAGAAGAGCGGTGCTCCCCTACTAGGTCTGTAGGTTTTTCTCCTAACTGCTTAACTCATCTTGATTCTCCTTTATTACTTTTCACCGTGAAGGAAGCTGAGCTGACAAATACACAGACAGACACCCGCCCCAGGGCAGCTGCCCCAGGCGCATCCTAGCTGGTACCCGCCACAGGCGTTTGACGCCGAATCCCTGGGGCCCCAGGCAGCGGCCTCTGAACCCAGTGTAGGACTAAAAGCACCAGGAGCCACTGACAGTTCCTTCAGTGAAAGCCTTCCTCGCCATTCTTCTCCAAGTGGAAGAGAAGACAGGGACATGGGCTGAAGTCTCCAAGCGATGCGGATGAATACGGGGATGTACGTCGTACAAAATGAAAAAAATCTATACACTCAAACTCATCATCAGTACCTCCCAACTGGGGCGCCCGGGTGGCTCCGTCGGTGAAGCGTCTGCCTTCAGCTCAGGTGATGACGCCAGGGTCCTGAGATCGAGTCCCACATCAGGCTCCCCGTTCTGCAAGGAGCCCGCTTCTCCCTCTCCCACTCCCCCCGTTGTGTTCCCTCTCTCGCTGTCTCTCTCTGTGTGTCAAATAAATAAACAAGTAAATCTTAAAAAAAAAAACAAAACACCCAACTTGCAATGAATATACCCAATCCTTCCAGGACACTCTTCTACTCCTCAGCTGGAAAAAGGGTGGGAGGGGGAGAAAGAAGGGAGGGAGACAGGGGGAGAGACCACAGTATGAACAAATAAGGAGCAATGAGAGAAGGGCAGAGCTTCAGAGGGACAAGAGGAAGGCTGCCACCACCTGGGGAGCGGCCCAAGGTGCGGCCAGCACTAGCCCCCCACCCCACAAAAGTCTGGGTTCCGATGCTGTGCAACAAATCACTGCACAACTCAGCAGCTTCAAACAGTAAACACTTAGGGTGTTTTCCCGTTTCTGTGGGTCAGAAATTCAGAAGCAGCTTGATTGGGTCCTTTTTTTTCTTTTTAGTATTTTATTCATTTGAGAGAGAGACAGAAAGAGAATAAGCAGGGGGGACAGGCAGGGGGAACAGGCAGAGGGAGAGGGAGAAGCAGACTCCCCGCTGAGCAGGGAGCCCAGCACAGGACTCGGTCCCAGAACCCTCAGATCACGACCAGAGCCGGAGGTGGACACTTAAGCCACTGAGCCACCCAGGCGCCCCTGGTTGGGTCCTTCCGGCTCAAGCTCTCTCAGGAGGTGTGGTCAAGCTGTCAGCTATGGCTGCAGCCATCTGAAGGCTTGATGAGGACAGGAGGACCCACTGACAAGTTGGCTCCCAGACAGGGCTAGCAAGTTGGTGCTTGCGGCTGCCGGGAAGCCCCGGGTGTGCTCCATCCGGCCTCTCTGCAGGACTGCCCAAGTGTCCTTAGGACAGGGCAGTGGCTTCCTCCAAAGCAGCTGGGCCGAGGGAACAAGGCGGAAGCAGCAGAGTGTCCTGTGACCTAGCCTGGGAGGGCCTCCAGCGTCACTCGCACGGTACCCTGCTGGACGCACAGGTCAGCCCCAAGTGACGAGGGAGGAAGGCGACCGCATGCGGACCTGCGCATCAGACGGGGTCCCTGGGGCCCGCCCTGGAGGTTGGCTCCCACACCGGTCAAGGCATTTCATCTCCCCTCTCCACCTTGCCCGAAACCACAGCCATTTCAAGTCCATTTGAGATCACGGACTCTGGCTTCTTAACACGCAGACACCTTTAGACGGCGAGGGGGCCCTGACTCAGTCGCTCCCGGCCGATCCTCCACACGGGGCTCCCCGGGGGCCTGTGGCGAGGGGCCAAGCACCACTGGACGAGTAAGAGTCCCAAAGAGAGGAAGCTCAGGGCCCAAGGACAGGCAGAAAGACCGAGAATTAACCTTTGGAATCAGGGGAGGGCCTCCTCCCTCTCTCCCATCTTCCTCCTTCCTCCTTGGCGCACCTCCCAGCTCCCAGTTCTCACGCGCCGCCGTCTGCTCCCGCTTGGCTTCCACGGCACTGGGGCGCCGGTGTGGGACCATGACCTTCCCTCCGCAGCTCGCCTCCAACGGCCCCGGGCCGCACAGCTCTTCGGCAGGATCGGGAACACAGCCCGTGTGTTGGAAGAGGGATGAGGCCAACTGCATGTGGCCTCAAGGGACACAACAGGGGCAGTGTTCTGCCATCCCCACCGCAGGGGCTGGAGGGGCAGCACGGGTCCCTGTGTTCCTGGCGTCAAGGGCCAAGGAATGAGAACCTCCCCAGAGACACCTCCTCACGGTAAGAACAACTTTTTCAAGGACTCGCTGTGCCACGCGGCATTTTAAGCTCTTCGCGTATACTTGGTCGCTAGGGCTCTGGGCATTCTGCACATGGAATCCCGTCACCCTCGGGCCCACACTGCAGATCAGCAAACCGAGGCAGAGGAGCCGTTCGGTCAGGGGTTCGGGCCTCACAGAAGGCAAGTGGGGAGTCAGATTGGAGCCCAGGCCCCTAGGGCCCGTCCGTGCCGACAGCCTCGCCCCGGTCCTCTCTGGGCCGCGGAGTGCCCGCTGCCGCCGCCAGGTGCCACCGCGCGAGTCCGCTAGGGCAGCCGGGACAAAGGACCGCAGACTGCTCGGCTCCAGTAACAGAAAAGTACTGGGCCACGGTTCTGGGGGCCACAAGTCGGAGATCAAAGGGACAGCGGGGCTGCCTCCTTCTGAGGGCGCCGAGGGACTCTCTGTTCCTTACAGAGGGCCATCCCCTCCCCGTGTCCCTTCGGCTGTCTTCTCTCCAGGCCTGCCTCTTCTCACCAGGACAGCATCTGATGGCCTCGATACAGGTACCTGATATTCCCAGAGAAGGTCACCTTCCGGGGCTCCAGCGGTACCGAACACAGGCGTTCTGAGAGCCGCGACTCGGCCCGAGCCACCGCTGAACACAGCGCTGGTGGCAAAGCGCAGGCCGGGTCCCTCCGGCTCTGGGGACCTCTTCAGACGGGGCCTCCGCGGACCCTTCCCTCTGCAACAAGCCGTTTCCTGCTTGCGTGAGGGATAAACAGAATTTGTAAAGGCTAATCTCAGGCTGTCATCGAACATGGCTTTGGGGAGTTCTTCCCGGAGCCCTAGAACAAGGTTACCAGGTGGCCGACCCGTGTTCTAATTCAGTCGCCCGGGTGACGGCTGACACATGGTCCGTTTGAAGGTTTGGGGCACAGGGCTTGCTGGGGGAAGGCCTGGCTGAGCTAAGAGCAACGAGAGCGCGTCTGTCACCTTTGCAGTCGGTCCCCCTCGCTACTGGGTGCCGAGCCCTCGCAAGCGAGCAGCACCTCCAAGGGGTGCAACGGAGGGAGGAAAAGGGCTTCACGTGAGCCGGAGGGAAACGAAGAACCGAGAAGGCCGGCACACACAGCCAGCGCCCAGGCAGACGTGGTCGGAGTGCCGGCGAGCGCAGGGGTGGTGGCGGCAGCCCCGAGCGAGGAGCCGCAGGGGCCGGGCCAGCGGGCAAGGAGCGGGAGCCCGCGCGACGAACGGAACGCGGCAGGTGTGCGCGAGTCCCCTCCTGACCCCTCTTCAGGCAGCCAGAGCCACCCTTTAAAGGCAAGGCCCCGCGTGTCACTCCCACACCCGAAAGCATCAGGCAGCTCTCCGGCACACAGAAGAATCCAGGATGGGTGCCACTCCTGCCACACTCCTGCATGGTCCGCCCGAGCCACCCCGCAGGGCACCTTTCCTACCCTGCGCTCTCTGGGCGGCTCTTCTCTGGACACGCCCACCTCCTTGCTGTTCTTCAGACACACCTTGCCTCAGGCCCTTTGCACTGGCTGTTCCCTCAGCCCCAACACTCAGGGCCTGGAAAAATCTGGGCCCAGACACACAGCAGGGACCCAACAAGGACTCGCTGAACAAGAAGTAAGTGAGGGAGTGAACGCATGACTAAATATTGAGGCTCGTGTCTTACAGAAACATTTTTGCAACCAGATAGGAAAGCGGACATATTCCAGGATTCCATGCGCATAAAGTTCAACAGGCAAAAGTAAACTGTGCTGATACAAATCAGATTAGGGGTTGCCTCTGCCAGAGGGTTTGGCTGAAGGAGGGTGAGATGGGGCCCTCTGGGGGTGCTAGGAATATTCTTGGTCAAAACTGAATTACAGAGCCACGCATGTTGCTCCGTGCAAATTACATCCCAATAAAGCCAGCAAACAAAGCCGTCTCTGCGTTCTACAGGTGGGTGTGTGTGCACAGACACTTTCAGAAACCTCATCGACCCAAGGTAGCAGGGGATGCCTTTGGGAGAAGGCCCCGGGGACTGGAAATGAGAAGGAGACTTCCCTTCCTTTCCACAACCTTGATGCTTCCAGAAACTCTCACTAGGTGTACCTGACACGGAAGAAGTTATTCAAAAATACCTCTCGGGATCTGTGAAGGAAACCCACTCCCACGCGCAGGTAGGAAAGCTTCTCTCTGCCGCCCACGGAAAGGGCAGTGAAGTACTGTGTGAGGACGAGGCCTCCCCGCAGCCCGCACGGCAGCACCTGCTGAGGGAGAATGTGTGTGGGGGACGGACTGTCCCCCGACACCTGCCCCCATGGAAGGGTAGGCCTCACCGCTAGCTATTACCCCTTGATCTGGCTGGGGGGGACCTGTGCTGGGAACCTCTGCGCCTGCTGGCCTCCACATGGGGCCTCGGGTCTGTCAGGGGCACTTGGAGCTCAGGTTAAAGATGCTCCCGCTGGGCCTCACCCCCAGACCTACTCGGTCGGAATCCCCACATGTCCAAGAGTCTACATTTCTTTTCGGTCCTTTTCTTTTTATTTATTAGACAGACAGAGATCACAAGTAGGCAGAGAGGTGGGGGAGCGGGGGAAGTAGGCTCCCCTCCGAGCAGAGAGCCCAATGTGGGGCTCGATCCCAGGACCCTGAGATCATGACCTGAGCCGAAGGCAGAGGCTTTAACCCACGGAGCCCCCCAGGCACCCCTCAGTCCTTTTCTTTTTTAAGATTTTACTTATTTATTTGTTTGTTTGTTTTTGAGAGCGAGTGTGCGATCAGGGGAAGGGGCAGAGGGAGAGTGAGAGTCTCAAGCAGGCCCCACGCTGAGCACGGAGCCCACCGCAGGGCTCCATCTCACGCCGTTGAGATCATGACCTGAGTTGAAACCAAGAGCTAGATGCCAACTGAGCCGCCCAGGTGCCCCCTTTTCTATCTTGTTAACAAAAATCCCTTTATTATGACCATTTTCAAATACACAGAACATTATTCAGAAGAATCTAACGAATAACACCAATCAAATTCAGTAAGTGCTCCCATTTAGCCATATTTGCCTTGTGCTCTCCCCATTCAACCGAACCACTTATAAGTAAATGATTTCACTAGAGCAGTGGTCTCACAGTGTGACCTGGGGATACCTTGGGATTTCCAGGACACTTTAGGGGATCCATGCTGTCAAAAATATTTTTATGGGGGCGCCTGGTTGGCTTAGTTAGTTAAGTATCTGCCTTTAGCTCAGGTCATGATCCTGAAGTCCCAGGATCGGGTCCCACATCAGGCTCCCTGCTCAACGGGGTGTCTGCTTCTCCTTCTATCCTTCACCCCCCCAAAATAAATAAATAAAATACTTAAAGTATTTTTTTAAATATTTGTATAATAATCTTAAATTATTTGCCTTTTTCTCATTCTCATTCTCTTGTGAGCATACAGTAGAATTTTCCAGAGGCTACAGATTGAATGTAGAAGCAGGTATGAGAATTCACCTGTGTTGTGTCCAGCCATACATTAAAGCGATCTCCAGAAATGTTAAAAAAAAAAAAATCGAAGTAACTAGCCGTCGTGACACTCCATCCCTAAATACTTCAGCCTGCATCACCAAAAAATACGAGTCTTGTACATACTCGCGGGTTAGATAGGAAAATATTAGATAACTAATAATAGATAACCATTGCTGTAAAATAGTTAACTAGTAGGTAGTTATAATAGGTAACTAGGTATAATAATAGATAACTAGGTAACCACTAATAGGTAACTATTGCTGTAGAACAAATTCCCCCAAAACACAGCAGCAGGAAAGGAACATGCATTATCTCACTGATTCTGTGTCCGGAATCCCGGAGTGGCTTAACTGGGTGCCTGCCACCCCACAGGACTATCACATCTACCGAAGCTTACAGCAGTTTCCTGATACCGGCTAGCAGCAGTCGCATACAAATAACCCGGCTGGCCCCAGGTGCCTAGTACAGCTCTTTGTTCAGGCCAGGGCCCAATCAAGGGCTCCAGGTTTTTATCTGGCTATTGCCATGGGCCGAACGTGTCCTCCCAAAATTCAGATGATGCAACCTAACCCCGAGAGGGATGGTATTCGGAGACAGGGCCTCTGGGAGGTGAGCAGGTCCTGGAGGAGGCGACCTCGGGATGGGATAAGGGCCCTAGAAAAGAGCCCCCGAGAGCTAGCTCCCAGCCTCTTCCCCGACATAAGGAGGTGAGAAGGTGGCCACCTGCACCCCAGACGAGGGCCCTCGCCGGAAGCCAACTGCGTCGGCCGCCTCCAGAGCTGTGACAAATCCACGGCCGCTGTCGATGAGCCCCCCAGTCTCTGGTCTCCGTCACAGCCGCCACGGGGACTGGGACACTTACTCAGTCTCTTAAGTCTCATTTGAGGACGAACACCCTCCTTTTTCAATCTTCTTTCACCACGTGGACTTGTTGCCGCGATGGGGCCAGAAGGCCCAGCAAGGGTGTCAAGCCCTGGTGAGGCGCGCGGGGGAGGGGGGAACAGCTCGGGGACAGGATGAGCCGCGACCGCTCTGCGCAAGGACGCCTGCCTCCCGCATGGTCGCACTCCTGCGCTGCAGGCCAAACCGCCCACCCGAGCCCAATTTTTATGGGGCCTGGAAGAGTCGGGAGAGGAGGCTGATGGCCAGGGGATGGGGTGGCGGTCACAGAGCAGTCCCAAACCCGGGGAACGGGAGTCCCCTGGCCCTTCTAAGCCTCCCACTGCCACCCGCGCTGCACAGAGCCCACACCTTGCAATGCCACGGCCATCGCCGCTTCCCGTCTCTTGGGAGTCCTCCAGCTTGCAGAACCCGCTGACATCCCTCTGGTGCCCCCCAAAAGCCAACGAACCAGCAGGGCCCTAAGCCATGGCTGCTCTCCAAGAGGGAAGTGATGTGGAAGAAGCCGCCCTGCCCTCCAGGGTCAGAGCCAGCAGCTTCGCCTTAGCCGGGAGTCGAGGCGCAAGTGGGTGAGCGCCCTGCCCCCCGGCAGCGGGACTGGGGGGGGTGCTGGGCTGTGCAGGCAGGTGGCGGCCCCAGGGCCACCACCATCACCACTACCCAGCAGCCACCCCCACCCTACCCCCCCAACCCCCTCCCCGAAAGCCGCTGCCCACACCACCTCCGCCCCTCGGGCAGTGAGGCCTGGGCCGGGGTCTCAGGTGAGCGGACAGCGGGGACAGCCTCGTCCAGGCGCACCGGGCTCCAGCACACGGCTCCAGCACACGGGGCTCTCGGGCCAGGCGTCCCCTCTCCCCGGCACTCCCCTCTCAGCCCAGCTAGCTTCCCAGCAACAAGGGGCACACAAAGAGGCCTTCCCTTTCGAACAGAAGCGACTTCTGGAACCTCAGAGTGTAAAAAAAGCCTTCACACTGTATTTCCCAAAATACAGACGCGATGAAAGGGAAATTGATCTCTGGTCAAGGGTTTAGCACCAAACACATCATAGGAAAATGAATTCTAGAACACTGAAGCCAGAAGAACATTTAGAGATGATCCAAAGCAGTGGTCCTCAACCAGGGGCAATTCTCCCCCACACCAAGGGGACAGGCGGCAGCGTCTAGAGACCTTTGGGTTGTCACAGCTGGGGGAGGGTCATTCCTGGCATCTACTGAGTGTCCCCAGGGATGCTGCCCAGCCTCCCCTGGTGAACAGGGCAGCCCCCCCACAACAGACTGATTCAGCCCCAAAGGTCAACATTGCTGAGGTGGAGAAACCTGATCAAAATCTCTTAGTTGCTGGGGCGCCTGGGTGGCTCAGTGGGTTAAAGCCTCCGCCTTGGGCTCAGGTCATGATCCCAGCATCCTGGGGAGCTGGGGAGCCCCCTGCATGGAATTGGGCTCTCTGCTCAGCAGGGAGCCTGCTTCCTCCTCTCTCGGCCTGCCTCTCTGCCTACTTGGGATCTCTGTCAAATAAATAAATAAAATCTTAAAAAAAAAAAGAAGCTAATATCCAAAATATAAAGAATACAATTCAACAGCAAAAAAAAAAAAAAAAAAAAATTTTAATGATCAAAAAATGGGCTGAAGATCGAAATACACATTGTTCCAGAGAAGACAGACGGAGGGCCGACGGGCACACGAAGAGATGCTCGACATCACTCCTTGTCAGGGAGACGCAAATCCAAACCACACTAAGGAAGCCCGCGCGCTGCTGGAATGGCTGTTTACAGAAGGACCAGAAATAACAAGTGTTGGCAAGGATGTGGAGGAAAGGGAACCCTCGTGCACCGTTGGTAGGAATGAAATTAGTGCCCCCACTGTAGAAAACAGTACGGAGGCGCCTCAAAAAAAACTAAAAACAGAACTATCATACGACGACTCAGCAATTCCACTTCTGGGTATCTGAAGAAAACAAAAACACCAACTCAAAAAGATACTCGCATCACTATGTTCATTGCAGCATTATTTACAACAGCCAAGCATGGAAACCACGTAAGTGCTGATGGATAAACGGACAAGGGAGCGTGGTGTATACTGACAACAGAACGTTACTCAGCCATAAGAGAGAATGAAAGCTTGCCATTTGCAACAGGGATGGACCTCAAGGGCATTATGCTAAGGGGAAGTAAATCAGAGAGAGAAAGCCAAATACGGTAGGATCCCTCTTGTAAGTGGAATGGAAGGGGGGCGAAGCTCACAGAGAACAGACGGATAGTTGCCAAAGGCAGGGGGTGGGAGAAAAAAAAATTTCTTTTTAATTGAAGCTTCAAGCATGGCCGGATCCAGGGACTAGAAAATGATTAATGAAAAATGGAGCTCAGTTACCAGCTAGGTAATGAGAATTGCCAGCTCGCTCCTTGAGAGTGAGTTCAGCCTGAAGCGTGCTCCCTAAGCCTGTTCACGCCTCACTCCTCCACCTGCGGAAAGGAAACCCGAGGTGGACGGATGGTTTCACACCCCCTGAGGTGAGTCAGGTGACTCCCCCAGGCCTTCAGAACTTGTGCAATTACTAAACATTGACCGATTTCTTAAACGGCAACTAAATATTCCCGGTACCACGCCCAGTGCTCGAGATAGAGGAGGGAACCTTACACACACAAATCCCAGCCTTCCTGGACCTCCTATTCCAGCGGGAAGAAACAGACTCAATACACTAAAATAAGTAAGTAAATTACTAAAAAAATTTTAAAAGAAGAAAAAAACACACAATGAGATACCATAACTACCTCCCAGAATGGTTAAATTTTTTTTAAAAAACTGACAATAACCAAGGGGCTGGCGGGGAATAATTTACATAAAATAACTCATTCGTTTAAAGAAAAACACGCACACACACAAAGAGATAACCCCTACATACTTATGAGCGTGACTAAAATTAAAACGAAACCAAGGTGCTGGCAAGGATCCTGAGCAACTGAAATTCTCATACATTGTTGGCAGAAATGCAAAATGATACGCCCACCTTGGAAAATAGCTTGGCATTTTCTTATATAAGCATAATTTTTTAAAAAGGATTACAATAGCAAAAACATAGCTGTAGAGATAGAGACATGAATGTATGGGTATATAAATATACAGGCATGGATATGGACAAAGATACGACTTTGACATTTGGATCTCTAGGCTGAACTACATGAAAGGCTATGGCCCAGTGTCTTGCCGCCTCATTTTATGACATAGTCTTAATTTCACAGAAACATTGTTCTGATTTTGGCACAATCAAAGGTAAGTCTCACTGACTTCACCCCATCCCCATCCTTCTTTGCAGGCTTCACCCCATCTCCATCCCCATTTTTCTTTAAACAGGGCTCACATCCTCTTTTCTCCTCCATGTCTTCTGGATGGCAATCAGACATACAAAGTTCTAAGTTGGAAGAGGATTCCCCATTGTTTTTATGGCACTGCCTTACTCTGAAATAAATAATCAGAGCAAATCAATTGAAATTTGGTTAGAATATAAAGCAGAGAGAGGAAGTCTGTAATCCCCTTCTTAGAGCCAAAGCTATCTGGGCTGCCAGACAGTAAGCCCACCACAAGGGGAAACCTTTATATTATCAACTAAAATAGCACTGCTTTTTAACACTGTCCTCCAACAGTTGTCGGGGAATCAAATTATGCACAGTGTGAGTTCCAGTACAATTTACTAATGCCCCAACTTCCAGAGGGGTCACGTTTTACAGAAAAGAATACCACATTCTCCTCCTAGGGGTGCCCACCCATGCCTCAGGCCCTATTTGAACCAGAGAAAGGAATGTAAACAGGTCCCACCAATTAACAGAGTCCATTAAACGCCCCCCTCAACCAGCCAGAACTGAAAAGTCACCTGACCCCCCTCCATCTGCCGCTGAGTCATCAAGCCCCTTCTTCCAGCGGGCTAATTATTCAATACGGAAATTAAAAAGAACACTGGGAATTCGGTTTGACTGTTCGTCTTCACCCCACCCCCTTCAAAAAACCATTTTGTTCTCCAGAGCTGTAGCTGATTCGCTCTCTTACACTCACGGTCAATCCTCAGAGGTTGCATTTTATTTTATTGGATACTGTTATTTTCCAATCTACTTAAAACACCTGGAGAGGGGAAAATGCATTTCCGACATATCCCCTTCAAACGCTGGAACCTTGCAAAAATAAAGCAAAACGATTTATATTGCACATTCAGCTCTTTAAATTGCTAACCAGTAAGTTTCCATTCCATTCAGAGCAAAGCAGCTTTTGCTTTAAAAGAAATCAGGCTAAATACTGAGGACAAACCCCCGGAAGGAGAATTAGTAAATGTGTCATTATTTAAGAAGCACAATGACAGCTGGCAAACAGTTGACAGTTATCCATGACAAGCACCTTTCTGTCTTAATCATGCGTGTCTGGTGATCATTCCAGATTTTTCTCTTCTCCTGAGCAAAAGGCCCCGGTCTTCCCTTCTGGCCCCTGCCCACTTTCCCGGACAGGCATGCCAAGCTCGCGAGTGGGCCTGCAACACCCCCCACCCCGGCATCCCCGCCCGGTGCGTGCAGCAGCCGCAGCGGCCAAAGACCCCCCATTTTCGCTTTCTGGGGAGCCGAGGGGCTGCAGACCTGCAGGGTGGGCGCCGCGCGTCCCTTACCTGCAGTGCTGCATGGCGCATCCCCGCCGCCCACCTGCACAGCATCCTAGAGCATCCTTTCTTCAGCGCGACGGCTGCGAGCGCGGTGACGTCACCGGAGGCGGGCCCCACGCCGCCACGTGACGCCTCGGGCCTAGGCGGGGAAGGGGGGTGGGAAGCCGAGGAAGACCCTGGAAGACCGGGAAGTCCCCAGCTCCTGCCTCCCTGCTGGGCCGCCTGCTTGATGTGCGCAGCTTTCCCGGCCTTTCTCACCGACTGTGGGAAACAGGCAGGACACAGAAGGAGAAATCCCAACGATTACGGGCTCCAAGCATGTAATAGGATTTCAAAAGAATTAGCAATAAAGGGATTAGTCAAGAAAGAGAACAATTTAGTGTTTTTTTTTAAAGTCTTTATCAAATGCAACGGAGAAATATATTTTGTGTAAATCAGAATGACAACTAAAATATAAAGTGCGTGGGAAAAAAGTGCATGGAAACAACTTTGCACAGTTTCAGTGTTTCATATCGTTTATCAACTATGATCTGAAATACTTTGATTTGAAGCATATTCATTATGGAATATTATGCTAATTGCACTGATGAATAATGTTTTTATTTACTCTCAATAGCTACATTGTAGTATTAACTTGCATTTGCCAAATGGGGGGAAAAAAAGGGTTAAACATATACTACATACTGGAATATTTGCTTATGGAAAATAAAGCACTATTGCACGAGCATGGTTGTACTTATTTCTGTGTTTTCTTAAATCTTCTGGCAAGGAATTTGATATCTCAGACATGAAAGAGTTAATTCACAATAACTCATTATTTCACGCTTTTTAATTTTTATCACATTCTGCAGAAGTGAGTCATCTTACTGTTACAGAAAATATACACGACGTCAACATTTCTCATTCACAACTGAAACAGCCTTGCCTAGAAAGCCTTAGGAAAATTCCAGCAGTGATCAGGGAAACCTGAAATGGCATATTTCAAACCTAAGCGATGAACCCATCAAGGTTTCTTCTGCCAAACCATATAAACCGTTTTGAAGCGTGAAAGGACAAAAGCAGAAACTGGTCTTACTTGTATTCCAGTTTCATAGAGTTTAAGTCACAATTTTAACATTGCCTCGTCTCCTGGCCCCAAAAGAGATGTGAAATAGATCGTTTTAAAAGCAGGCAGGAGTTACCTACTTGCTATTTATTCCAGCCGCTTTGGTGTCCTTCTATATTTAACCTGGGCCCTTTTGCCACCACTCCTTCCAGATTAATCAAATGTCCGCGCAGAAGGTCAGCCTCTAATTTGGGACATAAGTAAGGGCCCTTGCCCTTCACATCGATCTATTATTTTCTGCACCGGGTTTTAAAACCCAACAATGTGGCCGGCCGTGTGGTTTTCTAGGTCACTCCTCTCCAGCTTGTTTTTCTAGGTGATAAGTAACTTACCTTTTACTTTCTGGTTCCTGACATGCAAAGTTAAAACGCTATGGCAATCCCCCGCTCCCGGGGTGGAGGGTCTGAGGGGGAAGGAATCTGACCCGCGCACTTTCCTGCCCCAGGCAAATGTCGATTTCAGCCTCCGGCGCCCGGGCACCCCCACCCCCCGCGGAGCCAGGCTGCGTGGTCACGTGCTGGGCCCAGCCACTCAGTCCCGCACAGCCAGCTGGGTCTCCTCTCGGCCCTGGAGGCCTGCCCTTCCGATCTCGTTCGCCTCCTACACGCGGTGCGTTCCCGGCCAGAGGGAACCTAGCTGCCGCGACTCGGGACGCCCTGCCCGGAGAGGCGGGGCTGCACCGGCGGCTGCGGCAGAGAGTCTGGACTCACTAGACGGGGGAGAGGGGGAGGGGGGAGGAGGGGAGGGGGAGAGGGTCGTGGGGAGTGGGCTGTAAGGTTGCCTCCTGCGGCCCAAAATGACTTGCTCGGGGTTCCGGCTGGGCAGAAATGATTCAAGTACAGGCACCTTCCTCACCGTGGGGCGATTTTGTTGACAATAGGTTACTTTCGCCTTCTCTTTTGCAGGGGATTGATTGCTCAAGTGTAAAGAACATTACAGCAAACAAGTGGTTCAGGAAAGGCCTAGACCCGCCATCTCATTTGCAACAGAATGAGATACCTTCTGTCCTACGTTCAAAACAGCCAAAAGAAAACCAAATGAATCACTGAAGTAGCAGTTAGTAAGAAATTATTGTGCATGCCCCAGAAAGTTTGCAAACGGGGTGCCCGGGAACCAACACATCGAATGAGGCTCGCGGGTGCCCTGTAACAACGCAGCTTCTCCCGAAGCTTCTCCCGAAGCTTCTCCCGCAACAAAGCTGTGACTATTTATTCTTCCCAGTGATTCGTTACAATATTGTAATTTTCAGTAGTTACCAGTCATATCAACTTTCGGAAGCAGCTCAAGTTTTATCATTTTCAGAGACACAAGGAAGAAACGACCAGGTTCAATTAGGCTTGCAGGATAAGCCAAATTAAGCTTCACCTGCATGACCAAACTGGTTCTGTGTGCTCAGGAACCCTTCAAGATCGGTCTTCCTTTGTTTCGAAATTTAACAATGACCCCCCCTTTGGGTCATACTCAGGGTAGGACCAGCCATTGGAGCCTGATTCTCGGTTACCACCATTGATGGGGTCAGGCAGGAAGATCCCAGGTTTGCGGTTTCCATTAGCTGAGTCATCAGGCTAGAGAGCCACGTACGCATCAACTTCATCATTCATGTGGTTATTGTTGATTTCATCCAGTTGTCTGCGTGTGATTAGCAGCCAACAAGCATTTAAAGCTTCCAGAATATACAATGCCCTAGAAAGGTCAATAGGATGATTGTAGGGAAGACAACAGCCAAACATTGAAGACTTCCTGGAGCAGAGACACCCAGGAGCCATCGTTTAACCAACCCAATAAATCCAATGCGATGTAATGAGGTTCAGGTTTTCCTTTACTAAGTCAATCTACAAAAGAAATATTTTTAAGTTATGTTCATAAGCATAACATGATTTATCAGCAAGCACATATCCTCATGATGACCCGGGGCGGGATGAATTGAAAAAATGTATTTCAGGAGATGCCGATGCACGTGGGCTTCCCTCTGAATTAGAACATCTATATGGTGTGAGCCATCAAGTAATTTAATGAGCAGCGTACCTACAGAAACAAAAGAAAACCAAAGACTAATAGCTCAAGCAAATTAGAAATTCTGTTTTCTGAGTTTGGAGAGCCGTCAGTTGAGAAGATTTCCAAAAAAGTAGGTTTCGAAGTATCTTTACATAGAGTGCAAGCAGGACAGTCAGGCAATCAAGACAGATTTTTCCTGTTTGCAGCGTGAAGGTCCCCTGTATCTTTCCAAGTGGCCGCGTACAAGCAGGCACAAACATCCTCCGCAGTGCGCTGCTGTGATTTCTTTGATGTTTATTTCAAGTTGTCCAGTTTCAGCTTGCATGGCTTGTGGGCGGGGGGGAGCAGCAGGTTTAGTTTTGTAGTGATTCCAAGTGAAAGTAGTGGGAGAAAATTGATAATGCTGGGCTGGAGAGTTTTAGCCAGATATTGGAGGAAGCTAGAGCTCAAGATCCAGGCCAGTTTACAAGTAGAAAATAAACTCAGAGATGATCAACAGCCCTAGAATCTAATATCCACAGGGGTGTGTTACTGAAACATAAATTTCTCTCCATAATCATTTCCATTTCCATCAAAGACAACCATGGCAAGACTAATTTGTTTTGCAAATTAAGTTGACTTTTAATAAACTTGGCCTGATTATTTATGTAAGTAAGCAGGAAAAGTGATTGATCATGTTCTTTTGGTTCCTTTTAAATCTGTAAACAGGGACGCCTGGGTGGCTCAGTGGGTTAAAGCCTCTGCCTTCTGCTTGGGTCGTGGTCCCAGGGTCCTCGGATCGAGCCCCGCATGGGGCTCTCTGCTCAGCAGGGAGCCTGCTTCCCTTCCTCTCTCTGCCTGCCTTTCTACCTACTTGTGATCTCTGTCAAATAAATAAATAAAATCTTTAAAAATAAATAAATCTGCAAACAAAACATTAAAGAACCAGCAACATTTGAAATGAAGTCAGAAAAATTCTAACCATCTTCATTAATTTATTTGGTCTCCTGTAATCAATTCTTGTTGATCTCGATCTTCTGTTAGTTTGAGGAATTCATCACTTTTCCATGAAAGTTTTAGAAATTCTTACACAGTTCTGTGTTATGATCTTGAAGTCATCAGAAACCTGTATTCTACAGAGTACTTGTGGGGAGAAGGGGTCTTTTTCATGAATCTTCTCAAAAATAAAGCATTTTTGCGGGAACATTGTTTGCAAAAGCATCAGAATAAAACAGTAACTTCTGTAAATGACAAAAGGCCTAAAAGTTGGCAATGGTCAAAGCTCGGATGAGAAGTCGTTATAATGCAACTGACAAGAAAATTCGATTCTTTCTCTGATATACCATATTTTAAGACCATAGCTGGGATCATGACAGATAACGCTGTGTCAGTACATCAGATCCCCATGAGCTTCCTATAATTTCTGGAATATTTATATTAATAACTTAAAGTTTAGCATCACTTATTTGACAATGCTTCCCATGAAATTTAACATAACATTAAAAAGTTAGTAGAGGGCGCCTGGGTGGCTCAGCCGTTCAACCTCTGCTACGTCCGGCTCAGGTCATGATCCCAGGGTCCTGGGATCGAGTCCCGCATCGGGGTCCCTGATTGGCGGGAAGCCTGCTTCTGCCTCTCCCATTCCCCCGCTTGTGTTCTTTCCTTCGCTGTCTCTCTCCCTCTGTCAAATAAAATCTTAAAAAAAAAGAAAAAAGAAAGAAACTTCCCTTTAAAAAAAAAAAAGTTTGTTGAGAAAAACATCTTCGCTTTTAAAAAAAATTTATTTTTTTTCAATGTTCCAAAATTCATTGTTTATGCACCACACCCAGTGCTCCATGCGATCGTGCCCTCCTTAATACCCACCACCAGGCTCACCAACCCCCTACCCCCGCCACACCAAAACCCTCAGTTTGTTTCTCAGAGTCCACAGTCTCTCATGGTTTGTCTCTTAGCTTTGTACATAAAGAAAACAGTTTCCTTTAATAATCTGATAAAGCCAAAACACAGAATCTTTGTTTTTGAGGCAGATTACATAAAAGGTAAAGAAAAACCTTTGTGATTTCTTATTAAGAGCAGAGCAATAATCTAAGAACACTTCGTCCTTTTAACGAAGAGAGAAGCAAATTCTAACTGTGCGCCACTGCACTTTTGATATTAAAATTCTTCCCTTTTTTCTTTTTAATTTAAATAAATCCATTTTAATCTGGGTCTGCATGGCCACACATAAGATTCCTCTCTCAAGACCCCTTTTCTGTAAGCCTTCTACAGCTTTCTGTATCCATTTGGGTTTTGTCCTATCTTTTTCCCTTCTTATTCTGGAATAATGATTTTCCTTTAGGATGAAATTACTTGCTTTCTTCCCCCTTACCAAAAATGTATCTCCGTCCCTCAAACCTTCTTTTACCCAAAATACATCTCCTCCTTTCTGTATACAGTCACTTTCTTTCATCCTTCTTATTTCTAGTAGTTTTGTAAAACCAAACACCAAAAGAAAAACCCCAAAACCAAGCAAACGAAACCCTCTTTTTTTCTGACAACTTCCACTTTATCGGTTCAAATGTTGTTTTCTCAATTTCAAAAAAACTTACAAACTTATCTTGGAAATAAATGGCCCAGGTCCGGCGCTGGGGAATCATCACAGACATACTCAGAGAGGGCACCAAAGTCACCTCTGCACTAAGTTAAATGATTATACCTCCTTTCTGGATAATGCACTTAAAACAAACCATATGCTTTTTAAAACTTGCAGCACGAGATTTACTCGTGTGTCCAGGCTCATCCTGACATTGCTCTGGGAGGCTGCGGGTGATACGACGGGCAGGGGCGACGGGACCCCCCATTGTTGCTGAAGGCGTTTGCTCTAAGCTGAGCAGACAGAATAAAAATTCGAAAGGTAGAACAGCAAGGTCCAAACAGAGGGCAGGGCTGTAAATTGCTGGGAAGCCGCCATCAGAATTCCCAGTGTCGCAAGTAGTTAACAGGAAATGGGGGAAATGCTTTTAAATGAATTTTTCCCTTCTTCCCCACCCCGCCCCACCTTTTGTTCTTCTTTTACTTTTCTTTTTCTTTCTTTTTTTTTCTTCCAAGGGTGGGGATTCTTGTACCGGCCTTTTCAGCAAGGCCACACAAACCCGTCTGTTGCTCAGTTTTCTGTGGTAGAAGAGCGGCGGCCTTCAAACACTCTGGATCATTCCACAGCCAGAAAGAGGGTGCATTAGGGCACAGCACAAAGTTGCACCATGTGAGTAACCGGAAGAAAAGTTTCGGGAGCAGACACGTATCTCCCATTTTGATTATATGCCACGCAAGCTCTCTCTTTTGTACTTTGTGAAATGATACTTTTATCTATATGCAGCTAATAAATGCATCTATAATAAATCTCAATAAATTGTAGATAAAATTGAAGAGATATATTATCCATGTATCTAGGGAGATGCAAATTACAGGTGTCTTTTCTATTTAAATGAATGCTAATGCTCACTCCCCACCGGGTCTGGGAGCCCTGTTTGGGAACCAGGAAGTTACAGCAAATCCTCGCTCAGCAGGAAGGAGCGCGCCCGGCTTCCAAGCCCGGGCTTGGGCGCAGTTCCTTTCTGTTCCCAGTGCTCTTACTCTCTTTTTGGTTCATTTTGCAGTCGCAGCCCTTCTCCTAACTTTTTAAACTGTTTGTAATCTTTGCTTTCCACGGGAAACTGAGAAGCAGGCCGCCGTGAGCTGTCCAGCATATGTCAGAATCCTGTGGTACGTGAGCAAACCAGTAAATGCATTTCAAAATGATCGGAAGTGTATTCTTTCCCGTAATAATTTCTTCTCAGTGTGGCCTAAGACATGGTTATCAATAGGCCCGCGTATTTATTTCTCTCTGTAAGAAGTAAAAGAACAAAAGTAGATAAACTTAGGTTTCACATTTAATGTTCACCTTACTTGGAAATGAGTCAGAGGTTCACTGAATAACCATCATTTCATTGAACTTAGTATGAACTTTGGCCTTATTTATGCTTGTTTAAATCGCTCTTTTTAAAAAGATTTTATTTGTACTTATTTTAAAAATTTATTTATTTGAGAGAGAGAGACATAGCTAGAGACAGAGAGCAGGAGGGGGAGGGGAGGGAGAAGCAGACTCCTGCGGGGCAGGGAGCCCTATCCCAGGACCCCAGGATCATGACCTGTGCTAAAGGCAGACGCTTAACCCACTGAGCCACCCAGGGGCCCCAAGATTTTATTTTTGAGTAATCCTCACCCAGTATGGGGCTCAAACTCACAACCCCGAGATAGAGCTGTACCATCAACCACCTGAGCCAGCCAGGGCCCCCTAAATTACTTCTTTCTAATAACAATGATGTTGGATTAGACATCAAATAGTTAACTATTTTCTTAGTTATTTCTTGTTGACGAATTTGAAGATATGCTTGCTTTTATCAAACCAACGAATTTAAATTAATTTTTATTTATCAAAGATTATCGCAGATCATGTGAACTTGAAAAAAGTATTTGGGTTCCTTTCTGAGAGTATGCTTGATCTATATAAACAAATTTCCTTAAGCCAATTAAAATAGAGCTCTTTAAAAATTCGTTAATACCATCCAGAGGTAGAAAAACATCACACGTCTATAACGTACACACAGAGACCTACAGACGACACAGACATACAAAAAGACATGGAGCTCTTACAGCTTTTGTTTTAAAAAGTTTAGCCATGTCTCAGTTACAAAAACTCAAAAAAATAGTTAGATCCAAACTGTGTTTCTGGCAGGTACACTAAGTTAAGGTTACATGCTCAGATGACCAGTTTTGTGTGTGTGTGCGTGTGTTTTTAATATTATTTATTTATTTATTTATTTGACTGAGAGAGACACAGCAAAGAGAGGGAACACGGCAGGGGGAGTGGGAGAGGGTGAAGCAGGCTTCCCGCTGAGCAGGAGCCTGATCGATCCCAGGACGATCCCAGGACGCTGGGATCATGAGCTGAGCCGAAGGCAGACGCTTAATGACTGAGCCACCCAGGTGTCCCAGATGACCGAAGTTTTTACTAAAGATTTTTATTTGCATGCTGTCAAGATCCTTTCAGAACTCTTTTTTGAGGTCACTTTGTCTTTTAGAGGCTTCCCCTCCTCTCCCTCGGGCGGGCCTCCCAGCTCGTGACATGAGCCTTTCAGCCCCGGAATCCCGGGGTCCCCTCCCCGGCCAGCCTCTACGATCCCAACAGCTAAGGACGTTGCATCCGCCGGAGTGTCCTCTCTCCCACTTCTCCTGTACTTCAAGGTCCACGTGAAACTACACGTCGCATCTATCAAGCCTGGAAAGGGGACCCAGTTAGCCCAGTCTGCGTGAGATGCTGGAACGAGCCGCGGCGCAGCTCGGCGTGGGCAGGGGCCCTCCGAGACCACACGGGGTGATGCGGAAGCAAGAGGGGGGCCAGTCCGTCCCTCTTTCGGGCTTAAGGACGGGTCGGTGCCCGCGGGAAATGGTGGCTGAGCGGGACGGTGTCCCCCGGGCATCCCAGGGAGAGACGAGAGCCCGCGTGTCCCCTGTGCTGGCCCAGGACGGCCCTCCCTCTCCGCACGCGTTCGCGCTTGCGTCCGGCGGGCACCGCTGGCCCACATCATCGCTCACGCCCTCGCCACTTTGACAGATCGATTGTTTGGAATCTAAGTTACGTGAGGAAGAGCGAGCGTGAGGACGCTCTGACCTCCCTCGTGCCCTGGAAGCGGGACATAAGTGTCCCCCGTGAAGGTGCCCGCCCTGTCCCCGGACGAAGGGAGACGTCCTTCTTGCCAGAGATGGGGAAGTCAAGGCCTAGAAGGTCGTGTAAGCAAACAGGCTACTTCTCCACTCATTTGTTACTCCAAGCCCCAACTTTTGTCAATTCTTCATGGATTTATGGTTTCTTTGTCTAAAAGGTATAAAAGTTGCTTGCCTTGGTCACTTCTTAGAGTCTCATATTTCTATGGGCTCCCATAGGTACACAACTAAATCTGTTTTTCTCCTATTAATCTGTCTCCTGTCGGTGTCATGATTAGGCCAGCAGAAGTACCGGGAAGGGAACACGGGGCAAAGTTTTCGGCCCCTACAATGTACTATATTTGTATCTACATGAATTCCTTCATAAGTGAACGTGGAAAACAATTAGGCAAAACCACTAAATTCTCAACCAACCGTGGGATTTCCCTGGCTAGTGGGATTAGGGGCATTTTACATTTGTCTTCCTTTTAGCTTAGTTACATTTCCCAAGTTTTCTGCGATTACCACATATTACTTTTATAACAAGAAACAGCTACTGCTTGTTCTCTTAAAAGCACGGTAGTAGACAGGATGGTCCGGGAGTAAACATTTTTGGCTGCTTTCAAATGCAGACTTCATTACTCGAAGGTTCTCACATCTTTTTTTTTTTAAGATTTTATTTATTTGACAGACAGAGATCACAAGTAGGCAGAGAGGCAGGTGGGGAGCGGGGGGGGGGGAGCAGGCCCCCCACCAAGCAGAGAGCCCAAGGCAGGACTCGATCCCAGGACCCTGGGACCGCGAACTGAGCCGAAGGCAGAGGCCTCAACCCACTGAGCCACCCAGGAGCCCCAGGTTCTCACATCTTAACTGCAAAGCCCTGAGAAAACAGTTCCTAGTCACCCTAGATGATTCTGCTCATAAAAATCTTAAGGAAAGAAGATGCCAACCCAAAGCCAGCGTTACTGTTAATCTCTTGCAGGTCAGTCCCAATTTCTCTTCCATATAAATTCCCTTCTTATCCGGCTTCCTGTAGAGATAGAAAGCTAGCCGTTACCAGCCTTCTGGATACTTGTGTAGCAAACTGTGAGTTTCTGTCTTCACAGATTTCTACTTTGTATTCCTTTGAATCCCTGACATTTTCCTTCCTATCTGCGACAGGGACAGTTTTGGCTGCCTGGGCTCTGGGACAGGAGCGCTACTGCCATCTGGTGGCGAAAGGCTGGAGGTGCGGCTCAACAGCACCACAGGAAACCCTGGCTTGAAATTATTTATAATCTGATACCAAAAATGTTCCGTTTCCCAGCCACTTTTAAGAGTTCACCATTGTGGGGCGCCTGGCTGGCTCAATAGGTTGAGCCTCTGCCTTTGGCTCGGGTCGTGATCTCAGGGTCCTGGTATCCAGCCCCGCATCGGGCTCTCTGCTCAGCAGGGAGACTGCTTCCCTCTCTCTCTCTCTCTCTGCCTGCTTCTCTGCCTACTTGTGATCTCTGTCAAATGAATGAATGAAATCTTTAAAAAAAAAAAAAAAAGTCCACCATTGTGTAACATGCTGGAAACTCTGCTTCATTTTGAGTCCCTTAAATGTGGTCATTCTGGCAGGTGGGAAGTATTATTGCCTGCATATACTCACATATTATTTTGGAACAGCTGTGAAGGAAACTGCAGGAAGTAGTTCTGTCTGAGGAGGAGACCCTGGAGGCTAGGACACACAGATAGAAGGGAAGTGTTTCTTTTCTTTTTTTTAAAGATTTTATCCATTCATTTGACATAGAGCTAGAGCTCGTGAGAGAACACATGCAGGGGGAGGGGCAGAGGGAGAGGGAGAAGCAGGCTCCCTGTTGAGCAGGGAGCCTGACATGGGGCTTGATCCCAGGACCCCAGGACCCCGCCATCACGACCCCAGCCGAAGGCAGATGCCCAACAGACTGAGCCACCCAGGCACCGTGAACGGAAGTTTTCATAGACACGGAAACACATTAGTTACATGGTTTAAAAAAATAATAATAAAAAGCAAAAAATAAAAAAATAAAATTTTTTTTTAAAAAGCAGTTTTCAAGCCTCCTTATATTAATGACATGAGTGTCCAGTGGCTGGCACACTGTTCTGAGGATGTCACCTGATTGCCGCAGCATCCTGCTGGCAGGGCAATAAGGCAGACTCCCTGAGTCTTTCTACAGAGCAGGTTATACCCAAATCATGGGCCCCCATTCGCCTCGAGTTCCTGAAGGAAGAGAAGAGAGCTGGATTTATCTACCGGCCTTTGCAGGGCCGGCGTTGAGGACTGTCTCTGGGGTCCAGTGTTATCCCAGAACCAAAAATGTCTCTGAATATTCTCAGCCAAAGACTAGCACCTTTTGTCAAGCACCATCTGGAGGGATTGCATGACCGTATTACAATCGCCTGTGCTATTTTGCCAAGTGTCTGCAAGCCTTGATTTTCCATTCTGTAAAGTGGGCGGCAGGAGCAGACAGTAATAATAGTATCCACTGTCTGAGGGCGTTGTGACGCTTAAGTCAGGGATCTGGAATGTGTAAGCAGTGCCTTGCAAAGCCTCGTTGGAACCGGAGACACAGAGAAAACTATTTGCCTATAAATGCTCATCAAATGAGCCTTCAGTATTTTGAGCCCAGGGGAAAGGCTGCACAGAAAGTGTACAATCAAACACACACACCCACAGCTATCTCTAAAGCCCACGTGGCCCAATTTCTTCTCACACCTTTGTTAATCCAGATAAACCCACCCGGTGGGGCCAAGCAGGGCACATGACCTCTCGCTTCCCCTGCCACGGGGAATTAATGTGGGGGCATTAAACAACAGCCTGTTTTCACTTTTTAATTATGAGATTTTGCTCCTTGTGTTTTTTGCATTACTTTTGATTTTTATACATATTATCTTGATCATCGATTTTTTTTTTCTTGGTGCCCACTTAAATTTTGTGCCCGAGTCAAGTCCCTTCCTCTCCTCCGAATTCCAGCCCTGAGTGACTGGCAAATTATTCTGTAAATGGTGGGTCTGATAAAACCTGGAGCATCCGAACACCTTCTCCGAATGAATGAATGAATGAATGAATGAAAGACTGTGTCCCCTCACACCTAGCTCAGTGCTACACACATGGTCAGTGTCATCAAAGATGAGAGGGACAGGCACCTGGGTGGCTCAGTCGGTTAAGCATCTGCCTTCCACTCAGGTCTTTTTTTTTTTTTTTAAGATTTTATTTGGTCATTTGACAGACAGAGATCACAAGTTGGCAGAGAAGCAGGCAGAGAGAAAGGAGTAAGCAGGCTCTCCGCGGAGCCGAGAGCCTGACGCGGGGCTTGATCCCAGGACCTCGGGACCATGACCCGAGCCGAAGGCAGAGGCTCCAACCCACTGAGCCACCCAGGTGCCCCTCCACTCAGGTCTTGACCTCGGGGTCCTGGGATCTAGCTCCGCATTGGGCTCTCTGCTTAGTGGGGAGCCTACATCTCCCTCTGTCTGCCTCTCTCTCTCACACACACAAGTAAATAAAATCTTTTTTTTTTAAGATTTTATGATTTTATTTATTTATTTGACAGACAGAGATCAGTAGGCAGAGAGACAGGCAGAGAGAGAAGGGAAGCAGTCTCCCCGCTGAGCAGAGAGCCATATGCGGGGCTCGATCCCAGGACCCTGAGATCATGACCTGAGCTGAAGGCAGAGGCTTTAACCCACTGAGCCACCCAGGCACCCCAGTAAATAAAGTCTTTAAAAAAAAAACACAGATGAGGAGTGCCTGGGTGGCTCAGTGGGTTAAAACCTCTGCATTTGGCTCAGGTCATGATCTCAGGGTCCTGGGATGGAGCCCCACATCAGGCTCTGTGCTCAGCGGGTAGCCTGCTTCCCCACCCCACCCCCCACCTGCTTGTGATCTCTGTCTGTCAAATAAATAAATAAAATCTTTTTAAAAATTAAAAAAAAAAAAAAACAGATGAGAGGGAAAAGTGACCCGTGTAGACTCTAAGTAGATGCCCTCCAGCCTCTCCCTGGCATTCCGAGCTGCGGTCATAGCTCCCGGTGGGCATCCGAAAGCTGCAAATGTGGACCCTACTCCCCTGACATCTGTCGAAAGGGATAACCTCGCACGATGTGACAAACCACGGCTGTGAAAGCTCTCTGCGCTTTTGCTGTAGAGCTGCTGTCAAGGCAGTTGTCCAGGCAGTTGTCATTCCGGGAAGCCTGAGAGTAGATCCCGTGCAGCTAAGAGAATCCTTGCTTTGGTCCCTGAGAAATCACTCCAGTGGAGACCGTGTAGCTGGCAGGGTGCGCTTTTTTCTTTTTGGGTGCCAGGAACCTTAGATGGTACTCGGACAATTTGGCAGGACTGTCCCCTCTAATTGGCGTGTACACAGCGTCGTGCTGGCCAGGGTTCAGAAAGGCAGCCCCATGCGGGTGGAGATGGGGGGTGCGGCGCCCTGATTTGCAGCGCCTGCAAATTCCACGGCCAAAGTCCTCCCGCCACAGCCAGCTTGCGGCCACCGAGGGTGCGCCCGGAGTGTGAGTCAGCATCTACACTGTTCCTACGTGGGTGATACGAGCAAGCTGTTTTATTGAACCTGGGCAAGGGACAGCTTTTCTCACCCAGGACCTGGTCTTTGAGAAAAGTTGGTCCTCTTCCGAGGGCTTTAGATCGGATAGGTGATTTTCGTCAGTTGGACTGCTTCAGTATGGGAGCCCAGATCCACTAGGTGCTGTTTACTTTTATATTAAAGTCATAAAATTTAAAAGTCAGGGGCATCTGGGTGGCTCAGTGGGTTAAGCGTCTGCCTTCGGCTCAGGTCATGATCTCAGGGTCCTGGATCGAGTCCCACATCGGACTCCCTGCTCAGCGGGGAGTCTGCTTCTCCATCTGCCTGCCTCTCCCCCTGCTTGCGCATGTACTCTCTCTCTGTCAAATAAATAAATAAAATCTTAAAAATAAATATGTAAATAAAGCCTTCCCCCCAAAATGTCAAAGTCAGTTCCTCAGTCACACTAGCCCCTTGTCAACTGCCCAATAGCCACAAGTGCTAATGGATACACCATTTTAGCGCAGATAGAGAACAATTTCACCATCAGGGATCGTTCTATTAGATAGTGCTGTAAAGCATTTCTTTTAAACTAATTCTGTTTGAACAAGGCAATTTACGTTTATTACCCAGGGCATTCAACCTGTAATTGCAGGATAGGAAAAGCAACCTGGCCAGAGTGTCTGTTTGTGGGAAGGAGAGAAAAGCATGGATTCCAGAAGGCTCGGTGCCTCCAGCCGCAGGTCCCGGGCAAGTGGGTCCCAAATGCGAGGAGGTGCAGCCTCTGCCATCGGACTTCACTCGGGGCCTGCAAATCTTGTTCCAAAGTGAGAGGACAGTGTCTGGTCACTTGTTTCAAAGCAGAACTTTCGGTGCCTGACATGGGCATGCACCTGAGAACAGAGGAACAGGGCCTTCAGAGATGAGCGCTTCTGTAGTCAGTTGAGTACTGACCCTCCCGAAGATGTTCACTCCCTGATTCCACGGGTCACCTCGCGCGGCACAAGGGACTTGGCAGCTGCGATTAGGCTTCTGAGATGGGAGATGGCTGTGGTTGATGGGGGGAGGGGCCCAAGGTCAACCCAAGAGGGAGGCCGGAAGGGTCAAAGTCAGAGACGCAGAGCTGTAGGCCTTGAACATGGAGGGAGAGGCCGGGAGCCAAGAAATACAAGGGACCCGGAGACGCTGGGAGACACAAGGAAACAGATTCTCCCCTCGAGCCTCGAGAAGGATCGCAGCCTTTCGACTTCTGACCTCCAGCTAGAAATGTATGAGAGTAAATCTGTGTTGTTTTAGCCACTAAGTTTATGGACATTTGTCACAGCGGTGATAGGTACCTAATAGAGCCTTGACTTGCTGAGTGACCCAGTTCATCCTGATCGAACACACCCAGGGTGCGCAGCACCCCGGAAGCAATGCTTTAGACTGACCTGGTGCCTCTGAGCTCAGAGTTTCCGGTCTCTGGGGAGAAAGCCATGAAACGAGCCTTTCCAATTGACAGTAGGCAGCGCTCTAACGAGAGAAGGCCCAGGTGATGGGGAAACAGAGTGTTAGGGGCCGAACTGCGTCCCCTCCCAAACTGAAAATTTGACGCCCACCCTTAGTGTCTTAGAATGTGAGTGCATTTGGAGATAGGGTCTTTAAAGAGGTGATGTACATTAAAATGAGCTCATTAGGTTGAGCCCTAACCCCATGGCTGGTGTCCTTACAAGATGAGGAAGAAATACCAGGGCTTAGGGCACCAAGGGATGGCCATGGGAGGAGGCAGAAAAAGGACGGGAGGCCATCTGTAAGCCAAGGAGAGAGGCTTCCGAAGAACCCAACCCTGTTGGCACCTTGATCTTGGACTTCTAGTCTCCAGAACCGTGAGGAAATTAATTTCTGTTATTTAAGGCCCTTGGTCCATGGCATTTTGTTACGGCAGCCTGAGCAGACCAATACATAAAGTGGAAGGACCAGGAGCACCCGGATGGCTCAGTCGGTTGAGCGTCTGCCTTTGGCTTAGGTCATGATCCCGGTGTTCTGGGATGGAGTCCTGCGTTGGGGCAGGGGAAGGGGGGGTGGTCTCTGCTCAAGGGGGAGCCTGCTTCTCCCTCTCCCTCTGCCTACCACTCTGCTTACTTGTGGTCTCTGTTAAATACATAAATAAAATCTCTTTTTTTTAATTTAAAAAACTCGATGATCATAGGCCACAAAAAAAACCTCAATAAATTCCAAAGAATAAAAATAACACAAAGAGGATTTTCTGACTATTTTGGCATGAAAGTAGACATGAATAAAAATCCATCAAGACCCTTGTATCTGGAAAAAATGCAAAAGACGTGTTAATAACACCTTTTGGGTCAAAGGGTCAAAGTGAAATTATAGAATTTCTTAGGAAAAATGATAATGAAAACTCAACAGATTAGTTGACAGAGAAAATATATAGCACTAAATTGGTTTAGCATGATAAAACTCCATATAAACACACCCAGCTCAAACAACTATCCAAATAAGGCAACTAAGTAAGGATTCATAAAAACAAAACCAGTATTTCATAAGACAGAAAAACAATGGAACAAATAAAATCAAAAGCTGGTTCTATTTGTTTGTTTATTTTTAAATCAGCTCTGCGTCCAACGTGGGACTTGAACACATGACCCGGGAGATCAAGGGTTGCACACTCCACCGACTGAGCCAGCCAGAATCCAAGCTGGTTCTCTTAAAAAAAAAAAAGTTCAAAAATAATTCAATGACCTGATCAAAGAAAAACAAGGGTGAAAACACATATAGAAAGTAGGAAATGGGGGCACCTGGGTGGCTCAGTGGGTTAAGCTGATGCCTTCGGCTCAGGTCATGATCCCAGGGTCCTGGGATCGAGTCCCGCATGGGACTTTCTGCTCAGCGGGGAGCCTGCTTCCCTCTCTCTCTCTGCCTGCCTCTCTGCCTACTTGTGATCTCTCTCTCTGTCAAATAAATAAATAAAATCTTAAAAAAAAAAAAAAGAATGTAGTAAATGCCCGGGGGTTAGAACCTTCTGGAAGGGAAGGCAGTGCCCTCCCAAACATTCCTGTACACTCTTGACAGACAGGAAAACAGGTAAAATTGGTCATTTTTAAGAAAAATACAACTCAACTGAAATTGACCTCAAGGGACAGGTCTAACAAGCTCAATTTCCACGGAAGAAATAGAGTAAGTGATTTCAAGAGTGCGCCTGTGATAAAAAGCCCGGAGACCACCCAAAAGCCTCCTCAGCCAAATGCTTCCAAACCTCTCCTCAAGGAAATTCTAAAGAAGAATTTTCGTGTTTACTTTATAGAGGATGGCATTGATCCTCAACCTGGCAAAGCCTGCACTACAAAAAAAAAAAAAAAAATCTGGTGCAGCAATGCAAAACTTATAAATGCAACACCAGCAGACCAACTCCAAAGCCCACAAATGTGTATGTATCGTGACCAAATGGACTTTTTTTTTTTTTTTACAAAAGTTCTCTATTAGGAAATCCATTAATACAATCAATCATATTTTTAAAGCTAAGGAAAATCATATGATCATTTTAGCAGATGGAGAAAAGGGATTTGAAAAGCCCAATACCCATTCATGTTGAAAACACTCAAGGAGGGTGCATGGGTGGCTCAGTCGGTTAAGCGTCTGCCTTCAGCTCAGGTCGTGTTCCCAGGGTCCTGGGATCGAGTCCGACGTTGGACTCCCTGCTCAGGGTGGAGTCTGATTCTCCTTTTCCCTCTGCCCCTGCTCTCTTCTTCTCTGTCTCTCTCTCGAGCACTCTAACAAATAAAATCTTAAAAAAAAAACACTCAAGAAAATATTGATTGACAGGTTCATCCTTAACATCATAAATATGTGTGTGAAACTCACCTCCTGAAGCCAATACTTTATTTATTGGGAAACACTAGCTTTTTCACTGAAGTCTGTAAAAAAGGTATCTAGCCTTGTCTGCATAGAACTTATCTTTGCTTTCAGTCTTTATGTGGATAAAGACAGAAAACAAAATAGGCCAAAACCTCTCAAGAAATGTCTAAAATATAAATGAGTAAAAATGCAAAGCATTCCTGAAAGACACGAAATTAGTCTTGAACAAATGTAACTATATGATACATTCTCAGATGAGAGGCTTCAACATCATAAAGATGTCAGCTCTCTCTACTTTGTAAATTTAATGCATTCTGGTAACAATGCCATCATTCCCCTCCACTCCTGGGCTAGACAAGTTGAGGATAAAGTCCATTTGGAAGAAAAATAATCAAGAATAGCCGAGAAAATTTTGGAAAAAAGGAAGAGGGTCAGCCCTAATAGATACTAGAGCATATCAAAAACTTCTATGATGAAAGCCGCCTCGCACACATTTAGACTCTGCGGAGGTATCATTTCTCATCTCTGGAAGTGGCAAACGTTCACAAGGGGACAAGGTTTCGCTGCTGACCTTGAGGTGGAACTGTGCCCACAGCGCTAGTGGGAACACAATATGGCGCAGCCCATGCGAGAGAAATGTGGGCACACCCAGCAAAATCCCATACGCCTTGACCCTCTGACCCAGAGCTCCCACTTCAAAGATCTAGCCCACAGCAACCCTTGGAAAAACTCGAAAAAAAAAAATGTCTGCAGAACGTTTTCATGGCTGAAGTATTTTTAATAACAGAAGACCAGAAACACAAGGGGGTATTGGATAAATTAGGTCAATGGGAATGGAGAGGCCTATCCCTGCCGCTCTGGGGGGTGTGAGGGTCGGTGGATGGATCTCGCATGTGGAATGGATGTGAATTTGGGGGAGCCAGAGGGCAGATGGTAGTGGGTTGAATGGTCACCCTCTAAAAGAGAGGTCCCTCTTTAACTCGTGAACATGATCTTATTTGGAAAAAATGAGTCTTTGCAAAGGTAATTAAAGATAGATCTTTAAGTGCCAAAAGCCAGGTGGAGAAGTGCGTTTGGTGTGCTACTGTTCTTCCGAGAGGGGAGCGAATACAAACACGTATTAAACAGTATTTGCATGTATTGCAATATGATAGCCACAGAGAATGGAAAGATTCCAAGTTACTTTAAAACACCCTGCATTTGGGCGCCTGAGTGGCTCAGTTGGTTGAGCAACTGCCTTCCGCTCAGGTCATGATCCCAGAGTCTCAGGATTGAGTCCCACATCAGGCTCCCTGCTCAGCAGGGGGTCTGCTTCTCCCTCTGACCATCCCCCTCTCATGCTCGCTCTCATTCTCTCTCTCTCAAATAAATAAAATCTTTTTTTAAAAAACCCTACATTTGAGTATGTATTCCTAGCGAGACACACCTCAGAAACTAAAAGAACGGAGAGAAAAATGGCTGTCTCCAGTCCTTCGATTATTGGCGCTCACGTTGGTTCTGTTATTCTGGAACTGTGGTGTGTGTGTGTGATATGGGATAAAGCAAATGAGTAATTATATGACAGTTTGTCATCCCTTTATCCTGGGGGAAGAAAAAAAGGAAATACTATCTATCTAAAAGGCCTAAAAAACAATGACAAGCCCAGTAGCAATGAGTACCAACCCTCCCTGGAGAAACGCTCACTTTTAGGTCAGATACATGAGGTCACACGGGCTAGCAAGGAAGCCAGCTAAGATGCCGGGGACACACAAATAAGGACCCAGGAGCCAACCAGAAGAGGTTCCCCACAGCCAAAGGCGGGAGAATTCAAGCATCAATAAGGACAAGGCCAATGGGTCAAAGCACACCAAACGTATTTAAATTGTGTGTTCATAATGATGATAGCAAAAAATTATTTTTTTCAAAAACCCAAACCAAATTTTTTACCACTGTGCAGTGCTAGGAAAGTAATTCATTATTTTTTCTTTTTTAAAATATTTTTTTAAAAAAATATTTTACTTATTTATTTGACAGAGAGAGAGTGCACGCACAAGTAGGGGGAGCGGCAGGCGGTGGGGGGAGAAGCAGGCTTCCCGCTGAGCAGGGAGCCTGATATGGGGCTCTATTCCAGGACCCTGGGATCATGACCTGAGCCAAAGGCAGACGCTTAACAACTGAGACACCCAGGCGTCCCTATAATTATTTTTAAAACTGGTTAGTAAAGAAAAATATGAAGCATCTATCTTGCTTTACCCATGGGAACTGTACCACTAGGTAACCAAATGGATGGGTTTCTTTTTATAAAGGTATTTCAAAGTAAGTTTTAAAAAGTTAACAGAATTAGAGTATCATCACTGTGCAACCTTAGTGAGTTAATGGATCTAGGCATTGCTTACCAACAGTTTCAAACATTAAAAAAAAAAAAAGACAGTGTAAGCCACCTGATAGATGAACGTATGATTCTCACCACCTGTTCCCTGCCCCACCTCCCGCCAAAAGGAGTAGGAAATGAACTGGAACCTGGTCAAGCTTCTAGATTCAACAACAGCTTTTTCACCAGTATTTATTCCTTGACAATAGAATTAACAGGAACGCGTTAAGCTACGCCACAGGGATACAATCAGCAAAACCCAGAACAGGGGAAGCTCCGAGAACATGAAATGTCGTTTCTTCAACAAATTACCCTGCTCTGTTACTGGGGCGGGGGATAGATCCTGTAGATTAAAGACAGACACAACTACAACGAGCCACCACTTCACACCTACTAGGATGGCCACAATCAAAATGACATAATTGTTGGCCAGGATGTGGAGGAATTAGAGCCCCGTGCACTGTCGGTGGGAACTGGAGAAGGTGAAACATGGAGTGACCGCCTGACCCAACAGTTCCACCCTTAGCTTTTAGGTCGAAGAGAGATGAAAACGCACATCCACACAAACACTTGAACGTGAATGATGGTGGCAGCATTCTTCATATTAGCCAAGTAGTGGCAACAGCCCAAATGTCCTTCGACTGATAGAAGGCAGACACAAGATGTGCTCTACCCACGCAATGGGATATTCTTCAGCAGCGACAAGGAATGAAGTCTTGACACCCGCGAAACATGGACGAATCTGGAAAACCTAATGCTGGGTGAAGGGTGGAGGAAGCCAGACCCAAAAGACTACCTAGAGCGCGATTCCGTTCATCTGTAATATCCAAAACAGACAAATCCACAGCCAGAGAACAGGTTAGAGGTTGCCAAGGAGTTTGGAGGGGGAATTGGGGGTGACTATTAATGGGTCCAGGGGTTATTTCTGGGGTGATGAAAAAGTTCCACAATTGACTGTAGTGACACCTGCATAATTACAAGTAGCCCCAAACTGACAGATTACACACTTTAAACAGGTGAACTATATGGGATGCGAATTGTACTTCAAGAGAACTGTTACCAGATAAACCCCCACAGGCACAAAAAAATCCTAATAAATATGTATTTGGATTCTATTCGGTTAAAAAATGACGTATGAGACATTTGGAAAAGTGAATCCTGCGTATTTAATGACGTTAGACGTTACTAGATGTTAAAATGTGACAAGGATACTGTGCATGCCTTTCTCTTTTAGCGGTACTTACTGAAAATATTTACATCTCAACTGAGAAGGCGTGTGGGATTTGCTCAAATCGGGGAGACAGTAGAGGTGTAGACCAAACAGCCGGCCGCGCTGGGGCGGGGGAGGGCTGCGTGTGTGTTCATTTTCTTATTCTACTTATATATCTTTGTTTTTATGTTGGAAAAAATACTTTCTGAAAAAGATTTATTTAGAGAGAGAAATCGAATGCGTGGGGGATGGAGGGGTTGGGGAGGGTGGAGGCAGAGGGAGAGAGAGAATCCCAAGCAGACTCCATTCTGAGCACAGAGCCCAACACGGGGCTTGAACTCAGGGCCCCGAGACCATGACCCTAGCTAAAACTGAGTCAGACGCTTAACTGAGCCCCGAAAAAACTGAGTATATTTTTATATATTTAAGCCCATGTCATTACATTTTTCTTTTAAAAAATCACACATTTCCATTCTGTTCTTAAGGCAGGTTAGTTTAATTTTATAGAAGGAATACTTTCAAATGATACAAATGACACAATGAGGGAAGAGTGACAAAAATAGAGATGAATACTGATCCTAACGTATTCCCAGGACAGGTTATTTCAGCAGTGACAATTTAGGGATGGCATGACGTGAAGACCAAATTCCCTTCTGCTCGTTGCACGATTTCTAAAGAATCCTGGTGGCGGACTTGGGATTGTCTGTGGGCCAGAAGTGCTGGTGAAACAAGGCAGCTTTCTTATCCCAAGGCACAGTCATGGGCAAGTTCAAGCAGAAGATGGAAACAGCCCTTCTGACAACAGGACTTCACTTTGCCGATGTGTGTGTGGGGGGGGCAGTCTTCACTAGAAAGAAGCTGCAAAACCAGGTCAGGAGAGAGAAGCCAATCATGGGACCTCCTGTCCACCCGCCAGCTCGGCTGGCCTGTCGCTCAGGGCCCCGCTGGAGCAGCACAGAGGCCCCTACCCTGCGCCTCCCCCATCTGTCTGGCTTTTCCCTCCCACTCACTCTGGTCTCATTCAGGTGCAAAGGGAGACCCTGGCAGGGAGGTGGGAGAAGTTGGGTGGCAAATCCAAGTGCTCCTTGGACTGACACTGGAGTAGCGACTGTATTCATCTCTAGGGGGGTGAAAAGCTTTTTAAACACACACGCGCACGCACACACGCACACCCAACTAAACTCTGGGGTGTGGGGGGGAAGCACCCCAAACAGGAGCCTGGACCCCCTGGGCAGTGAAGTTAACTGAAACCCCCACGCTGAGGGCCTTCTGGAGTGACCACTACTGGTAGGGGCAGGCGGAAAAGTTGCCTCGAGCCCCCATCCCGAGCGTTCTGCGTGGCAGGTGCTGAGAAACAGCTGCCAGGCAATGCAGCCCGGGGACTCCTCTGCAGCCCGGGAGCAGGGCCCCCGAGACACCCAAGCTGGTGGCAGACGGCTCTTCGTTGGAGTTCAAAGTGTCATGAGCCGGGGGCTCAGGGAAGGCCTGCCATTGTCATCACCTGCTTGGCAATGCGGTCTGCTGGGGGGGGGCGGTCAGGTCTGGCAGGGACTGAGGTTCGGCGTGTCTCTCCCTGCTGCCGTGGGCTCCGGACGCGGGGCAATCAGCCAACAAACGCAGCGGTACTGGCAGCGGGAAGGGGAGCAAGGGCCGTGCTGTGAAAGCACAGCGTCTCCAGTCCCCGCGCCAGTGACAGGCCCCACCGTCTGTCAGAGGTCTCACGTCCATGAAATGCTTCTACAAAATGCATTTTGGCAATGGAAAGAGGCGGGCAGGTTATGCAAGGGGCCAGTTACAAACTAACGAGGAGAGAGAGAGAGAGAGAGACACCAATTTAAGGTGCAAGTTTCCCAGGGACGGGGAGAAAGATCGAGAAAGAGAGTTCTGTCTTTGCGGTTCATGTGACCCGCCTTGCTTACATGTCTGAGGCCTCGGAAAGGAGAGTACAGTTCTTATATAATAAATAGGCATTTGGCAAAACATTCAGATCATTTGACATTTTAAAAGAATATCAGTATATTTTTATTACATAAAAATTTTTTTCCTCATGAACTACTACTAAGATTTCTTAAGAAATACTGGGCAGACTCCAGTATTGGGGGGGTGGGGGGCGGATTTTTATTTAAATCAAATCCTCTCCTGTAAGTGACTCCCTGGGCAAGTGTCGCTCCCCACATGTGCTCGCTTCCTTCCCCAGGCAAGCGCCTTCAAAGGCCATCACGTCTGTGTCACAGCCCTCTGTCCACCCGCGGACAAGGTTTCTCCGAAAACGCGCGCTCCTAGCTCTCATGGCTTCCCTTCCTGACAGAGCCGTAGTGCGGGAGCTCCACGGAGCCTCGTCGGTCATGATCATCGGATGGGGCAGGCTCCCAGGGGGGCTGCGGACCGTCTGCTGAGGGCGGGCTGTGCAGACGGCCACCCTGGACGCGCAGGCCTGAGGACCGGCTGCGAGGGCCGGGAGCCT
Source organism: Lontra canadensis (assembly GCF_010015895.1). Classification (NCBI taxonomy): domain Eukaryota; kingdom Metazoa; phylum Chordata; class Mammalia; order Carnivora; family Mustelidae; genus Lontra; species Lontra canadensis. Next base: position 4,908,424 of record NW_022631062.1, read on the forward strand.
GCCCCAGACTCACCGCGAGCGCACAAAGACGCAGACGACAGGAGAGGCGGCCGGTGCGCCGTCCACATGGGGGACAGCTCGGCTTGCACCGCCCGTGGGCCGCCCGCGGGCCGCAGCGCACGCGACCGTGAGCGAAGGCAGAGTGCGGAGCACGCGACATACACGGTAGGTACGCGCGGGAAACGGATACAAATGACGCGCTCAGCACAGAGTGTTTGCGGTTTGGGTGGCAGAAACAGAACCGGCCCCAAAGCTCCATTGTAACCGCGTGACAAATACTGAAGCACAAAAGTTTAGTCTTTAAAATACATCTTAAAGTCAGTATTTTCCTTCAAGGAAAAAAAGTATTATAAATAAATTACAATACAGTGAATTTGCCTGAACTCACTTTGTTTCTGTCTTCCAGCCTTTAAGTCAAATAAAACAGCGTAAAAACTGTACATTCTTAACATGACAGCTGTTCTTTTACAAAATAACCTGTTTTCAGAGATGTCAGTTTCACAACAAGGAAAAACCAAGCCCTGTTGCCGTCACTATTATAAAATATATACGTATAGATATATGTGTGTGTTTTTTTTACAAAGTGTGTATATTAATAGCTTTGCACAAATATTTTAAGGACAAATATAGCTAGTCTAAGAACTTCATGAAAATAAAACAGGCGGATAAATACTTCATGTGTACAAAGCACTATGTCAAACGTCGTCGGCAGGCAGAGGAGGCACATTAATCCTTGGTCTTGTAAAAAATGCTATCTTCTCCCTGGGATTGGAAAGGATTACAGGTTAGGAGTGGATGCAAATGCAACAAAAGCTCTCAGATCGATGACAGCTTTTCTCACTCATACAAGAAAACTGAACTTCTGTTCCTCACAACACATCTGTCTCTACACAGATTCTCTAAATTTTATTTTATTTTTTTAAAGATTTTATTTATTTGACAGACAGAGATCACAAACAGGCAGAGGCAGGCAGAGAGAGAGGAGGAAGCAGGCTCCCCGCTGAGCAGGGAGCCCGATGTGGGGCTCGATCCCAGGATTCCGAGATCATGACCTGAGCCGAAGGCAGAGGCTTTAACCCGCTGAGCCACCCAGGCGCCCAATTCTCTAAATTTTAATACGAGTTATGAAGCCCCACATTATCCTAAGTCAGAGCGGCCAAGCACAAAGGATCACACAGCGTAGGACCCCGCTTACACTGAATGTCCAGAACTGGCAAAGCCTGGGGGAGGGCAGGGGCTGTGGGGCGGGGGAGGAGACGGGGAGGGGCTGCTTCATGGGGACAGTGTTTCCTTCTGGGGCGAAGGAAATGTTCTAGAACTGGACAGAGGGGACAGGTGCATTAAATGGCATGGAGCTGCTCACTTTAAAACGCTGACTTGTACGCTGTGTGACTTTTGCCTCGATCTTTTAAAAAGTCAGACACAAAAGAATATAGATGTCACCGTAAATCTCCTCATACGAGAAACAAAAACAGGGAAAACTACCATACACTATTCAAATTTAAGACAGTGATTATTCTGGTGTGGAAATCGGGCGGGGGTGGAGAATAATGTTCGATTCTTGCCATGTGGGGTTGTGACATCTTACCAGTTTTATACACACAAAATGCATACTTTCCTAAATGTCTGTTATGTTTCTGTTAAAGTTAAGTAAAAAGGCAAAGCTGATACGTATGTGTATAAATATATGTGTGTAAAACCACTGTGCTGTTCACAATAACAAATATTGGGAAAGAAGGTTACAAAATAAAGTAGTTATGGGGCGCCTGGGTGGCTCAGTGGGTTGGGCCGCTGCCTTCGGCTCAGGTCATGATCTCGGGGTCCTGGGATCGAGCCCCGCATCGGGCTCTCTGCTCAGCGGGGATCCTGCTTCCTCCTCTCTCTCTGCCTGCCTCTCTGCCTCCTTGTGATCTCTGTCTGTCAAATAAATAAATAAAATCTTAAAAAAAAAAACAAAAACGAAAATAGAGTAGTTAGGCAAATTACATCTTAGGTGAAACATTACAGCCAAAAAAGCGGACAGATTATGTGGCAATGCAGGATATTTTTATTTAGGAAAAAAAAAAAGCTAAATGCACACTTGAACCCATGATGATGGTGGGCAGCATGTACAAAACTAGTATCTAGACAAAAGGATCAAAAGGCAAAAAGCTAATAGCAGTGGGGACTTCACTTTTATTCTTAACTGCCTATGGGGTTTATTTTTTAATATTTTTTACTTTTTATAATGACAATGGCAGGACAGTAAGAAGCAAGCAAGGAGGTGGGTCGTGGCCCTCCCTACCTGAAGGTCTGCACCTGGATGGGCTCCTGGTGGTTCTGGCCGCGCAGCTGGCACACCCCTCTGGAGGCCTTCTTCAGCATCTTCTCAGCTGCCTGTTCTTGATGGAAGTCAAGTTTGGTCTGTCTTGTCTGGAACGGCAACATTGGATGAATGAGATATTATTACTTCTAGTTTTGAGGAAGAAGGAATAAAGCCACTGGAGCTCTGGGCTCCCAGAAGGGAGAAAGGGTGCCCCATCCACACACACCCCGGCAACGGTGGATCTTCACAGGCGCTCCCGGGAGGCCTTGGGGTCGTGCCTGGCAGACACCGGACCCAGAACATTCCACTACAAAGCAGAGGGTGGCGATGCCAGCAGGAGGGTCTGGGGATCCTGCCCTCCAGCAGCCCCCACCTGAGGGAGCACCAGCTGCCTGGCCCACGGAGGGAGAAACCCAGTCCCTTCAGAGGAGCCCTGGGAGTGTTCAAAGTACAGCTTCATCATCATGACCAGGCAGGGCCCAGGCCTCTTACCTGCCTCTCGGCTTCCTTCAGCAGGCTCCGGAACCGCTCGTCCCGCAGCACCCAGTGTGGGAGATCGGTCTGGCCTCGGAGCTGCGCGTCTTCTAGCCGCTGCCTCAGTTCCCGCAGGATGCAGATCTCCTCGTTCAGCTGCCTCTGGCGCGTTCTAGAGGCCTGGAGATCCAGCTCCAGGTCCAGGGAGGTGCGGGCCATGAGCTCGGCCAGGGAGGACCTGCAAGGCTGCGGGGAAGGCAGCTGTGAGCACACATGCTGAGCCGGGCCCGGGGGGGGGGGGGGGCAGCCAGTGACCTCAGCCGGGGGCGAGGTCCTTCCATGATGGGTGGGGACAGTGTTTCTCCCTGACATCATAGCCGATGTCAGACAAACAGAGATTTGGGCGAGATTAATTTAAGTCTCTAGTGCAGTATCAAGTTAGTGATGCCAACGGTCTGCTTTAATGGTGACCTGTGCATTTGCAAAAGTGCGGAGAAAGAGACCCTATCATACGGAGCTGCTGGGGTAAAAAATGGGTATGATTTTAAAAAGAAATAAGTAACAAAAAATGGGTACAGGGCGCCTGGGTGGTTCAGTTGGTTAAGCGGCTGCCTTCAGCTCAGGTCATGATCCCGGAGTCCAGGATCGAGTCCCACATTGGGCTGCCAGCTCCACGGGCAGTCTGCTTCCCCTTCTGACCTTCTCCCCTCTCATGCTCTCTCACTGTCTCTCTCTCAAATAAATAAATAAAATCTTAACAAAAGATGGGTACAATCTTTCTGAAGTTCTACTTGCCAATACATATCAAGCGACCAAATATACATTTTCTTTGGTTCTGAAATTTCATTTTAATTTGCATTTGAAAGGCACAACTCATAACATGCAGAAGTGATGCAATTAAAGTTTAGGATAGAGAAAACCTAAATACGTAACAAGAGGAAACGGATTAAGTAAATTATAAGGCCAGCAGAAAATACAGCCACACTGTAAAAAGTCAAAAAAATATATTGGAAAATCTTAAATGATCCCTGGTATAAAGGGGGAAAACCCTGTCATATATCATCTGGGTGCCTTTGTTTAAAAGATTATACGTACCCACATGCAAGCTATCAAACCTTTCCTTCCCATATAAGCCTCAAGTAAGCAAACCTGCCACGTTTAAGAAAAGTCCTAAGATGAGAGAAGAATTTTGCGTGTGCTGCTGGGAACAGTACTTCCCACCCAATGGGAAACGACCCCAGGAAAGGCAGTTAACCCACAGCAGCGCTGTTCAGTGGGCTGGATAACTGTAGGCTTTTTACATGCACGTAACACTATTCCGCACACATACAGAACTGGAACGCAAACTCATGATCTAACTTAAGAAACCAAGTTTACTTAAAAAGCCCTGCTCAGGGGGTGCCTGGGTGGCTCAGTGGGTTAAAGCCTCTGCCTTCGGCTCAGGTCATGATCTCAGGGTCCTGGGATCGAGCCTCACATCGGGCTCTCTGCTCAGCAGGGAGCCTGCTTCCTCCTCTCTCTCTGCCTACTCTCTCTGAAAATTAAATAAAATGTTTAAAAAAAAAAAAAAAAAAAAAAAGCCCTGCTCAGTTCCTAGTAGAGCTCAGCAGTTCTCAAGCAGGGGTGACTTGGCCCGCCAGGGGGCGCTGGGCAGTGTCGGGAGACAAGTTTGGTTGTCACAAGTGGGGGTGGGGAGCACAGGGCAGCCCCCCACAACCGTGACCCAGTCCGAAGTGTCAACAGCGCTGCTGCTGAGAAACACTTTTGTGGCTGAATTGTCTTTTCTTCTCGTTCCCAGTCAGCAGCTGCTCTAAATATAGGCACCACAAGGAAATCTGGATTTATTATTATTTCTTTGAAAGAATCTTAGCCTAAAAAAGACAAGGAACTGCTTGCTTACAAACAAAAAGCAACAAAACTCTGTAAACTGACACCGCGGGGAGAAAACACTCGGCGGGTAAAGTAAATGGAAACAACAGGACAGGCCCATGTAGAAGACCGCCCTATGCTGAAAAACACAAATTTCTTAATTATACGTACCCCCTTGTCGAAAAAGAAAAGAGGGTCATTCATATAGATTGGTTGGCTGTTAGTTTATTATATTTAAAGATGCAAAGATCATGAATTATCTTAGATCATGATGTTATCCTAGGAAATTAATATTGGTAACATTTTGACATTATATAGGCTCCTGAAAATCCTACCTCAGTAAATAAGAAAATAAATGCCTTTTTACAAAATATATTCCCTTTAAATTAATGTTATGTCAACTCTTACCATCTAAGTTCTGTAATACAACTCCCAGGGTAAGGACAGGTTCCATACGAGTTTATGTGGCACGTACCTGCTTGTAGCGAAGGGTCCGTCTTTCCAAGGTATTTCGGACAAACGGGGACTTCCGGGGCAACGTTGAACTGTCGCTGTCACTACGGTAAAGCTGTGCCAAAAAGAATGATGTTCAGAAACACTTTCTCAAAAATGCACTATTCACGCTCTCTGTGTATCCGAACTGCGTGATTCCCCGTCGCCTCACAGGGCGCCAACGCACTGATTAGATGGGCACTTGAACTCAGCCTTCTGGGCTCGGCGAGGACGAAATCTACTTCAAGTACCAAGTAAGATCAAAGACAAACCTGAACAAACCAAGTAAGCAAACCGACCCCCCACCGTCCCTCACATGACATGCCACCCGAACCATGGGAAGCTTCCGGGGGGTGGCGTCAACAAGCCTCCCGCCCCGCCAGCACCCGGCAGGGACTCTCGGGGCCCTGCGGCGCTCACCGAGCCAGCAGTGGCCTCGGTGCCTCTCATTTGCTCTCAGTCCTTCTAGCTTGCTCTATTCCTGGCTTTGCCAAGAGCTGGAAAAAGAATGACTTTCTAAAAAGAGACCTGTTGCTGGTAGTGGGACAAGCCAACACCACTAACAGCCACTCTGCCCGTCAAGGGAAAAGTCTGCTTTTAAAGAGAACGAGAAATAACACCTTCTTCATGGGAGCCAAGACAGCCGGTGGCGGGTTCCTGCTTCAGGGTCAGTGTGCATCTGTGTGAAAGCCACGGCCCCTGGCTCCGTGGCTGCTCTCCCACGCCAGCTAAGCCCAGAGGCCCAGAGAAGGCCGTGGCGCCCCAGCGTCCGTGTCCCCTCACTCGATTGCGAGCAACAGAGAAAAATGACGAAGGCTCTAAAAGCATCAACTGCAAATGCTTGTACGCAGGGCATGGAAGCCAGCATAGGAGCTGGACGCCCTCCTCTGGGGAAGGCCTCCTGCTCCGCCACACAGCAGACCCGGGCCCGCTCTGTGCTGGGTCGGCAACAGCCTATGGTGAGGAGGGACAAGAGGGCAGCCCTGGGTCTAGAGCCTCCAGGCAGGCGTCTGGTTGAGCACAAGCCTCCAGGGAGCTACAGCCTGATGGGGCCAGACTGCCCAAGCCTGACCAGTGGGACCCAGGGCAGCCACGAAGGGACACCTTGCTTCTGCCGGGACAAGCGAGGCAGGTCCTGCAAATGGCCCTGGGGCAGCTTGGGCCACCTGGCCCTGCCCCCTGTTGTTCTCTGCCCACCCCACCCTCCCCCGCCCCACCCAACTATGCCTCAAGGTAAAGGATTAACTTTGCTGCAAGAAGGGTCTGGTCCTTGCCCAGCTCCTGGGAAGTGACCGATAAGCCCCTGGAAAGTCCTGAGTGTCTCTGTTTATCTGGGGACCTCGGGTCACGCCAGTCCCTGCCAACAATGTGATTTATAGTGGGGGCCGTAGGCCATCAGCTTGACCTGTGGAGGGGCTGGAGACGAAGGTCAGGCATGCAGGCAATCAGCGCTCTGTGACCACCTCCCACAAAACCCGGCTGGCAACACTCCATGCGGGCGGCCTCTCCCAGCAGGGACGGGTGACCAGAGCCGTTCGCACAATCCCGCTCGAAGAGACCCAGAAGCTTGCGGCATGTCTCCCTGAGAGCTGCCCGATGTGCCTCTTCCCTCTGCTGACCTTGGTCTAGATCCTTTCACTATAAGAAACCACAACTGTGAATATAGCGGCTTGGCTGAGTTCTGTGGGTCCTAGTAAGTTATGGAAACTGAGTGTCGGCGAGGGGATCCCCGAACTATACTCCCGGTGTCTCGTCTCCCACACACGCCCGAGCCCGTTTTTCTCACGTGACTGAGACGCAGCCAGCTCCCCGGCAGTCCCCGTCAAGGGAACGTGTGTTGCTTCAACGCCCCAGTTCAGAGGTGGGGAGGGTCAAAGTTCTTCTGGATCCAAACAGCCCCATCAGGCCCCTGGATCATGACCATTTATCCTTCAAATTCCCTTCTCTTTCCTAATCTGTTCTGTCACTGTCATACCACCACTGCCAGCCAAGCTCCAACATGTGGTCCTATCTTCAAGGACCACAGTGGGGTTCTCAACATCAGAATCACCAGGGGTCCTTCCCAAGCCGCACCTCAGTGAAGCACCATGAATCCCGGGGGTGGGACCTGGGCACCAGCATTCTAGGAGGCCCCACCTCCACCCTCAACGGCACTGACACAACTTCAGAGCAGGGCACAGCCCCGGCTGAGAACCACCGTTGTCTCCTGCCATCCCCTCGAGCTGAGAATTTACGTGCTGGGGGGTCCGAACCTGGCCTCTGTGTCCCGAGTCTTCAGCGCTGCTGTCTGCCCTGGGAGCCGGCTAAGTGACACATCAGGACTCCTGACCGCTTGCTTAGTGGCCTGATTTCCCAACCTCAACCCAATTCAGGATACGCCCTGTTCTGACCCGTTATTCCACAGGCCACTGTGGAAACGATTCTCTGGGCTTCCCGACTGTGAGCTGGGGCACACACGAAATGACAATCCGGGGAGAAATGTATGAGAATCTTGAGGACACCCATAGGGTGACAGGCACGGGCGAGGGGCGAGAAGGAGCAGCCACACGGATCGCACAGCCCCGGTGCACCGCGCTGGTCGCCGGCACTCAGGGGAACACACAGGTCTTTCAGGATGAACAGTAAAAACGAGACACGACGGGGTGGGGGGGTGCGGGGAGGAAAAAAGAAAACATCTCAGACAAGCGGCAAAGGAATTTCAACTTACTCTGCAAACGTACTGGCTTCGCGCTCCAGGGGAGAAGGTCTGCGACCGCACAATTGTGCTACTCCGAACGAAAGGCGACCCTCGGGCCCTGCGGCCGGGCCTCTCCTTCGGGAGACTCGCCACTTCGTCCGGGAAGACGTCTTCTGTGTTGGTTTCTTTATCAACCTAGAGAGTAGTTCGTTATTACCATGACTTGTTTAAGGACATGAGTGATAAGCGTCACATGAACGCCCCTGGCCTTCTCCACTTAGACATTTGTTTTGTTTTTTTTTTAAAGATAATTTACTTATTATTTTTACAGAGAGAGACAGCGAGAGAGGGAACACAAGCAGGGGGAGAGGGAGAGGGAGAAGCAGGGTCCCCACTGAACAGGGAGCCGGATGTGGGACTCGATCCCGGGACTCTGGGATCATGGCCTGAGCCGAAGGCAGACTCTTCACTGGCTGAGCCCCCCAGGTGCCCCATGCGGATGCATGCTTTGACCACTTGCCACCAGCCTTCCATTTGGGTCACTATCATCTCGTGCCTAACTGGCACAGCAAGCTTCTGACCAGTGTCCCCGGTTCCACAACTCCTTCCCGGCTGCAGTCTCCACTCAACCCAGCAATGAGGGAGAGCCTGGTAAAGCTGCTTAGAGGCAGCAGTTGCACTCCCAGACATTCACTCAAGAGAGCTGAACACAGGTGTTCGAACAAACACTTGCACGCGAACAATCACTGCGGCGTTATTCACGTAACCAAAACGTAAAAACAGCCCGAGCGTCCATGCGTGGGTGGACGGATAACCAAAGAGCGGAACACCAATCAAGGAAATACTACTCAGCCACGGAACAGAGGGAAGGTCCCAGAACAGGCAAATTCCTAGGCAGAAAGCAGACTGGGGGTTGCCAGGGGCTGGAGGAGACGGGCTGTCGAGCGACAGTCTCACAGGTGCGAGGCTTTACGTCGAGATGATGGAAAGCTTTTGGAACTGGACAGAGCAGTGGCCGCCCACGTTGTGAACATGCTAAATGCCTCTGAACTGTTCACTGTGAAGTAAGTTCCCTTCATCTTCTATACATTTCAAGCCAATTTTAGAAAAAGAAAAATCATGGGGTGCCTGAGTGGCTCAGTCGGTTAAGCACCCAACTCTGGATTTCAGCTCAGATCATGATGTCAGGGTCATGAGATCCAGCCCTGGGCCGGGTTCTGCGCTCAATGTGGAATCTGCTTGGGATTCTCTCTCCCTCTGCCCCCACCCGCTCCCCACCCCCTCACACGCACACTCTCTCAAATTTAAAAAGAAAAAAAAAGAAAGAAAGAAAGAAAGAAAGAAGAAAAAATCCACAGAAAACCTTAAGTCAGATCATGTCAACCTTGTGCTCAGAACCACCCACCACATTCCTGATCATCTCAGAGGAAAGGGAGAGTCCGGAGTGGGCCCTGCACGATCTGGTCCTTTCGCTTCCCTCTGCGCTCGGCTCTGACGACCGCCCTGCCCCCCCCCGCCCGACACTGGTCTCACTGCTCTCCTGTCGTCAGCCCCCTGAAGCCCCCCACTCGTGGGCCTGCACTCGCAGCTCCCTGCACCTGAGTGCTCTTCCCAGCCCCCCACAAGGCTCCGGAGTCTCCTGCCTTGAGGCTTCTGTTCAAAAACCACGTTCTCCGTGAGGCTTCCACGACCTTTCATCCTTTTTTATTGTACGAAACACATAAAATACAGCTTAACCGGTGTTCAGTGTACAGTTCAGTAGTTTTAAATACATTCATGTGCTTGGGAAACAGAGCTCTAGAAATTCTTCATCTTCCCAAATGGCCTCTGTCCACATTAAACAACTCCCCATCCTCCTGTCCCCTAGTGACCACCTCTGTATGTACTTCCTGTCCACATGAACCTGGAAGTGGAATTGTACTGTATTCTCCCTCCCGTGGCTGGCTCATTTCTCTGAGCACGGTGTCTTTAAGGTCTGACTGAGTTGTAGAATCTAAGAGGATTTCTTTCTTTTTGAAGATTGTATAACACTCCGCTGCTTGGACAGACCACCTTTTCCTTATCCATTCATCCGACGATGGACACCGGGCTCCTTCTATCTCTAGGAACAAGGGTGTGCAAACATCTCTTGGAGACCCTGAGGTCAACTTTTTTGGATACATATCCCAAAGTGGGATAATTGGATCATACGGCAGTTCTAAGTTTTGGAGGAACCTCTATACTTTTATCCGTACAGGCTGCACCAATTTTACAATCCCGATCTAAAATATAAGTGCAGGGGCGCCTGGGTGGCTCGCTGGGTTAAGCCTCTGTCTTCAGTTCAGGTCATGACCTCACAGTCCCAGGATGGAGCCCCCCATCGGGCTCTCTGCTCAGCAAGGAGTCTCTTCTCCCTCTCCCTACCTCTCTGCCTGCTTATGATCTCCGTCTATCAAATAAATAAATAAAATCTTTTTAAAAATAAATAAATAAGTAAAATATAAATGCAAATCTATCTACATATATTTTTTGACAGAGAGACAGAGACAGCAAGAAGGAGGAGTGAGAGAGGGAGAAGCAGGCTCCCCACCGAGCAGAGAGCCCGATACGGGGCTCAATCCCAGGACCCTGCAATCATGACCTGAGCTGAAGGCAGATACTTAATGACTGAGCCACCCAGGCGCCCCACAAATCTCTAAATGTAAACCCCTTCTAAAATAGGAAATCTTTCTAAAAATGCAAACCGCACTTCCCTACCATCCTGTCCTCCAGCAGCCCTCGTCTCAAGCACGGCTGTGTCTGCTGAGTGACCATGTTGCCACCCACCCCCACAACCAGGGCAGGATTTCCCATTCATTTTCTTCATGGCCGCATCTACACTGCCCAGCGCCCGCCCACGTGCATATGCAGAGAGAGAATGCGGTCAAGAACAAACAGCTGGGGAGTTCCGGTGAAGGACATATGGGTATTTGTTCCATTACTCGAGCAATTTGTAGGTTTGAAGTATTTCAAAATTAAAATTGGGGTTGGGGGATGGGGATGACGGCCGCACACCAAACTCACCTCCCACAGCCCCCTCCCCCGTTCGAGCCCATACTTTAAAAGGTCTTAAAACGCTGACCCCCAGCAACCACCGGGAGGTCAGGCCACAGAACCACTTGTGTCAAGCAGCCGCACGTGTGCAGTTGGGGAGCCGACACCATGTCTCTCGGGACTTGTGCTTTGGGGTGACAGTGGGGGTCACGATGATGAAACAGTTCGAGGAGTTGAACGGTTGGGAGAAAACTTTCCCCAGAGCACGGAGTTAGCATCTCCCAACCTCACAGGCTTCCTTAGACATCTGTCACGGCAAACGTGAAAGACATCCTCGCTGAAAACGTGGCCCTGGGCACAGCTGAGATCGGGTGAACAGAAGGGGCGATGGGGCCAAGGGCCACTTCGTAGTGCCTAACGTCGCAAGGAGAGCAAAGAGAGGAGACGCGTCCAAGCGATGACACGGGAGACCTCCTGAGCCACGTGGGGCACTGAAGATGGGAGCGGGTCACCGCCGGGCGACACGGAGTCCCGATCTGCCCTTTCTAGCTGAAGCTGTTCTTTCAGCTCCGAGTCGGGGACGTTTCTGCGGTACCTGCTGTGCCCATGTTAAGCCATCTACAGATTTAGGCCCTTCCCTTCTCTCCCTCGGCTCTCAGAAATGCCCCTGGGCTACAGCCCTCTGATCCAACAGCCACACGGCCCCCACAGCCGCTGTCACAGGGAGAGTCTGCAGGTAAGCCATGGCGTTCTGCTCTCACGTCGGAGCCTGTCAGCTTCATCTCGTCCGTCTCCTCCACCCATCCCCTCCCGTTTCGTGGCGGTGGGGGGCACACACGCCCTCCTTCCAGGGCCGTGCCAGGGGCTGGGTGGCAGACCATCGGGGAGCCCCAAAAGTCCCCTGAGCCTTTCCACTCACCTTTAGAGGTGGGGGCTGAAGTTTCTCGGGGCTGTAAGGGTCGGCCTGGCCAGCAAATGCATGTCCGTGGAGGGGGTCGCCGCCCACGCAGCAGGGCTCCGGGTGCGGGGGGCTGGTCTGGGCACAGCTGCTGCAGCCGCTGTCCACCGAGTCAGCCTGCCAGCTCCTGCAGACAGACGTTGCAGAGGCCCCCAGCGTGTGGGTCAAGGTGGCCTTCTTCCCCTTCCTCTTTTCCTCCCCAACTTCCTCCGTCCGCCCTGCCCTCTGTCCTTTATCAGGGATTCTCCCATGAATTTTACTAGTGTGGGGTGAGTTGAACCGATGGTAACAGCTCTCCAGGATTTCCTGTTTTGCATTTTGTGGATCTTCCCCTTCCTCCCCATCCCATACATAAAACATTCTGTGTAACCACCGTTGAATTTGGTAAAAACCCCTCGCCAGAACGGACGTGTCACAAAAACAAAAGATACCGTTTCATACAAAACTGGGGAAACAGCACATCACGGGACCGGGTGCCTGGCCGCAGAGGCACCCAGCGAGACCTACGCGCTGTCAGTGGTCGCACACAGGCACTCTTCCCATCGGGTCAAAGGGCCTGTTCTCTAGGGGACACGACACGATGAGGCCTTTCAGTAAGAGGGCCTGTGTGTCTCTAGCACCCAAGGTCAGCACCCTGAGCCCTCGCTCCCAGCCTCCCCCACCCCCGCCTGGCTTCCCGCCAGCCGCTGAATACCACACTCTAGCCCTCGGCCATGAACTTCCCTCCCTGCAGTAAATTCAGGCAAAGCCCTTCAGAAGCAGCAGGAAGCTTTGGAAACAGGATGCTCTTCGTGGAAAATGTGGAAGTAAAGCAGTACCAAGGTGCTTCCAGAAGGGATCGGACAGAAGTCCATTCCCTCGCGGCACTGGCCCATCTACTGTGTGGTGCCACCACTGTACAGCGGCCGCCGCCGAGTCAAGGCTCGGCCAACAGGCCGCCTCCTGTACCTCTCGGACACGGCCTCGGCCAGCTCCTCCTTCCGCCCCAGCTCGAGGATCTCGTCCTCCGCGCACTCCAGCTTCACCCGCTCCTCAGCCAGCTCGCGCTCCACGGCCTGCAGCTGGGCTGTGGTTCTGGCCAGGAGCGCCGTCACCGCATCCTGCAGGGGGTACAAGGTCAGCGCCTGAGCCCTGGCTGGCCACCCTCAGCAACTCTCCAGGGGCAAGGGGTGCCCACCGCGCCAGCGGGACAGGGCCGGGCCACCTCGTGCAGCTCTGTGGGCTCAAGTTTTAAAACCAGCAACGCGTCACCCCCCATCACTAGCTCGTCTACATTAAAGCCACGGTCATGAACAGCCACACACACCGAAACCTCCCATTCCCGTGCCTTCCCTTGAACCTGCTTCTTGGGCACCGCTGCGCTCCCACGCTAAGCGTGCAGAGACGCTCGTGAGAGACGAAGCCCCTGTGACAGTGGGTGCCCGCAGCACGAGAGGTGGGCACACGTACCGTCTTCCCGGCGGTGGCAGCTTGTGTGGGGTCCCCAGTAGCAGCCCCCAGCCGCTCGCTCTCCCTCGTCCTGGGGGGCCCGCAGCTGCTGAACACCTGTACCGTGTACCAGCGCAGCTGCATTTCGCTGGACCCGTCGTAGTCGGCCAAGTTGATCTGAGCAATGCCCTGTACGGGTGTTTAAAAAAAAAAGCAGAATGATTTCACCTTACCAAGGGGAATCTCATAAAACATCAGGGTTGCCCTTCGATTGTAACCTTGTAACCGGAAACGCAGAATGTGTCATTGCTCTCCAAAGGACTGCAGTGAAATGAAAATGGTAACAGAGGGTATCCTTGACGAAGGCTCCCGGACCACTGCTTCAGCCCCGTGGGGAGGTGCTGAGAGGGACGGGGGCAGAGAGTGGACAACGTGGGGGAGGGGAGGTCAGGCTCAGGGTCCACCCACTGATGAGCTGCGGAATCACTCGGAGATTTCCGAAACAAGAGAGGGCTGGCTGAACTCCACCATCTAATTCTAGTGCCGAGGGGTGAGACCAAGGGGAGAAATTCCAACCTCACAAAGAAACCATCCTTGCTGCCCGGTCACGGCCCCGGACAGGGTGTGGTTGGGGTACTGAGCACACGCTGCTCGCACTCCCAGTTCAAGGAGGACCAGGTAAAACCGAGAGCAGCCTGTACATGTGAATTTCAAAGAAACAATGAATTTCTTTACAGTGTAAGTATGTCCCAAATATTGCATGGCACATACTTATCTTAATAAAGAATCCACAGCTTATCTGAAATTCACGTTTAACCGACCATCCTCTATTTTTATTTGCCCAATTTTTCAACCCTACTTAGTTCCCTCAACTGAAAATGGGGGTCTTACAGAAGTCTTGCAAGGGTTAGTTGAGATAATATATTTAAGGTTACTATATTTAAAGCACACTTGGCAAGACAAATCCCTTTTTGTACTCCCAGCTGCAGAGATCACTTCACAGGACAATTTCTAAGCAGCCCACCACCGGAAAAAGGAAGGAGGGGAGGGAGGGGAGGAGGGAGACGGGAAGGAATGAGGGGAGGCAGAGACAGAGACAAAGGAGAGAGAAAGGTGGGCAGACAAAGAAGACAAAAACAAAGAAAGGACAAAAGATGGAGCAACAAGAAAGAACGAAAGACCAAAAAAAAAGAACGGCAGAAAGACAAGAAGAGAAGGGTCGGGAGAGAGACAAAGACTGTTGGGAACACAAAGAGAGGCAGGGGAGGGGCGGCGGAGGGAGGGAAGGACGCACCAGCAGTTCCTCCCGCAGCTGCTGAGTCAGCGCGCACACGTACAGCTGCAGCGACTTCAACGTCAACACGCTTGAATGCACAGGGATTCTGAAAATTTCATTGAATACCAGGAGGGCCTGGAATTCCAGAGCCTTAGAGCAGTAGGTGCTTGGGGCGCCAGAGTCGACCGGCGGCACATAGACCCGGATGTGTCTGGAGCCAGAGAGAGGGAAGAAAAAACAGAGACGTGACACTCCCTGACACATCTGTGCGATACAATGTACAAGCTTCATGTAGGTGTACACGCACTACCCTGCTCGGATGCCCAAGGGCAGAATTTTAAAGTCTTTTGGAAAAGGTCCTCTTCTCAACTAAGAGTAAGCCCAAGAACTGACCTGCCCCCTGAGACCAGGGGAGAAACGCTCACGAAGAGAAAGGCTTACAAGTCAGGAGCTACGACTTTGGAGGAGTCAAACACAGATCCTGCTTTCGCCAGCTTTTTGGGAAGCCGCCTGCACTGATCTCTCCACGGTCTCTTGGCTCCCTCTTCAAGGTCCGCATGCCTGGCCTCCAACACCGCTCACACCAGCCTGCGCTTCCCACCCTGTCCACCCCCAGCACGGAACAAACGAGAAGCGCAAACACCAGCTGCAAGTACAGCATGACGGTGGGCAAAATCCCAGGGTGAGCCCTCGGCCACTGACAACCGGGCTGCTCCCAAGGCCTTCAGAAGACAAGCTTTAAAGACTCCTGGAGGGGCACCTGGGTGGCTCAGTGGGTTGAAGCCTCTGCTTCCGGCTCAGGTCATGATCCCAAGGTTCTGGGATTGAGCCCCACATAGGGCTCTCTGCTCAGCAGGGAGCCTGCTTCCTCCTCTCTCTGCCTGCCTCTCTGCCAACTTGTGATCTGTCAAATAAATAAATAAAATCTTTAAAAAAAAAAAATACTCCTGGAAGGGCCTGCACCCTTGGGCTCAAGGAGACCGTGAGTAGTGCGCTCGGCCGCCGGGTGAGGGGCCCCGCCGCGCAGCCAGCCCGGGCCACGGGGCTCCTAGGGGTGGCGCCCGCCTGGCACAACCCTGCATTCTCCCTTGTCCTTCGCTCAGACAAGGGCCCCAGCTCCCGCCAAAAGCTTCTCCGTTCGCTCTGCACGACCGCAGCATGAGGCGCCGCTGCGTCACCCACTCTTCTGAACACCGCTGAGCCTTCCCGGGCAGACGCTGCCTGGCATTGTCCGGGAATGAGCCCTGGCACGCACGCGCCCCAGGCATCCTCTCCCCTGACAGGGGCCGCCACTGCCGGCCGGTCCCCGGACCTGGGGAGAAGCGCTGTCGCCAAGCTGGCTTACATCTTGCAGTCCTCCTTCAGGACCAGCCCTGCCACGTTCTTCAGCTGGAGCACGTTCACGAGAAGACACTCATTGGCGCTGTCGAGCCTGGGAAGTAAAGAGCAGCTCGAACTGGCACCCCCAGCCCCCAGGGTGGAGACCTCCCAGGGGCCTGTGCCCCTGCGGCCACCTCCCTGGGCGTCCTGGCCCCGTGAGGGGACAGCTCCCTGCCACAACGCTCAGTGCTGGAGGACGGCCCTGGAGCCGCTCTGGCGTAGGCCTCCTTCCCGCCACCTCTGTCCCCTCCCGGGAGCCACTGAAGCGGGCCAGGCCGGACCAGGCCAGGAACAGCACCCAGACGGCGGGGGTCCCCGCACCCCTCCTGGCCTGGAAGTGCGGGTCACCGGGTGGGCGCCGGTCTACAGATCAGTTCCAGGAGCGACAGGGGAGGAGTGTCCCGTACTCACAAGAATCCCACGTGGATCTGGGGCCCTTCGTTCCCACAGGCGTCTCCAGGCGCAGACTCGTCAGCATCTTCACTCCTGAACAAAGCGGAGGGTCCCCGGCATTACCGCCCAGCGCACAGGTAACCGCGGGCTCTCTAGAAGCTTCTGGTGCTCCGGGTACTTCTTACCGCCAGGGGATTTCTTACACTGTGACTTAAATGACCTCTGATTGTTACTGAAAGAACACAGCAGGCCCACGACATACCTCCGTGGGGACCCGCCTACAAAGTGCTGTTGTCTTTGAGCAAACTAGCTCGGGAAACCGCTCCAAACCACGGGCGCTACTCGGGGCAAACTTCCGAACTAACTCTTACACGATCTGTGACAAGTGAAATGTGTGACAGACACCAGGAAGGAAACAATGATGTCAAACGTGTCAAATCAAAACACAGCCCAGAATCCCAAGAGGTGTTCTATCGTTACGAAGGGATTCCCCTAGCTTAGGAAAGAGGGGAAGGAGGGAGAACATTCACTTCAAACGAGTGCCCTTTCTAGAAGGGCAGGTCTCTCTTGTCCACTGGCTCTCCTTTTCCAGCTAGCAGGGGCTTGGGCCTCCAGCTGACCAGGGCCAGACAGGAGGAAGTCATGCTCGAGCCACGGAAGGAGGGCCATCCTCCAGCCGCCACACAGAAGCCGGAGAACTTTTCTTGGCGGGTTGCAAAGGCCCAACTACCACAGTGGAGAGAAACCCGGAGGAGATGCTAGCCTTGGAGACACACGTTTGCGACACTGCACAAGTCCCCGTACGCACACGTCTTGTGCCTGACAGTAACACTGTGGGAAGTCTGCTGAGGGGGGAGATGAGCTTCTAACCTTTTGTTCGGGGGCTCAAATACCCCGCTATCGCTCGCCAGCGAATAATCCGACAGGCATGCGGACACTCGGCGTGCTCTCCTCTCCAGCCTCCTGGCACTGTCTTCTCGAAGAGTCACTGCTATAAACAAAAGACACACCTGGGGTCAGGAGGTGACAGCATGGGGGGCCAGGGACCACGATGCCAAGAAATGAACACCGTATGTTAGGGCACATACAGACTTACTAAGTGTTCCAAAGACAAGCCATTCTATACATAGACATCATCATACATACATGCGTATGTTTAAATTCGCTGCACTCAAAATTTTTTTTAATATTGAAATACTGAAAAAATAGACTTCTGGCTACTTCTTTAAGAGCTCTTTACTTTTTTTGTTTTTTTTTTTTAAAGATTTTATTTATTGGACAGAGAAAAAGCACTAGCAGGGGCAGCATCAGGCACAGGGAGAGGGAGAAGCAGGCTCCCCGCTGAGCAGCGAGCTCCACATGGGGCTCGATCCCAGGACCCCAGGATCACAACCTGAGCCGGAGGCAGATGCTTAACCCACTGAGCCACCCAGGCGCCCCTAAAATCTCTTTAAAACAGTCACAAATCTCTCTTCACCTCCTTAATGAGCACACAGAAGAAGATGGGGGGACGCCCCTTCCTATCACACTTTGAGAAAGACCATCATCCCTAAAAGACCAGGAAAGAAAGGTTACCCCAAATGTGGACAGCACCTCTTACCTAAATGCATGTAAATGGGGGGCGGGGTGTTTTTCATTTCCTTCTTTACGATGCTTGGTATTTCCCATATTTTATACAATAAACATATACTATATATTTTATAACCAGAAAAAAAAAATTTTTAATTATGCAAATAAACCGTAACAAGATGTGGTGACTTCCAGGTCAGAGGACACGGCTGACCCCAGACTCAGCCTCTGGAAACAGCTCCTCTGACGGCCACGTCCTCCCGGCAGCCCAGGGGCGAGATCTGCTTCTTTCAAAAATTGCTTTCCTGGGGTTAGCAAGCTACCGGTACTAGGCAGTTTATCTTTGCCTTGTCTCTCTCTTAATCAAAAGCCAAAAGTAACCATCGACATTCTTCCTTTTAGCACTTCATGCCCTGTCTTTGCTCCTTCCCTCACAAGTTCCTTTTCACAAAGCCAGTGAAAGCCAGGCCGCCACCCTCCTGTGCCAGGTGTGAACGTGCACACGGGCGTGTCAGCGCCTTCCAGAGGGGCAGACCCGGTGAGAAGACGGGAAGTAAACACGGAGCCCCGAACGGGGCCTTCCTCTGACATCACGATGCCTCCTGTTAGCAGCGCGGGTCCCCCTGTCCTCTGTGCTTCCCTTCAGCCATCTCAGCTTTGAACATGACAATCTAGGCACCTGCGCAGCCCTACGTTGAGGGAAGGGTCCAGGCCACTGAGCACCAGCTCGCTTTCCAACCAAGTCGTCATTTGCGCACCGATCCAAGCCAAACACGCTAGACAGCGCCCAGACAGACGGGCTGGCTCGGGCAGCAGCTCTCGGCCACAGACGAAGGCTGTCCTTCCGACGTCTGCAGTGCCCGGCCCGGGCAGCTCCGGGGCGCCTCGCCGGTCCAGGACTGAAGCCGGCTCCGTGCCGGGATGGCCGGAGGAGCGGACTCTCAGAGCCCAGCTCTTCTCGTCACTCCTGCCCCACGGGAGGCCCCGAAGGCCCCAGCTCGGAATCCAGACGGAAGCCCTTTGTTGCACGGCTCTCCCGCAAACGAGAGCGCTCCCTGCCTGCACCCCGCGCCCCGGCACCCCTTTCGGCTTCCCGGGCACAGCCTTGCACTCCTTCAAGGCCAGCCCGCAAGCAAGGAGCCCGGGCACTTCCGGCGAAGCCGACGGTGCAGCGCTCACACTGCTTCTCTCTCACTGCAGGGCCAGTCTCGGAGGAGAAAAAGGAAACGAAGGAATTAATCCTCAGTGATCCCAGGCTTAGTCATCGCACTCACAGAGCGACTGGCAACTGGCAGCAGGTGTCAGAAGGAAGTACGATCAGCAGTTGCCGGGGCTGAGAAAAAGCGCACAGCAGCTCCCACACCACATCCGCGGCCACCTGCTCCAGGGCCTCAAGACGGCGCGACGGGGCGCAGGGCGCAAGGCCAGGGAAGGAAGGAACCGACGGCCCTCCCGACATTCCTTGTGAACATCACCGACCTTTCCACCGTTAAAGACAGATAGACACTGAGACCTAAGGACATCAGCGCTGCTTGATGAAAAGAAAATACAATGAAAGTCACATTGTGGGCAAAGCTGCCAGGTGGCCTATTAGTAAAATAATGACAACCACTGGTATGTGGGGAAAAATACAGAGGAATAAGTACTTCAAGCTTTTAGATAAGTTGTTATACAACTTTAGTAGCCATGATAAATATTAACATTGAAATGATAATAATAATATTAATAATAATGATAACAGTAACCAGCAAGCTTCTTTAAGGCACAGCTATGCGGTACGCCCCTCCTGGCCACACCCCTCCCACCCTAACTACACAGATTCATCGCACAAAGATGTGCTCACTGCCTGACCAACAAGGTGAGGGATTCCGAGGTCACTTACAGTGAACGTTTCTGTCGAGCCGCATGAGAAAGGAGATAAAGAAAAAAGCACAAAGTGAAAAAAACTGCAGAATTTAAGCCAACAGTTTTAAACAGAGTATGAGTATCATAAAAAAGTCAATCAGCGGATGAACAAAATCAAGGTTTCCCAGACTTAGATTAGCAAATACTAATGGGAAAAGAAAACAGGAAAAGACTTCAAAAGTCATGATACATTTGGCTTTTTTAAAAGATTTTAAGTAATCTCTACACCCAGCGTGGGGTTCGAACTCACAACCCCGAGATCAAGGGTCACACGCTCCACGGACTGAGTCAGCCGGGTATGCCGACACAGTTGGCTTTTGAAATCCCAGAAAGATAAAAGTGTAGTAAAAATATCAAAAACATTCAAGATTATAGTCTATTTCCCCACTCCCCTTGCCCACCTTCTACCTCCTCAGCTTGATTTAAAACACAATGGAAGAAGTGACTCCTAGAGGTTGCTTTATAGGTTTGGGCAATTTTGAATTTCCACGTACCACAATTTTATCTTTCTAACAGCTAAACATGCCGGAGGTCAAACTTAGGCTGTCCTGTTCCTAAGGAAACTAGAAAGTCTGGGGAAACTACGTGACGGCAGGCGTCATAAACGCGTGCAGAGTAACAAGCAGTACCAAGATCCCTGCCATCTTTACGAAGCTACGATGACTCTAGGCTCAAGTGTTCCCACAAACATCAAGAGAGGCCAGAAGTCACCTATGTCCACGCCTGGAGCTGGTTCCCCAACCCAGCCTTCGGGAGCGGGGAGGCACCCACTAGGACCAATGCATTCACAGGGTTACCAATTTCGAATCTATAGACCCAAGTCAAGGGACACTGTCATACAAGAACTGACCACGAGGTGGCAGTACCCGAACACAGCATAACCAAATACCTCCCAGTCTAGGGACTGAACCATTACACAACGTTAGCCAGAGTGGGAAGAAAAAAATAATCAGGATGGGAAACTCAATCAGCTCTTCTCCCCTCTCACCCTGTCTTTCCCTTGGCCCAAAAGGGCCCCTGGGCCTTGGGACTTTCTGCCTAACAAGACTGATACTCGTGCCTCAACCTTTAAAGCCAGGCTGGCAGGGAGGCGAGGCACTGAGGGCAATCAGCTTAAGCAACAACAGATGTGTCATTTGGTCCCGATTTTGTGTTTTCTTTTTTGAATTAAAGGAGTAAACATGGAGCGCTGAACCTGTGATTATAAAGAACAAAGGGGACGAAGGGCACCTGCACACGTGAATGCCAGAAACCGTAAGCCTGGGGATGCGAAAGGCACGCTCATAAACACAGAGGAGACAGCAGAGTCACAGGAGCCACAAAGCCACCGGGCGGCCTCCCGAGCTCACACATCCCTGGGACAGCAGGCAGGTGCTAACAGAGCCGATCATTTGATTAGAGCCACAGTAACCAGCGTGCTTACATACATAAAACTCAGGCAAACACAACGGTGGGGAGTGAAGACCGCCTTGTTCCTGGGCAGGGAAGCCAAGACTCAGCCGAGTCCGCGCATGCACTCAAGGTCACGCAGCTAGCCGGCCAGCAGGCCAGGCAACAGAGTCTGGGCCCCGAAGCTGTGTGTCTGAAGCTGTTTGCACCACACGGCCTGGCCTTGTCCTCACGCGTCGCTTCTGCCCCCTGCTGCAGGACCGCTCACCGGTAAACAACCAGACCAGGACTCTCGGCCTCAGCATTACCGACCGCTTGGCCGGAGGGCTCCTTGTGACGGGGGCCGTGCCGGGCACTGGACAATGGGGAGCCGCGCCCCTGGCCTCCACCCGCTAAACGCCAGCAGCGCCCCCTCGCACGGCCTTCACTTGTGACAATCCAAACCTGTCTCCAGCCACTGACCGGTACCTTCCAGGGTTCAAATACTCCCCTAGTTGAGACCCACTAAGCTACACAAATATCTTGTGTTTACCTAAAACCTTGCCGTACATATAAAAGTTCACGAACCTGAGGAAGGAGACCTTGCTCTTGGTCCTCTAGGAACTCTAAGGGAGCTGAAGTTGCTACAGCTTGGCTCAGAAAAGCACACGGGGTCCAGATGAGGAGGGGCGGAGCCTAGGCTCTGCTTTGTACATAAGCTATCAGCTGGAACGTTCTCTGGAGCGACAGACCCATTTTCTATGGGGGCTACCACTGGACAGGCCGAGGCACCAAGGACAAGCTGAGGTAACTGACTGGATGCACAAGGTCGGCCTGGATTGATCTGAGGGGCACCAGAGACATAGCTTGGGTAGAAATGACGGATGCTTCCCAGCGTGTCTTTTGAAACGACACCAATTGTTTTCATTCCCACATTTGATAAATTACACCTTTGAAAACTGCGAGGACAAAGGCTGAAGAGATGAAGTCACAGGGACACAGGAAGTAGAGCTTTCCACCGGGGCTACGAGCAGACCCAGGCCGGTGCTGCTCCCCGGTGGTGCGAACCCTGGGGAGCTCACGGAGGCCCCAGGACCTCCTGAGCGGCCTCGGACTGCGGGAGGCGGGGGTGCTTACCATCCTTTTCAACAATGGAGCGCATTCTGAAGACAAGCCAAACACCTGGGGAAGACGACCTGACCAGCTCCACGACCTCTCCAGACCCCAGACCCCAGGGCCCCAGGAGGAAAGCATGCAAGCGTCAGGCGTGACCCCACCAACAGCCTGAAAAGCTCGCTGTGGAATCGAAGAGCCAGCTGACGTCAGCACAACTGCGTGCGACTTCATCCCCAAAGCCGAAACCGCCGTTTCCCCAGCACGAGAAAACCCGCAGCACGCCTCAGTACTCACTGGCAGCCGTGGGAGTGACGGTCGCTTGGGGTCCTCGCTCGCGAAGTCCTTCCCCATCCCCGGGGAACCCGTGCGGCTGAAGGGAGGCCGTGCCCTGCAAGTCTTCATCCCCCAAAGCAGAGGCCTGGGCCCGCAGTCTGTCGAGGGTGCCCAGGCCGGGCACCTCGAAACCGTCCCCCAGTTGGGCCAAGGGCGAGTCGCGCGAGGCCGGGAGGAAGGGCGTGTCCAAGGGCGAGCTCGGGGGAGACAGAGAGGACAGGGAGGAGCGGGAGGACAGGGAGGCCAAGGACTGGGGCGTGTCCAGGGAGTGCCTCTGCTTGTGGAAGCCCGAGGGCACCGGGGGGTCCAAGAAGGGGGCGTCTCGTCCCAGGGAGTCGAAGGGAATGAGATCGAAGCGCAGAAGCTGGCCACACTCGGCGTCGGGTTTCTCGTACTGTGGGAGGCCATAGATGTCGGTGAAGCTGACGGAGCTCAAGGACCCGCGGCTGGAGGCCAGTGAGCCCCGGCTGGAGGCCAGGGATCCGCGACTGCTCCCTGAAGACACAGTCAGGGTGCTGGCGGACAGGCTGCAACAAGAGAGGCCCACACTCTTAGAAAAGCGCCCCGAAGATCCGTGCTTGAGCCCCGCCGCTGTCCACTGCGAAGTGGAGCACCTGGTCAGTTCCAGGGGGAACAGAATCCTGCTCCCCCCGCCCCCCGGAATAGAGCGTGTCTCTAACCGTTCACAAGCATTCGTGAGGCACCTCCACTAGTATTTCATTTGCTTCTTGTGACTGTCAGTCGAGAGCGGTAGGTAACATCGGAGACTCATGCCTGGCTTCGGGTCCCAGCTCCCAAGGCCGACCAGCCGAGCCCACCGGGTGGGCTTGCCCTTTCGGGATCCCCCCCGCCCCGCTTTCTCACTGGGGGCTGCAAGATAATCATGCCTACCTCGTGGTGCTGCGAGGGGGAATTACTGAGAAAATAAGACATGGAAAGCCTGTAATATATATATATGTACTTGAAAAGGAAGCTACCACTGAGCAACCAAATCTTACTTTAAAAATATTCATATCGTTTAGCAAAAAAAAAAAAAAAAAAAATTAAAACTATCCATGTGCATATGGAGATGGATATATACACCTCAGAAGCTGTAAATTATAAAATCACCAGGCGAATTTGACTTCAGACCCTCTGTTGTGCAGCCAAGCTCAGTTCTCCTCCCGCTCCCTGCACCCTACATCAGTGGCTCCTCTTAAAAATACAACATAGCCGCTTCCCGCCTCTGTGTTTACAACCACTTCTGGTTCCAAATTCTGGTACAAGGGAAAACACGTTCAAGGGAATGATGAAGTTCATGGACATGCCATCATAACATGATAATTGGGCATAGTTTGCTCTTTTAAAGTTACCTGCTTTGGGGCGCCTGGGTGGCTTAGTCGATTAAGCCTCTGCCTTTAGCTCAGATCATGATCTCAGGGTCCTGGGATCAAGCCCCACATTGGGCTCCCTGCTCAGCAGGGAGCCTGCTTCTCCCTCTCCCTCTGCCTGCTGCTCTGCCTACTTGTGATCTCTCTCTACCTCTCTCAAATAAAGTCTTAAAAAAATTTTTTTTTAATAAAATAAAATAATCTGCCTTTTTAGAGGCACCTGGGTGGCTCAGTCAGTTAAGCCTCTAACTCCTGATTTCAGCTCAGCCACGATCTCGTGGAGCCTGCTTGAGATTCTCTCTCTCCCTCTGCACCCCTCACCCCCGCCGAAAAAAATAAAAATAAAGTTACCAACCTTTTTAACTGGGACTGGAGATAGGATGTCAAGCGGGTAGCTTCTTCCAGCTGCATAAGGAGACAATTTCTTTTTTCCTGAAGCAGAATCCTGTAGGTAAGAAAACAGTCCACTGGTGGATTTCAAAGAGGGTGAGTTTATTTTCCCAACAAGAAATTCAACTGTAAATTCCCCGAAATGATTTAGGTCTGAATGACTCCATTCTAGAATACACTTGTAGGTCACAAACACCACGATAACAGAGACTGCTTGTGTCTTGCTTGACGCTGTCCCCCCAGCACCCTGAACAGTGCCTGATACACCGTAGAAGCTCCAGAGATGGGTGGGTGCGTGAACAGATGGCGGGTTGGGCAGGTGCACTAACAGACAGAAAGGATGAGAGGCTGGACTAGACTAGAAGACGGCCTCACATGCACAGCACGCAGTAACCCGCTGAAATTCCTGCAAAGGAATCAGAGTCCCTTGCTTAAGCCCCCCTCTGGGCAAAAACGCATGTGATTCTAAAATCCATAGAATTAAGATTAGACACAAATAAAACAAAACAGCAACTGTCACAGGGTTGGAGGGCATTTTTTCTCTTCTTTCCACTATCTTCAACTTTAGGATTTCTGAAATGAACGCTGTCCACTGCATTAAGTCCACCGCCTTGAATGGAACCCGACACACCCAGGCACTCAACGCTGAATGAATGAATGAATGAATGTGTTTGCCTCAGAACAAAACGGTCCTTGTTTGTAAATCAAACCGCGGCATTTAACATGTGACCAAGTAGGCACCCTTAAGACAGGTCTGTCCTTTGATGGGGAAAAGGCTTGACACCATCCCAATCCCCAGTGATACTCACTAGCCCACCTCGGCCGGCCACTTTGCTCCATCTCCACACTGGGTCTAACAACAGCCCTCAGCCTGTTCCAGGGAAAGCCTCCCACCTCCGGGTCCTTACTCCCAATTCAAGCATGCATCCAGTGAAGGGAGGCGCACAGAGAAACGGGCCTGCCTCCGCCTGGCCCAGAAGGCCCCGGCTACAGGAGCCCCGGGGGGGGGACTTAGCCCCCCCCAACCCCACCTCGCTGCGCAGCGTGGGTCGCAGACAGTAACCACTGGCAGAAGTGGCCGCCATGGAAGTGCCTGTCAGCAGCAGGGGACGCCCCTCCCGGCCCAAGGCCACTTAGCGGCAGATTCAGGAGACACACGTGGGCCAACTCAGTCCCAGTGGGGAGGGCTCTGCATCCCAGGACTCAGCACCTGGCTTGGTCCCAGAAGAGACTCCATCAGCTGGACGTGCTTGGCCAACCCAGTCCCTGAACCCGGGCTCCGAGAGTCCCACCAGTTCCATGGGGTTCTGTGGATTTGTACCCTGGGACCCCGGCACTCACGTGTGCTGGGATTTCCACGTGGCGAGGGCAAAAACAGTCAAGGGTGCATGCGTGTGGGGTCTTGAGCAGCAGGGGGCATTCACAGGACAGAGTCCACCCTCCTTAACAGACAATCCAGCCAACGAACTCCCAGGCCCTCCTACCCAACACACACACCACAGAGTACCCAGGGGAGAACGGAAGCGCAGGCGCAAAGGCAAAAACTTCAGTTCACCGTCCCTTTCCAGGGTCAAAATCAACTCCGCGTTTATTCTGAGTGAAGTGACAGGGCACGCGATCGCCTCAAGCAAACTAAAACTCGCTCCAGTATTCCTTTGAGCCGGGCTCTCCCATGGCCACCACTTCCCGCCAGCAATGACATCAGCCACTAAAGTCACCACACAGACATTAATGGTGACTATCCAAGCATCGATAACCCCAACACGCACCTCGGTTGGGTAAACTCCCGTGTGATTAGATGACAGCCCTAAGGGCGTCGGTCCACACGCAGGGACTCAGCTGTGACATGCTACCTAGGAAGGCTCATACGTGCATGGCGTACAGCCCGCCTGACGCACCGCATGTGAAGGTCCCGTACATGGTCACATGGGTGATCACCCCGGGGGGGCTCTCCAAAGCTCAGCGGGTCCCCGCAGATACACTCCTGACAGCCGCGAAATGCGGAACAGAGCCGGCCTCCGACACGGCCCCGGACCGCGCGCGGCAAATGGAAGGCGGTGGCCCGGCACACGCCAAAAGGCCGGGCAATGAGGATTCGGGCTGCCGGCCAGCCTCACCCCTCCGACGCCCGCAGACAGCCCGAGACGGGCCACGGACAGGCGCCTCTGGGAGCGGGCAGGCGCCAGGCCGCCGGCTTCGTGCTGCCGCAGAGCCGGCAGCTCCCGGGGGAGGCCCAAGTGGCAGACGAGGCGAAGGGCTAGCTCGCCACCACGCCGGCCGGGCCAGCAACGGGGCTCCCTCTCCGGGCCCGCAGCCTGCCTCCCAGCCTCCTGCCGGCAGTCCCGCAGACAAGGGGAACGCACCCCGACGCTGGGAGGGGGGGCGCTAAGCAAGGGGCTCCCAGCTCCCCTCGCTGCATGCCCTCCTGGTTCCGAACAGGGAATGGGAACCGCGGGCACCCGGGCAGAGCTGGCACTGCCGCAGCAGGGAAGGCGCGCACTCCCTCCAGCGCCCGCCTTCCCTCCGCTCCACCAAGAAACACTCCAGGCAGTCGATGCCCTGCGTCTTAACGACCAGGACCAATCGAGGGTCACGGGCTAGTTCTCCGAGTTCGCATTTCTGGTTGGACCTTGCCGGGACACTGAGTCCCGCCTGCTCCCGAAACCACGCAAGGCCACCCACCTTTCCGTGGCGCCCTGCACCGACGTGGCCCGGGCGCGCTGGATCTCCTCCTCCAGGCGCCTCCTCTCCGCCTCCAGCCGCGCCACGTCTTCCGCAGGCCTTCTCTGCTGGACGATGAGCTGCAGCTCCTGGAGCAGGGCTTCCTTCTCCTTGATGAGCTGCAACCGGTCCCTGTCGGCCTCTGCCAGGCCGGGCCATGACTCGTTCTCAAGCTGGGCCAGCTGTTGCTGGATTGTCGAGACTCTGCAAGAGACGGGCCCGGAAAGATTCATGAGGTCAACATAGCATCGCAAGTTCTCCACGCCATCGCACAGATTCTGGAAACTCCCTGTGCTGAGTAAGTACAGAAATTATTGCACTGAGTGAACCCTAAATGACAAAAAGAAAGCACGTGGAAACGATGGATGATAAAAGGAACGTGTAGACCCTCTGCATCGCCTGCCCCGGTCTAGGCGACTAGGGATGGCAGTCAGCATGGCAGGCCTGCCTCAGAGGACGGACGGGAAGGCTGGCTCCTCCACACCCCAGCCCCATGCTGTTCCGATCCCTGCTTTCCTCCACGGCACTGACCCAGAGCAGGACAGAACCAGCTCCTCTCTCCCCACCTGCCATCATCAGGAGCTAAACACAGTGGTAGATCCCCGAGGGATGCTTCTGGCTTCCTGCCTGCTCTGCCGGGCCTAACTGGCAACAGCACCTGGACGGGAGAGCAGTGCACCCAGCACAGGGCTCCGGAACAGAAACCCCTGAGCGCCCGGCGACCCACGCCACCTTCTGCGTGTTTGCTTGGCACACAGGCAGCGTGGCTTTGTGTCCTGAGTTGTCGCCAAATGCAGATTAAATGAGATGGATGTGGCTTATATTTTCAGAGCATCCTTTCACAGGTGGAGGAGAAAGGTTTCAGCCCTTCGAGTTTAAGTGGGGCTGCCTAGGAGGGCTATCTGTTTTCAGACAGAAATGAGGGACGCCAGACTCCCCCTGAGCCCAGCGCTGTGGAGGGCAGATGCTGGCGTATATGCCCCAAAAACAAAACCCAGGGACTCCTCTCGGGTCACAGAGAGCTGTGACGACAGGGAAGCAGCAGGGGTGCACGGCCCTGTAGCCTCTAAGACAGCGATTCTCAAAGCGGGATCCCTGACTGGCAGGCAGCCTCGGCGTTACCAGGAGCTTTGTTACAAATGGAAACGTGGGGTACCGCTCTAGGGTTGTTGAACACAACACTCTGGGGATGGGGATGGGCAACCTGGGCTTTAACAAGTCCGCCAGATACTTCTGACCCTCACTTCAGTTTGAAAACCTCTGCTTTCAGGCAGCCCGGCCTGGCCTGCTGGATCCTAACTGGCCGTGGAGCTCTTAGGGGCCTGCATTAGGCTCCCAGCTGACGATCCTCACTACGACAGGAATGGCGGGAGCACTCCTGCCACCACCCTGTCCCCTGCCCCAGACACACAAACTCATTGAAGCTGGCATCCTGCCCACTAGGTCTGGACCTCAGAATCCTTCTCAGTGCTGTGCTCCCTGCAGATACCACCAATCAGTGGGGGCTGGCCCATGTGTCAGAGCCTGGGGGCCGGCCCCGCGGCAGCTCAGGCTCCTCTCGAGCTAGACATGAGCACGGGGACTGGGCAGCCTGGCTGGAGCGCTGGGTAAGACGCCTTCTTCAAGTACCAAACCCATCGAGGAAACCAATGGTAAAAACAAATAAAATAAAAAAATAAGAGTAGGGGCGCCTGGTGGCTTAGTCAGTTAAACGTCTGCCTTCGGCTCAGGTCATGATCTTGGGGTTATGGGATCAAGTCCCGCGTGAGGCTCCCTGTTCCGAGGGGAGTCTGCTTCTCCCTCTGCCTCTTGCCCCTCCTCCCTGCTTCTGCGCACTCTCTCTCTCTGACTCAAAGAAATAAATAAAATCTTTAAAAAAAAATACAAGTTATAGTTTAAATGGGCACATTTACTCAAGTCTAATTCCCCAAGAAGGTAACGAAAACAGTTGAACGTCAGTAGCTTTATTAGGCAAGTTCTTTTCCAACTTAAAACTAATTTCCTGAAAATGTGTTGGAAAATGGTGCCAGATCATGTCACTGAAAAATACTGCTGGCAGAGGCGGCTGGCCGGGACTGGGGATCCAATGCGGGCCGGAACATCCATGTATGTCTGATTAGTGTAATGAAAATTCATGGCAGTCATATAACTGAAGCCCAAGGAAAACATACTCCGAGTCGGCCCATAAATAAGTTGGTGCCAAATCAGACATTATACCCAATGAAATTTCTGGAACGTTCTACTGGAGATCAAGACAAGTCAAGAGTAAGGAATGAATGTGAAAGAGAAGAACAACACTGAGCAAATCCATTGTGTCCTCATAATTTTTCATGTCATTTATCCGAACAAGCCGCAGGAAAGCCTCTCTGAACCCAGCTGTATTATTCTGTAACATATACTAATTCTCATTCACATGCTACAAGCGCCCACGTTTTTAAAAGCACTCCCTGTGAGTTTTCTGAGGTGTACAGGGGAGGTGATGAAGATTTCACGTGAGCCGGCCCGGTGCTGGTCAGCTGCCGCTCTATAAGCATTCAAGTTGCCGTCGGGGGCAGAAGATGCAGCCCTAGATAATCCTCCTCTTTCCAGGCAAATTTCAAGTCATATCCACTACCAGAAAAACAGAATGCGGAAAGAGAAGAATTACAGGTGGGAAGAGAGGCGAAGGGCCAACTTCAAAAGGTCTGTCCACCAAAGGACAAGACAAATAGTACAGTGGCCCAAGTGACACCCAGTGTACTGTGACACTGCACAGCTTACGAGACAAGTATGCACAGACACACGGCAAGGGACCACCTTGGCAGAACAGACAAGATTAGGACGAAACCGACTTCGTGTGGCCCACCCAGAAAAGCTGTTCGGGCTGTGCTGAACACGGGGCAAGCGTTTCTACGCTGAAGAGGAGTGCTTGTTCACATAATTAAATCTCACAAGGATGCAAATGACTGCATGGTCGCCTCAGAGCTGTGAATCTTGAAGAACACGGATAGATATTGCCAAGTGCCACTTCCTTCCTACAGCCACACTCCAGATGCAGACATTCGGGGGTGATACACATACATCCTGTCTGTCTGCACTGGAAGCCAAAAGCTCTAGAAGGATTCCTTCAGTGACTTCTCATGCATTCACCATGGGACAGGCAAGCCGGCTTTGCCTGTGATGTAGTGTGCCTCGTCTACTCTGCTGCCGGCCTGGAAACAAGCCATCTGCAAGGACGACACTTCATGTGTCAGTATTAGCGGAGGATATATAACCTCTTGCAAATGCCTTTAAAAGCTTTAAAATGTATGTTCGTGTGCTCATGACAGAGAAGAAACAAAAGCAAATCCTTAAATCAAGCATTCAGGTTTCATATTTATTATGTGATCTCCAAATTCGATCCCCTGAACAGGTTTGATGCAGGCAGAAGTAAAAGAGGAGTCATTCTCCCTCACAGTGTTTCCCCGAACAGGTTTTCTGCTACAACCCAGGCACCATTAAACCATGAATGGAAACCTGCACTGATGCTGCAGAAACTACTGAGACCCTCACAATTCACACGGAAATCCTAAATGTGATTTGCATTTTTACTGTAGAAAATGCACTTCTAATACAACACAGTTTTGAGGTATATTTTATATATCTAAAATAATCCTTAATTATTTGAATTTATACCTAAAGTCTGCAGTCTACCATATAATTTTGCGTGTTCCTAAAATATGGCTGCTTTCTGGAAGGGAGACGGAACTCCAGGCAAGCCACGGTCCCATCTGATGGTTATGAGACATGGCAGGACGGCAAGGCCACATTCTGGGACACGGTGTCAGCTTCGAGACATGTGGCTTCAGATTTCAATGGCAGCTACAGATTTGATACTGCTTATGTTTTCTCTCTTTAGTATTCTTTTTGTAAATATCCATGTAAGCGAACAGCAGAAGTTCAAGAAATCCTCAGCTGAGATCGAGGTCAGGTGGGTGATAAAATTACTGACTGAGCTAAATGTCGAGCCGATTGGAACCCTAACACGACACTGATTCCTGACAGCGGAGGAAGAGCAGGACCCATCCTGGCAACACATGCTAAGACACAGAGAAACTGGGTGGGCCAAATGTTTTGTTCCTAGCTGGACTTTGAGTGTTGCTATGGAAACAGCTACAGTTTGTGCACAGTTCTGGAACAAGTGCTCTTAGGTTAAAAATAAGGAACGATCTGTGTCATCGGGATTGGTTCAAGCCGTGTTCTTCCAAACTGGCTTTGAAAAATTCTAAAATTTTGGGGTGCCCAGGTGGCTCAATTGATGAAGTGTCTGCCTTCGGTTCAGGTCAAGATCCTGGGGTCCTGGGATCGAGCCCCGCATCAGGCTCCCTGCTCAGCAGGGAGCCTGCTTCTCCATCAGCTCCTCATTCCTCTCTCATGCTCTTTCTCACTCTCTCTCAAATAAATAAAATCTTTAAAAAAAAAAGAAAAGAAAAGAAAAATTCTAAAATTTTTAACCAATAATGTGAAAATATTCCAATCATAAGGTCTGCCTTGAGAATCCAAAGTGACTTCCCGAAGGGAAACAAAGAAGCACTTGTTTGGTACATTTCACATGAGCCAGAGTTGAAAACACAAAACCAGTCACCACGAGAGTGGCGGTTTGGTCTAGGGAATTCTCTAGCAATCACTACCACTTGGAATTATGAGTCCCACTTCCACAAACTTCCTTTAGATCTGAATACATCCTGATACTTCTCGTTGTCTAGAACACTGCATGTTGACAATTTCACGACTCTGAAAAACCATCTCAAATCTAGATATGCAAGGGAGATATCTCTGAAATACATACACACCCCCTCCCACCCAGCTTAGAAGTGGTAAAGCCCAGGAGGTTTTGCAGAGGGTAGGCAAGCTGAACTTCTCGTGGAGGAATGATCTTCCCTAATGTCACATGTCTACAGCGGGGTGGTGGGGACGTGAGGCTGTCCTGACCACGGCTCCAAGGTGTGGCCAGCCAAGTGCCTTGCCAGCTGCAGCGGGCAACCGTGTGACCCACAGCCGAGCAGGTTACAAGCCAGGCGCTCACTCGCTCACCAGATCGAGCCAGATCTAGAAAAACTTCAGTGACTAGAGGCAAAATCGAATTACTCCACGGGGTCTGGAAAGGTGCCCTGCAGCCACCTCAGGGGAGCAGAACCCCAGGTGCCCCACAGAGGGCACCGCGATCAACGGCCTTGCTGGACATAGGCTGGGGCTCTGCCGACAAGAATGCTCCACAGACATTTTAAAGCAGCTTCAAGTCCAATGAGAACAGCAACTCATCATCAAAACTCCAGATCCGCCTTCTAAGTGATCCTCGGCCACGAAGTGGGCCTCTGAGAACTCTCTCTTTGGGGCCATTCGCCTCCTTTAGGCTCCAGGGAGCACCATTCCCGTCACACGCCACACACGCCACACAAGCCCCTGCGACTTGAGGAAGGGGGAGGGGCTGATGAAGGGCAGCCGACTTTTTATTTTCCCAAGTAGAGATTTTGCAAAAACCTACTCACATCAACTATCATCATCATTTTGTAAGAGGAAGGTATTTTAACAGGAAAAAAAAATGATCAAAACAAGAGTTCTTTAAATGGAAAAAAAGCCCATCCGCATGATAAAAACCCGTCACTGCACTCCTTTTCCCTGTGCACGGACTGCGGTGGAACAGGGACACTTCGGGGCAGTGCTTGGGAAGGAGGTCGGTCTGTCCTTCGCCCTTTGCCAGCATCTCCTCCATCGCTGTGGATCCCTGCAGGGGAGTATCTTCTGAGGTTTTACTTCCTCTTCTCTTTTCTGCTCACTCCTAGCCAGGCTCTCTAGGACTTTTTCTTCCCTCCTCCGGCAAACTTCACTCTCACTAGGCCAATAGCTATGGGACTTTCTTACGATTCAACCGTGAATTCTTTTCCTTTTTCAGTGCGCGCTGTCTCCCAAGGTGAGCTCTGCCACCCCGTGACATCAGTATCACCTAGATGCCGAAGATTCCCAGACTGGTACCTCCCCCTGCCCTCTTGGACATCTCCCCACTGGGACGGCTCACACTGAACATTCCCGACTCAAAGGTCCTAGAATGCCCAGCAATTTCAACTCCTTTCCAAGGCATCAGTGGTCCGCCATGATGCGGTCCTGCCTCCCTGCTCGCAGCCTCTTCCATCCCCATCCCCGCTCCCTTTTGTTCTGCAACTACAAGCCTGTCCGGCTGCCGCAGACCAACCCCCCACCTCCTCGGAGACTTGAGATCGCACAACTTTCCGCCCTGATCCCTGCTCCCCAAATGCACAAGCACCCAGAATCCCAGCATCCTTCAGGGTGTAGCGCCAATGCCATCTCCTCCAGCACCCAGGAAGAGAAATCATTATAGAAAGAGTCAAGATCACAAGCCTCTTCAAATGTCCATGAAGGCCCAAGAGCTGTAAGCTGAGCCTGGTGTGATTATAGATCCTGAAATGGAGAGACCTTCCCTACCTGTTAGATCCCTAGAGACAGGCACATCTTGATGCCTTTTCTCTCCTCAGCTCAAGGGGAAGTACCTCAAGGCTCCCATCAGGACGTGGGCCTTGGGGAAGGGACCCAAGAGCACCACCGTCCGCCTGGAGCTGCCCTGGGCCCCCAGGACGCCTTCTGTCTGCCCACTGCCGGAAGCAAGGGCCAGACAGCAAGTGCGACCGGACGGGGCTTTCGTCTACTCATCCAATAGCTATTCAGTGGTATTCAGCTACTGGAATCACAGCAATGACCTAAACAGACAAAACTCCCTGCCCTTGTGGGGTTTACGCTCTCGGAGGGAAAAACAGATGATAAAACAGAAAACACGCACGCAGAGAATGGGTTAGGCGGTCACATTTGCTGGGAGCATCGGGGTGACAGGGGCGGGAATTGGGCATGCTACTTCACTCCAGATGATCAAGGAAACATCTCCAACAAGGGGACCAAGAGGAGAGCAGAAGCCACCTGACCGATTTGAGACAAAGTATTCCACCGGTAGGAGAAGAAACAGCGAAGGCCAAGAGCACGGTGCGGGTGTCCTTGTGCTGCTGTAACAGAAGCCCACAGACCCGGGGCCTTCAAACCGCACACATCATCATCTTAGAGCTCAGAAGTCCAAAGGCCAAAATGGGTGGGCAGGGCTGTGATCCTTCTAGAGGCTCCAGGGAAGAATCCATGGCACTGGCATTTCTCAGGGCTGCCCCCAGGCCTCAGCTTGTGACCCACACCTCTCTGATCTCTGCTTCCCTCCTCACATCTCCTTTCCAGACTGTCCCTCTTCTAAGGGCCCTAGTGATGACACTGAGCCCTCTTGGGTCATCCAGAACTATCACCGATCTCGAGGTCCTTAACTTAATCCCATCTGCAAAGTGTTTTCTGCCACGGAAGGCAACGCAGCCACCAGGTTCTGAGCGCTGGGACGTGAAAATCTTGAGCGGGCCGTGATTCTGCCAACTCTGGGCACTAAGTCAGGAGTGTGCCTGGCAGGCTGGAGACCCGGTGTGTCCGTCCATAACCGGGCAAGGGAGGACACGGAAGGGAGTGGGCTAACGCCCAGGGTTAATGGAAAACTGGCTCCTCACAGTAAGGATTTAGAAGCAAAAGCAGAAGGCCAAGAGTAAGGTTTCTCAGCTGAGGCACTACTGACACCCTGGGGGGCTGAAGTCTTTGCCGTGGGGCCACACTGTGCATTGTGGGCTGGTCGGCAGCCTCCCTGGGTTCCGCCCACTGGCTGCTGGCAGTACCCTGTCGCTAGTCCTGAGGACAGAAACTGTTCCCTGGGGAGCAAAAGCAGCCTCCTTCAAGGCTTGAGAGCCATGTGGAACTGGGGAATGACAGCATCTAACATGTTTTGAAAGGATCACTTGTCTAGAAAAAAGAATTCAGGCCCAGCAATTAAAAGAATCAAAAATCACACAAAATGATGTTGAACAGCACGAGGAAATGCACCATTCACACCAGGGAGAAGCACATGACAACTGAGAGAAGGTCTCTGCCTGTTACTCTAGTAAAACTGACAAAGAATGAAGATGTTTAATAGGCACTGGTGGCAGTGCAGGGTGGCTAAGTCATTCTGGAAGGCAATGTGGGGTTATCTATCAAAACTTTCTTTTTTTTTTTTAAGTAGGCTTCATGTGGGGCTCGAAATCAGGACCCTGAGATAAAGACCTGAGCTGAGATCAAGAGTCAGATGCTTGACCAACTTAGCTGCCCAGGCGCCCCTCTGAAACCTTTCAACATATGTGCATTAAGATCTGTACATTTCATCGCTAAGTATCAGTCCGAGGAAACAGTCATTTCTGCGAGGCTGGGGCCTGTGAAGAAATGTGCGTTGTTTGTGAAAGGGAAGAACGACACCCTGTCTAAGATGCCTGTGCGCGGAGGGAGGGCTGTGCACTCTAAGCCAGGTGCCCATCACATCCTCCATTTAACTACACGGGCTTCCTTTATGCAAATGTTTAGGTAAAAGCCTGGAAGGTGTCACACCAAACCATGAAGGGTAGGAAGCAGGATCAGAGAAGGGGA
Organism: Lontra canadensis; assembly: GCF_010015895.1. Classification (NCBI taxonomy): domain Eukaryota; kingdom Metazoa; phylum Chordata; class Mammalia; order Carnivora; family Mustelidae; genus Lontra; species Lontra canadensis. The sequence continues at coordinate 4,943,965 of NW_022631062.1, forward strand.
AGTGGGTGGTCTCCGCTGTGTGCGCCTGCGACAAAAATAATGTACTCGTGTACTATTTTTATAATAAAGACAAAGAGGAAAACAAAAGTGCGCACGCACACGCACGCACGCACAGCCCCAGCAGGTCCTGGGGTAGGGTAGCGAGAGGTCGTCACCCACAGGCAGAGCCACTGATAGACCGACATATTCTTGTTAGCTGGGGAGGAGTTTATCTCCCAAACAGGCTGAAGACCATACGTCATCGCATCGCATAAAGCACACTGTTTTTTCTGAAATGTCCAGAACAAGGTCAGGTACTGCACAGACAGGAGTACAATCTCCCATTCTCCCAGCAGCTCCTCTGCCCCCTGCTGCGGGGTGCGGATGAAGCCAATGGGGTCACCCGCGCATGGCGGTCAGCAGGAAATCCCACGGGGATGGCCCCGCTGAGGCACCACAGTCCTCCAACCGGAGCAGGGGTTCTCGGCCTCGGCACTGGTGACGTACGCGGGTTCGTTCTCTGTGTGGGGCCGCCCAGCACGCCGTAGGATGCTGAGCAGCGGCCGAGCAGGTCCCCCAGAGCTGTGACAACCAAACCTGCCTCAGGACGCGGCCAGAGTCCCCTGGGGGTAAAGTCCCCTCTCCCCCGCTCTGCCCGGTGGGAACCACTGTGCTAATGGGAAAAGGAAACAGCACGCTTGTGCAAGCCGATCCAGGACATCTCCACGTGGGTACCTGATATTTAAATGTGGCCAAGGGAGCCCAGAACGGCATTTCTGGCCCACTGGGGTCCTGCCCCCTCCACCCCCGCAGCTGCGTGCAATTCCTAACAAGGTCCTGGTCATCCTGAAATAGCACTGTCGTTTAAAAGATGCCCATGAAATGCAGTGTCCTCCCCTGAATAATTTTCTTAAATATTTGCCTTTTCACCCAAATGTCTTGTCTCAACATTTAAAAGGTTACTCACTGTGTACCCATAGTACCTCTAGAAAACAAAGAAATCACTTGCTATGTTTAGTAAATGTCACAGCAAAACACGTAACAATTATGTTGCAAAGCATAGCAACCAACTATTTTCTGCATTTTAATACGACACAGCAAATTCCAGCACCCACACTGTGCGGTCCAGCAGAAACATGCAAGAACGAGCAGAGGCGGATTCCAAGCAGACAACGGCCCCTGAAAGACAGCCTCAAGCTCAGGAGAAGGAAGGCACACAGGGCACACGGAGAACATGACCACAGTGATAAGCGGCACGGCTGATTGCACTTGGCAGTGGTCCGTGTGGAAACGTAAGGCCCAGCCCAGACACGAGGTGAGAAGCCAGGAAGAAGCGGGGCTTCGAGCTCTGAGCAATCAGATAGCCCGTGTCCGCTCATGCTGGCCTCCAGCACGGAGTCATCTGATACGATTTTGTTGCTATTTTTACATTTTCTAAAAAGGCAACAAAGTGGATTTCCAGACATCATGAACGATACAGTATCCGCAGCTGACCCAACTATCTCATTTCCAGAAAGGACCCCCTGACCCCACCTGGCACTGCGCTCCGTCGCCCCCACCCTCTCAGAAAATAGTTCACATGTGACTAAAAGATGTTTTTTTGAAAAGACATGCTTCATAGCTTCCTGAAGCACATATGTGGAAATAATTTGGTTTAAGGCTCTTTTCAGAAGACATAAAAGAGAGAGAGGGTTTCTAGCAAGGGGACCCGAAAGCTAAGGCAGGGTCAGAATACGGGAACCAGGGTCCTGCGAAGGCGGGGAGGAACATGACATGCCACAAATCTAGCCTGCCTGCAAGCGTTCCGCACTGCCTCTCCATTCTGCCCTTGTCCGATGCTTAGGGCTGGGAGGGGGGACAGAAAGACAAATTCTGAACATGTACAGACAGGCTCAAGTCTCCATTCTCCAAAGGCGGATGATTTACAGCGGAAGTCAACAGAAAAGGCTGGGCTGCCGATTCTCTCCACCCCAGTCCCGCAGCTGAGGAACTGCGAGCACCTGCTGACCTGGTCCTTGTTAAACTGTCTTTTAAACCAAGATATGTGACTGTTTCCATTAACCTCTGCAGTTAGAAACGACATATATAAAAGATAAGGCGATTCGGTTGAAGCAGGTCTGAGGGACGGCGGCTGGTCGGGAGGCAGGGAGGGCGGAAGGTGCAGACGGAAGCTGAGAAGTCTCAGTCTTTTTTCAGTCATGGCTTCAGAACTGTCCATAATAGTGAGAATCACGCATTTGAAATTTTGTCATGGGCATTAAGAGCCTTACCCAGAAAGGAAGATCATGGATTTTACATTCTAGCAGACACTGCTTTCTGATATAAAGTGGACAGTCCCACCCTGGAGTTCCATAAAACCTCTTTCCAGGGCAGAAAGGAAGGAGGCAGAAGGCGAGGTTTGAGAAAGGAGCTTCTTACCTCTTTCTGGCTTCTTCATACTGCCAGTTTAGCCTGACGCGGTCCACGAGTCTTGTTTTATCATCAAAGACAAACTTTCCGGAACAGAAGGAAAAAAAGGGGGAAGAGACATATTAAAGACATATTTTCAAAACAGAAAATTCATTTAAACTTTCAGCGACAATGGACAATATTTTAATCTGTCTTTGCATTTCCATTTCTCAAGGGTCTGGAAGGAAACACACCCAACAGGGCTCGCCCGCCACCCTGGCTGGTGGAAGCGGCAAGTGGAGCTGGGAAGACTTTGCTTCCCCAACACTGGTGGATTTTTTTTTTTTTTAACAGTGGAAGTGTATTCATCTATTGTGTAATCCTTAACAACAACAACAAATTAAGTTTAAAAAAATGGGGAATTATTTAGTAGAAGTTGACACAAAGGCAAAAATATTCATCCCATTTTGTACAGTACGTTCTCTTGTTCTTCAATGAATGCAGAAGAATGTTCTACAAAGTCGCGAGATCTGAAGAAGGCGGACTAGCTGGGTGAGGCATGGGCTACAGGCCTCCTTCGAATGTTACGTAGCATGTTATAGAACTGAAGGTCAAAAGGAAGGAAAGCAACGTGTGGTCTGATGGGGCCCGTCACCCCAGGAGCTGGAACTGAACCGTGGCACTCTGACGTGATCACTAGCTGTGCTTAAATATTTTCATACCAATTATGCTGAACTAAACAAATTCCTAAAACAAAACCAAAAAGACCTGTATGGGAGGTAACTATAGCTCACCTCGGTTACCTCTTCCTTCATTCGTGGAAACATACGACACTAGTTCATTAATCAATTATCTCTGTAGATCTGACCTTACCTAGACCACATGTTATAGCCACTAAGTCTTTTTTTATTTTTTAAGTAACCTCATGTCAACAAACATTTGAAAATATTATTTGAATGACTAGTGCTAAATGTATTGATACCAGTTTTGATATAAGTCAATAGGAATTTCTTTACATCTTTATTGCTTTGAATGAGGGACGGAGCGAGCATTCTCCAGTGAGATGGGTCACCATTGTGCACATTTTAACAGCCTTGTCCAAAGCTCTTCTCCATGGTTTCCTTAACATAAATATCTTTAGGCTATAACATCACAGCTCCAGAAACTGTCCACACTAGAAATGGCTACTTGTCACCTCATCACCCTGAGACTCCTGCGACTAATTCCTCATCGAGACCAAGAAATGTCATTTCTTAGAACCTCTTCTCGGGTACCTGGGTGGCTCAGTTGGTTAAGCCACTGCCTTCAGCTCAGGTCATGATCCTGGAGTCCTGGGATCAAGTCCCACGTTGGGCTCCCCGCTCCGCAGAGCTTCTCCCTCTGACCTTCTCCCCTCTCATGCTCTCTCTCACTCTCTCTCCCTCTCTCAAATAAATAAATAAAATCTTAAAAAAAAAAACAACAAAACCTCTTCTCAATGCTGTCCATAGATCTCTAAGGTCTGTGTTTGCACTCTTGAGAACAAAATGGACATCTTGGTCAAAAAAGGAGAAACCTACGGCCCAATGGATTCAACAGGCTCCTATTTCACGGTTCCAGTGTAGTCCTATAGCACGGAAGTGAGAACGAAGTCAGTTGCACAGATGTCTACATGGTCCCCAATGGTCTCTGCCTCTTGGGACTCACCCCATGTGAAATTCCCTTGAGAATGCCCTAGGGCCGTGATTTGACTGTAACCAGTAGAATACAACACATGACGGGAAGATGATGGGAAGCCATTTCTGTGATTCCATTATAAAAGATGGTGACTTCCATCTTGCCAACAGACTCTCTCAGTTTACACACTTTGATGAAGCAAGCTACTGTGCCGGAGAGGTCTGTATGGTGAAGAAGCAGAGCCCTCTGTCCAGCAACCTATGAGGAAGTGAATCCTGCCAACAGTCATGTGAGCTTCAGAGTGGCCCCTTCCCCAGTCGAGCCCTCAGATGAGACCCCAGCCCTGGGTGACTCCTCACTGGCAGTTTCGGGAGAGCCCCTGAGGCAGAGGATCCCACCCAGACTCCTGAGCTATGGTGTAAGTCTGAGATAATAAAGGCGTTAGGTTCTGGAGTCCCTGGGTGGCTCAGTGGGTTGGGCCACTGCCTTCGGCTCAGGTCATGATCTCAGGGTTCTGGGATCGAGTCCCGCATTGGGCTTTCTGCTCAGCAGGGAGCCTGCTTCCCTCTCTTTCTCTCTGCCTACTTGTGATCTCTCTCTGTCAAATAAATAAATAAAATCTTTAAGATGCTAGGTTCTGGAGTAATTGGTTATGCAGCAATAGCCAAACAATCCAGTTTAGCCTTTCAATACACTTTTTTACAAGTGCATGATGTAGTGGAAAGCACAGATGTTTAGGCCTCAGAGATGTCAATTCAAACCCAGGAAGACCTGCCTCTCCCTGGCCACATGACCTCAGGGGACTTGGCACCTCGATCCCCTCGTCTATCAAAAGGACATGGAGGGGTGCCTGGGTTGGCTCAGTTGGTTGGGCAACTGCCTTTGGCTCAGGTCATGATCCACTCAGTGTGGAGTCTGCTTAAGTTTTTCCATTTCCCTCTACGCCCCCCGCCCCCGCACTCCTTCTCTCTCTGAATAAATAAATCTTAAAACACACACACACACACACACCTAAACTCAATTCTCAGAAGGAGTCTGCTGTTTTAAAGAACCCAAATCACAAGGTCAGAGGTAATAAGCAATTCAATTGCCTTCCAGGTCATGGAGTCTTCACAGCTGGATTTTTCCTTCAAACATAATGGCACAAAAGGGAAAACATTTCTGAAGAGAAAGTGGCCAAAATCAAATAAATGAGTGATGGCAGCACAAAAGCAGCTCTTTTCTGTCCTGGCACCCCCGGCTCGTGCCCCCGTTCTTGGCGTACCTCTCCAATGATGTCAGTCTGAGACCCAGCATCGCAGAACTGCTGAGGTAAGGAATCGCCGAGCACACCTGGATTGTGAGGGAAGTCTTGCGGAGGGTCGCTGAGAGAAAAGCTATTCCTGAAGCCATCAGTCAGCTTGGCCAGGCTCTGCAATAGAAGAAAACGAGTTATTTGAGTTCTTTGTGTGTGATAGAAACTTTCTACCCCTAACCAATGTGAGGCGATGGGTGTGTTAACAAACTTTATCGTGGTCATCATTCCACCTTCTATGTGTATAGCAAATCATCAGGTGGTACGCCTTAAATTTCTAAAATTTTATCTGTCAATTGTACCTCAATAAAATGGGGGGGGCACTGCCATCCAAAATGTTGTATCGATAAATGAGTCTGACAGATGAATGCCTTGAGATTTCAATACACCACACAAAAGGAAAACCACTCCCAGGTGAGGTTTATGTATTTTTAGAGCCTGATTTTTCAGTCGTAACTCTACATGGTTAAGAATCTTCGCATATGGATGTTAGTGTGCCAGAAACTAGAGTAACTGTATCTCCTTGTGTACATAACTCCTTTGGGTGGAAGTAAAAAAGAACTCCGATTTTCTACAATTTTCTAGAAGACTCTGGAATATCTCTCTCTCCAGCAGACGTTTCCATAGACACCAGAACGCGCAGGTGCAGCATGACATGCATAGCTGGCTCTGGATCCAGACGAAGGCATGCTGGAATGGGCCAATACTGTTAAGGTCATAAAAGAACAACTTCTTGGATTTTCCTAGAGAAGACGTTGCCCAGGCCTCTCCCAGGAGCTTCTCAAAGAGGACGTTGGGGTCTGGAGCTTCTTACGGAAATTCTATATCCAGCGTCCCCGGTGGGGAACCCACTTGAGGAAAGTGGGTGGCTTGCCCCAGCTCAGCACACTTGGAAAGGCCAAGGCAGAGAAGTTAGTTTAACCTCCTGGGGCAAGTCCTCCAAGCCCTCATGGTGGATTACCACCTGGTTCACCCCCAGAGTTTGGGCTTAAATGGGAGATGCCCATTTGTCCAATGCCGCCCTCAGAGGCTGCAGTCAGTGGCAGGAGCTGTTCTTGCCACCAATGCCTGGAGAAAATCTAACCGTTGACCATTTAACTCTCGTGACCTGGGAGGGCACCTGAAAATACCGATTGGTGGGTCGCACCTCCAGAGCCTAATCCAGCAGGCCTGGCGTAGGGCCCAGTAACAGGCAGTTGAACAACCACTGTGGGGACACTCCACAAGTCTCCTGACCTTGACTTTGGAAGCACTGCCGTGCAAGGCAGTTACGTGTGCACCTGTCTCCTTTGGGCCACAAGTCTGAGCTCTCCTTCACATGTCCTTCTGCAGAATCTAGACACACGCCTACCAGGCACTCAGGGTGTTGAGCAAAAAATGAAAGCCGTAACAGAAGCCCCGGAGTGCACCCCAGGACCAAGTCAAAATACCAGTGCACCTCCACATGTAAAAAATCAAGGTTTTCCTAAAAATACCCAAATCCCCAGAAGTTCAAGGGGCCAAAAAAGAAAGCAGTAGAAAGCTCCAACGATCCCAGCCACATAACTAAAATCTGCCCACGAGCTGGAATACTATGCGGCCACATCGAGGAAGGCAGAAGCCCGTGCGGACACATGTGGAAAAGGGGACAGGGCATTAGGGTCACGTGAGGAAGCCCCAGCTTCCTGTGGGGACAGTGGAACATGTGCTCATGCTCTCCCGTGTCTGTAAAAATGCTGGCAGGCCACCCAAGAAGCTAACAGAAGTAGTTACCGGGGATGAGCAAATGGGGTGGCAGCAAGACTTCTCATCAGACTTTTTAAATTATTTTGATTATTGAACAATCTGTGTCGCCCATCGTTATGGCTTCAACTATTTATTCCCCAATGATACGTCCAAGTGCTAAGAGCCCGTGAGAGTGAGCTTATTTGGAAAGAGAGTCCTTACAGATGGAATCAAGTTAAGGTGAGGTCATACTGAATCGGAGTGGGTTTGAATCCAGTGGTTGGCATCCTTATAAGAAGAGAAACATGTAGACACAGAGACACAGGGCGAACAGCATGGGACGATGAAGGCAGAGATTGGTGCGGGGTGTCGGTGAGTCAAAGAACGGCAAGGATCGCCAGCAGCTCCCAAAGCTGGAAAAGGCGAGGAAGGGTCTCCCCTAGAGCCTTCAGAGAGAGCGTGGCCGTGCCGGCACCTTGACCATGAACCTCTGGCCTCCAGACTCTGAGAGAATGACTTTCAGGTGCTCTCTCCCAGTCTGTGGCACAGTGTCATGGCAGCCCTAGGAAACGAACACCCACACTTCTAAATATTTTAATACGCAGTATGTAGAAACATACACACACATAAAGAACACACATACATGTATGACATGTATGTACGTTTTAAAGTATATATGAATTGTATACATGACAAATACATAATATATATCATAAACCCATAGTTTCCTAACATGTTACCGAATAGACAGATGGATACGCAGGCAGGCAGATGGATGGACACAGGGTACGCAGAGGGCCAGCCCCTACCTGCATCAGGTCCCGCCTCTCCTTCTCGCCGGTGCAGATGGCTTTCTTGATGGTCCGGAGCTCAGTCATTATCGCCTGCGCCTCGTCCGGTTTGTAGCTGGTATGAGCGCTTGACATCTTCCGATCGATCCTGGTTTAAAACAAAAATGCAAGAGTTATTCCGTGCGAGAGTCCAACGATCCGCTGAACAACAGTGAAAAACTCAGAAGGTTTTTAGAAAGGTGGGACACAAGTTAAACACATTGGTTTGGCAGAGAAAATTAAAGATCCCAGGAAACCTTCCTTGCTTGTGGTAATACACAGAGATGAGGCTCGACCTGCGGACGACTTTCTTTGCTCCAGGAACAGCCAGCGCAGGTGAGGACTTGCCGGTCCGGTTCTCACAACCTCTACTAATGATTACGCAACCAACAGTGGCTTGAGTAATTTCCTGGGATTTTAAACTCCTCTCTGAGCGGAGGATCATGTCTTATTTGTTTAGTCCCAGCACCTGGGTTAGTGGTCAAAAATGTCTATTAAACAAACATACGAATGACATCTGCGTGCAAGCACATAAGGGACAGAAGAAAAGTTGTGAAGGATGCAATAACGAGGCCTGCATATAAAACTGCGAACTCCCTGTCTCCTCTACCTCTCTTCTACCTCATTCTGGTTCCAGTTGCTCTTTCTCTCTTTCTCCCCCTACTACTCACCTCTCTAATTCTTTCCTTCAATCCCAACACCCATTCATCCTTCCTTTCATCCACTCCAACTTCCTCCCGCCCTCCGTCCCTCTCTCCCTCCGTCCCTCTCTCCTTCCGACCCGTCTGCCCCGTGCACACGAGGCCCGGTCTGGGTGGTGGAAGCGGTTTGCCGACCAAGCCGAGGCTTGGCTCGGGCCCTCACCGGAGCGGCAGCCTCCTACAGCGCGCCCTCCGTCTCACCTTCCCTACCAAGTCTCGAGTCTTGGAGGCCCTCAGGGCTCAGGAGGCTGGAATACTTTGGTCCAGAAGCGGCATGAGCTCCTCCTCTGCAAAGCCCTGAGCAGGCCTTTCAGATTCCAAATGGCCATTCCACAGGTCCTTACACAAACTGCTTCCCCCGCGTGACCAGGGAATCTGGATCCTTGACAACGGCCAGCGCGCACTCCCCGATTCTCCGCTCCCGGAAGCACCCTGGCAGGCCACTGACCTTACGCGTCATGTCTGCGAGGATTATTCTGACTGTCAGGACAACGCTGAAGCTGCGTACTCACAGGACACAAAGTAAAAAACTCACCAGCTCTGGTACTCAAAACCCCAAGCTGATCTGAGCCAACAGCACCCGTGGAATAAGGGAAGGACAAATGAAACAGGCAAGAACCCGTGCCCTCCCTCTGGAGCACTGCTGGGCCTGCATCAGCTACAGATGATGTATTTATGAAAACTGGTCCGAAGTCCTCTTCCGTGGCTTGGATGCAGGTGCCTCATGGGTCCCCACACAAGCCACCATGACACCCCTACGTCCCAACATGGCCGGGCCACATGTTTTCCCTTTTTGGCTGTTTCACAGAGAACCAAGAGTATCTTAACGGAGGCAGACATAGAAGGTCATCTAGCTCAGAGCCCATCAGCCAAAGAAATGGCCCAATTTTTCTTGCAGAGAAAATTCAGACTCGTTTATGTAATAATGCCTCCCTGTATTCACCTTCTGATAAAAGGCTTTCCAATAGGTCTCATTTAATGTCACAACCGACAACCCACAAAGGCTGATAAAGTCGGTAGAAAAGGATTTACATCATTCTCAGACAAAAATCCCGGGGCCAGAGAAAGCGGACTCCTCTCTAACGGTCAAGGACCAGCCCCTCCGCTAACCAGGTCTATTGTTCCTCCAGAAAGAAGATCACAGCCAACAGATCATCATCTGACACTGACACCCACGCGGAGAAAAGGAACTCCGCTACACAGAGCAAAACGTTTTCAATTGCTTGAAAATCGAGGCTAATCAACCAGAAAAGGGCAGACACACACAGGTGGTGCTGAGGCTGTGACTCGAGCCGCTACACGTGTCAGCTGCAGCATCACACCTCGGTGTCGTGGCTTCCTTCTGGCTTTTGGTAGCAATAAAGCCTAAGTGTGGCCACCAGCAAACCCAGGGACTGAGGCAGCAGCCTGTCGAGCCACCAGCTTCTACGATTGGGCCCCAAATCCCCTCAGGAAGGGGGGATCAGCAGCCCTGTCATTCATCTGCCCAGCAGACACCACAGAGCACCTCGGAGGACGACAGTTCAACTTCAAGGCCACGGACCTGCACTCTGAGCTCTACCCAAGTGGCTCTGAGACCTCGAAGAGAAAGCGGATTGGCCGAGAACAGTTGTTTCCACTCTGTTCTGAGGGCATCCTGGTGTCGGGAGCAGGAGCAGCTAAAGGGAGAGCCTAGGCCTAGGCTTAGGGACCCTTACCGCCACTTCAGCAAGCACCTTCTATTTGCTCTGTCTCAGACAGGGGACGTCTGAGATGCACAGAAGGTATCGTTTGCGGGAAAGGAAAGGGGAGAAGATGCCACTGTTTAAAAAGCATGAAAGCTACCAGGGAACATGATCTTGAAGTCCTGGTATTTCAGACAGAATACTGTTGTTTAAAAGTTATATATTATTGTTACATTATATATGTATACATTATATATTACGTTAATCATACCGTATATTACTATTACATTATATGAGAATACACTCCTACAAAAAGGTTATTATGTATTAAACATAACCTTATGTAAACATTTTATATAGCATATACTATTTGATATTACATAATTATATTGTATAAAGAGTACATTAGAAGAGTTCGATGTGTGAATCACCTACTGGGTGTCAGGGTCCTGCTGTGTGCTTTGCATCTGTTGCCTCCTGGAACCCCCTCACTGGCTTTATGGGATAAGCAGGACCTTCTCAGATTTTATAATGAAGAACCTGAGCCTCAGAGCGATGAACTAAGTGACCCAGGATGACAAGCTAAGATCTGGCAGAGCTGCCAGGGTTCCAGCCCCCATCCCCCCAGTTCTCAAGTCAGCACTGAGCAGCCAAGTGCAGAGATGACCCTAGAAGCTGCAGGCGCGTACCTGCTCACAGCGGCCAAGGTTGGGCCCGCATGCTTTTACACGGACAAGCAATGTTTCCCAGAATTCACACCACTTCCAATTTTCAACTATGATAAATCTTCATCTAATAAAAACTACAAAGGGTAGGAAGCCTCTTCCTTTATAACTGCAAGATTCATTTCTTTGAGAACGTTCTCCCTTTGCTCAAATTTCCTCTAGAGAAAGAAAAAAGAGAGAGAGCGAGAGAGAAAATTCCCTCTAGAGCTTTGATCAAATTCAGAGGATGTGGTCAGTGATTTGGTGTTTTCTAAAATACCAATATATTCCATTTCATAAAGAAAACAGTAACATCTGTCACTGCCAAAAGAACAGTCTTTTCTTTTTTTTTAATTTTAACTAAGAGCCCAAGCGAGTGCTTGTACATCTGAAATAAAATGACAGAAAAGCGATAACCGCTGAACAAAAGGTGGTACAATAAAAATGTAGGTTATTCTACAGTGCACTACGACCTGGACGCCTGAGCTCCCCCAGCCCCCGGTTACGCGCTGGGACCCTAATTCCCCGTGTGGATGTGCTCGATGCTGAGGCCTCCAGCAGGTACTCAGGTCATTAGGGAGAAGCCCCTGTGAAGGGGATCAGTGCTGTGATAAGAGAGACCCCACAGAGGTCCCTGCCCCTTCCGTCACGTGAGGGCACAGCGGGAAGACAGCTATCCGGGAACTGGGAAGCTGGCCGTCCGCAGACACAGAACCCGGCCACGCGGGCCCCTGGATCTTGGACTTTCAGCCTCCAGGACTTCGAGAAATAAAGTTCTGTTGTTTAGAAGCCACCCAGTCTGTAGTGTTTGGTTAGAGGAGCCCGCGGGGACTAAGGCACTTTGCTTTTCAGCCTTGACATCCGCAGCGGCTTCGGGGAGATTCGGTGACTGGCTCGAGGTCACAGAGCCAGTCAGGGACATAGCAAGGCCCCTCACACTGGCACTCACCCTCTTCCTCACCGGGTTCGCAAGACACTCAAAGTCAAGGCCTCCCAACTCACACTGCGCCAAACCCTGAAGGCCCCCAAACCAGACGGCTCCGTAAAGCACAGCAAGCATCTAAGGCTAGCCCGCGCTAACACCGCACACAACCCAAAAGAATGCGAAGTTTGGTTCCGACTCTTTTACCCCACCAGCTCTGGCAGGCGGCCTTGAATGCTCCTCAGGCAGCTTCCGGCAGCTTCTGTCAGCAGCAGGTCGTGCGTAGGGCAGCAGACCTGCAGCCAGAACAGTGCTCGTGCCCCTCCTGCCCCCGCCGCCCCGGGCCCCACAGTCAGCGGCGCAGCGCGGGGGGGTCGCGGCCCGGCTGCACCCGGCGGGCCCGGGGCCTGGGATACCGTGGGTCCGAGCCTGTCCCAACTGCGAGCAGCCCCACTGTCTCCTGAAAGCACGAAACCCCCCGGCACAGAAATCGCTAAGCCCCAGATCGAATTGCTCGGGAGAGGGGGGCCGCTCTCGCCGGAGGAGACACACGGGTTCCGCTTCCTCGCACCGGCGGCCGGGGAAGAGGGGCCGCGGGCAGCGGCGAGCTCGAAGCGCAAAGGCTCTGGCCTCGTGGCGAGGAAAGCGCCGTGTGGACACTGGATATCGGAACATCTAGCCAACACCCCTTTCTAGGATCTGCACAGCAGCAACAGGGACTAGGATTCCTTACACCACAGCGGAGCATACGCTACAGAAGAGGAGTACCAGAGGGCACTTCAGAAGACGACGATGGGGCCGATTCATAGAGGACACCGCCCCCCGCCACCTGTCCAGCAGGGACACGGCCCAGCAACTGGGGCAGCGTCCATGCGCGCCCCTCAGCCCTGCCCTCTGCGTGCAACCCACCTGCGTCCCCAGGACCGCGCCGGGAACAAAGCAAAGTCCTTCTCGTGCGGTGTGCCCGTCAAGAAGACAGACCACAAAAAGTAACTCACTAGGGCAGGCGGGGATTGGTGTTTTGAGGAAAAGGAATCCAGTTTCCAGGACAGAGTGTGATGGAAAGGAGTCCTTTTTCGAGCCAGTTTTTAAGTGAGGATCTTGGTGAGACACCATATGAGCAGAAAACTACAGCAGGGAGGAAACAGGTGTGTGGAATGTGGGAAAAAGGGTGTCCCAGGCACAGGGAGTTATAAGTTCCAGTGGGGAGAGTCACAGGGTGGCCAGGGGTAGACGCAGGTGAGCGGGGGTGGGGGAATGAGGTCAGGATGAAGTTCAACTCATTCTGTACTGGGGACTGTATTCTAAGCAAGAGAGAAAGCCCAGGAGCCACAAGCATGGGAGACACCCAAAGAGTCCCCATGACTTCGGCATGAGAATGGTGAGCTGCACTGGTGACCACGGCAGAAGGAACGAGAAGGGAACGGAGGCCAGGGGTGGCACCAGCATGCCATGAACAACAAACAGATGCTAAGAAGCAGGCAGGACGGTGCCTCCCTCCCAGGGCATCTCGGGCCATCCCGCCAGTACACGCGGACCATACAGGTGTCCTGGTGGAAGGAGGCTTCAGTGGCACGTAAGCGTGGGAAACTCGGGCTGAAGCAACGTTAAATGAGCTTTCTGGCCGCGGGACAACTCGGAATCTGACACGAGGTGTACTCCCTATCTCCAGGAGATCTTAGAATAACTCGAGAGGGAAATCTCCCACACCTACTGGCATACTCAGCACATTTTCATCTGTCACCCATTAGGGAAACCGTGCACGTTCTGCTCCTGAGGCCCCGCCCTTGGCCCTGGATGTGGTTAACAAGTTACAGGAAGATCATATTTCTAAACAACCTTCACAAACTTGAGGGCACTGGAGCCCAACAGCATTTTCACTGGAAAAAATCTCGATTTTTCAAAAGACTTTCGTACTCATAAATGCTGCTCCTACTTTCTGAAGACGTTTATAAAAGGCCTCAAGAGAAATGCAAATTACAACTACACTGAGATCCTATCTCTCGCCTGTGAGACTGGCAGCAGTGCAAAAGCACCGACAACACATTCTGCTGGCACAGCCGTGAGAACAGAAACTCGTCGGTTAGAGGTAAGAAGGCAACAGGGGGATCTGGCAACAACTACTCAGTATGACCCATGCATTTGCCCTCTGACCCTGCAAAGCCCCCTGTGGGAACGTATCCTGAGCACTTTCGTATGTGCACGTGCCCAGCATCAGGTGTGGAGCTGATGAGAAACACTAGGAACGGACGGATGTGGCTGACCACGCCGGAACCCGTGGACACTCCCCACGTCACTGGAGAATCTGCGGCTCCCGACAGAAGTAACGCTACCACCAGCTACAAAACAGACTTTGCCCCTTCCCCAAAAAAGAAGAGAAAAAGGACTTGAACTCAAATCAGATCAGGCCTCTTGAGCTAACCACACTCACCTGTGTAAGTTGTGGGGGGGGGGGGTGTGGAGGGACACGTGAAAGCAGTCAAGCAGCGAAATCCAGAGTCAGGGAAATTCTACAGGACAAGCAAGTTGGTTTCTTCAACAAATGAGTTGTCAGAAAGGGGAGGACAAAAAAAAGGGATAGGGGACTAGAGATTCAGAGACACACCAACCAAGCGTACTGTGCGGGCCCGGGCCTCGTCCGAAGCTGGACCCAAACTCGCCGGAGAAATGGGAAAACTTGCTGGAGAAGGAATAATGTTAAGAGGTGACTATTATAGTGGGGTACAGGCATTATAGTTATGTTTTCACAAGGGATCCCTAACTTTAGAAGAGTTATTTGTGGATTCAGTACAATTCTGGGATTTGCCTCGATAGGGCAGTAAGGGTTTGGGGGATGTGGCCGGCTGACAGACAAAACAGGACTGGCCCCCGTGTGGCTGGGTGGTGAGGTGGGGAGAAGGGTACAGGAAGGCTCCATGCTACTGTTCTTTCTACTTTTGTGTGTATTTGACATTTCCCATCAGTAGAAGTTTATATATATTACACATACACACACACACACGTACCTATTCTACCACTAACCCAGAGACTGTGTCCATGGTCAGCTCCCATTTACAAAAATTAACAACACACATAGACCTAAAAAAAAAAAAAATACAAAAGGTTCTTTTTACTTCACTTGGACCCAAGCGTAATGATGGATTTCCTTGCTAGCCAGGAAAGCTCACCAAGATAAACAAGTAAGAGTTTAAAATGTTATAAGCGGCTAAACTCCTGGCGAGGTGCTCTGGAAAAGAATATCCTGGATATTCTGGGAAGCAAGAACAGCAGAAAATTTTCTGGAGGAAAACCTAGGGTCTCTGCCTTAAATCAAAGCTGGTAACAACATCCAAGAAGCCCTTCTCCATACCACGGCTCGTGTATTACCTGCTTAGAGTTAGGATTTCACAGCAGGGGAAGGGTAATCACATCATCCACGCTCACAGAAGGTTTTCAAAATTCCTCAATAATAATACCAACCTGCAAGATTTGATGGAAGCGTAACAGCCAGTCTTCAACACCAGAAAAATAATAAGGCTGTTTCCGTCTCCTACATAGCCTGTATAATTCAGGGGAAGGCTACGAGATTATTTTTCACTTGCAAAGAATCTGAAGCATGGCATGAGCGCCCATGCTTTGTCTCCTTCCTGGGAGGACGGAGCGAGCATGTACAATTAAACAGCCTCTCGAGGTGGCTCTAGCTGGAAAGCTGCAGTGAGTCACCCAGGACCAAGGCTGGGTCCAGAGCCTTCTCCTATGCCCCTCCTCGGCCTCCCCTAGAGAGGGGCGGGCATCCCCACAGGCTCCGGCAGGGACCCATTTACCCCCACAGGTCTCCGGTCACAGCTGTCCCTGCACTGGCTGCCTCCCATCCCATAAATCTGGACAACCCGAGGCTGCCTCTTCCCCTTCTTGAAATTAGTTCCACTACAAGCAATGAACTGATTTCCTAGAGGCGCCAAGAGAAGGGGTTTCTTCGCTCCCCCCCATGCCTCGAGCCCCGGCACCTTTGCTTTTCTAGCGCTCAGCCTTCAGTTGCCGGGGCAGCGGAACCTCTGTGTTCACAGAAGGGAATGGCCACGGCCACGGTGGCGGAGGCCAAGGGGATGGGCCCTGGGCCTGTCAATCTCGCTACCAAAGCCAGAGCGGCAGGGAAAGGCACCGGGCCGGGGCTCGGGGGTCCTGTGTGGCTTCAGAGTGTTCCCGAAGCATGCTGAACCTCCATCACCTTCCCCAGAGTTTCTACAAGGGACAAGGGTCCTAACTGCAACGTGCAGCCAGCACGAGGCTCACGTTCGCTTGCACCGTGTCATCTGGAGACCCTGCCAAGTGTCCGCCCTCCTCCCCGGTAATGAGAGAAAGCCACTGTGTGGCCAAAGGGGAGGAGGAAGTCAGCCCCTGATTCAAGCAGACAGCCCTAGAAACTTGAGAAGGCCTCCCAAATTTAACGATTTGTTTCCGCCTATGTCGTATCTGGCCAGTGAGCAGAAGTGACACGGGCAAGTGTGGCCACAGCACACCCAGATGCCGCCTCGCACACATCTGAGCATCTGGAGGCCAGGGTAGTTACAGGACCTGTATCGGCGAGCTGGGAGGCACCGCAGCAGAGGGCCAAGATGAGCCACAAAACCAGGAGCCGATACTAAAAAGAAGGCGGCTCTGTCTAAGCAAAACTTTTCTCAAAAGCTATACTGATCAGGACTAACGAAAGGAACCCCCACGGCGGACTGAATCGCAGGAGAGCGCATGGGCACTCGCACACGTGCGCGCATGCCGCCGGGGAACCACAGAGAAACAGAAAGCTGACAGCAGGGTTGACAGGGTCCAGGTCACACTAAGTCTGTGGACAGGACTAGAAGTCCGCCATGTGCCACGACCTGTAGAGGGCACGGTTGGGTCTCAGGGCCAGAGAGAGCCAAGTCCAAGTCCCCCCAGGCAGGACCCAGCTCCCCTTTCTACTGTGACTCCCTTGGTGCCTATAGTAAGTCCTTGATAAATAAGCCCAGAAATAAAAATGGGCAAACAAATCATCAACCAAAACAATCCTGGATGATTAAGAAAGCAAATCTCAACCTAGTATTAAACAACAGGGTTTGACATGCCCGGTAATCACCCTTTATATGAGGCTGAGATAATTACACTTGTCAAACACTGATGTTCTCGTATCCCTCCCCTATAAAGAGCAATCCTTTGGTCAGATGTGGCACCCTGTCGTTGCGTCTGCACACAGGATTCAAGAGAGTGGCATGAGGCCCACCCTTCCCGAGAAGGCAGCAGCACGGACGCCTGCCACTTGCTAAAGGCTGACCAGAGCAGGCTCTGTCTGGGGCTGCCCTCTGGACAATTCGGCCAATGATCGCTGCTCCGGACCCAATGTGCCTGGCCCTCCACAATTCACAAGGTGAGCCCTAACTCCCACTGTGATGGTATATGGAGGGGCGCAGTGACAGAGGAGGTCGTGAGAGTGGGGTCTCCCATGACAGAGTGAGTGTCTTTAAAGGAAGAGACCCCGGAGGCCAGAGCTCACCACCACCAGCAGCAGCACATAAAGATAGGGCAAGAAGGCAGCAAGCGGGCCCTCGCTGGATTCCACTTGCCAATGCCTTGATTTTGGACTTCCCGCCTCCAGAACTGTGAGAAGTCGATGTCTGCTGTTTAAGCCCCCCAGTCTCCGGTATTTTGTCATAGCAGCCCGAGTGAAAACCATCCCCACGGACCGATGAGAAAAGTAGGCACAGAAGGTTTTGTGAAGGTCATGCTCAAGTTCGGCAAGTGAAGCCGGGCTCGGAATCGAGCCAGAATGGACTCTCGGCTGACCGAAAGGCATACGCCACCCTTTCTCAAGAAAATCAATCCTATCGAAAGAACAGTATCACCATTCATAAAATCACTTTTGTTCACTGAATTTGCTGACTTAACATACCCCCCCAAAAAAAGAAATTCAACCCCAAGCTCTTAGTAGGGATAAAGTTCTAACTGTAAAGATGCTGACAGGAGGAAGACTTACAGGCCAGACTGTCCAACAGGATGTTCTGGGACAGTGGGAATGTTCGATTATCTGTGCTTTCCAAGCCAGTGGCCTCCAGCCCAGTGGTTCTCAACCAGGGGCTCATGTGCCTTCCAGGAAACATCTGACAGCGTCAACAGCTAGAGGCAGTCTTGGCTGTCACAACCGGGTGAGAGGGTACTACTGGCATCCAGGGGGTCGGAGCTAAACACCCTATGATGCACGAAGAGTCACCGGGTCCAAAATGTCCATCACGCCAAGGCAGAGAAAATCTACACCAGCCACCAAGTGACAGCTGAGCACTTCCGATGCGGCTATGTGACACGGTTCTGAATTTTTAATTGTATTTCGTTTTAATTAATTTATATTGGAATTGTAGAATAAAAAACTTTGAGACTAAAACGAACAAGAGTGGAATTCAAATTTAAACAGCCTTGCATGCCTTGGACAGCACAGCTACAGAGAACGTGCATAAATATAAAATAAAGGTCTTGTGGGATGCCTGGGTGGCTCAGTGGGTTAAAGCCTCTGCCTTCAGTTCAGGTCATGATCCTAGGGTCTTGGGATTGAGCCCCGCATCAGGCTCTCTGCTCAGCAGGAAGCCTGCTTCTCTCCCTCTCACTCTCTGCCTACTTGTGATCTCTGTCAAATAGATAAATAAAATCTTTTTTAAAAATAAATAAATAAATAAAATAAAGGTCTTGTTTCCCACATTTCTCCACTTAAAGGAACCGAGTACCCTTGAGGAAAAAAAGGACTCTGAGGCTTTAGGATTGGGAAGTAAAGGAGCATAAAGAAAAGCATAAAAGGGAGCGCCGGCCCGGCTGGAGGGCCAGGGCAGGCAGCGCACAGGGGAGCACAGGAGGAAGGGCCAGGAAGGGCGTCCCTCCTGCAATCAGGGCAACTCACTCTCTCAGGGTCTCCACCCCCTTCTCCTTGGACTGCAGCTCCTGCTTCATCTGCGTCAGCTCGCGTTTCAGTCTGGAAAGCTGAAGACAAATGACATTTTTTTTCTCAAAGAAAGGCTGTGGTGAAAATGACGTCGGCAGTTGTCCGCACTGTTACCTACGTTCCCAAATAGCTTACAACCGACCGGGTCGCCTCCCCCGTCCACGGATTTCCCTCCCGGGCTTACATCCAGCGGCCATCCTGGAAGAAGTGTCCCGCGGAGACGCGAACCTCCCGGATCCCTGACAGGCTCCTGCCTTTGCAGAACCGGCCACCGCTCTCTTTTTCAAGGCAGTAGTTACCCGTTACCATCAGCAAACCACGTCACACTTTTTTCACCTTCCCTCTGCTTAGATCCCGCCCTGCAGCGCTGTCGCTAAATGCATGCGGTCCCACCAGGGAAAGTCAGTCCCCTGAGCGCCACCGTCTGCAGCTTCCAGCACCTACTGCAGGCCCCAAGAGTCAGGCGCTGGGCCTGGCAGCTCCCACGTTTCACCGACACCCCACGTGTGTTTCTCAGGTGCGCTAGGCTTTGAGAACCACTGCCCTGAGACATTCTGGTTTTGGGAACGAGACACCAGAAGAGGAGGCCTCGTTTCCAAGGTGTCTGCCATGCTTTGCTGCAATTGAGACGCAATGGTCCCCTTTCCCTTACACCCAAGAGGGGGCTGAAGGGATGAAACGGGGCGGCACATCACGAACTCCAGTGTCACTCGCAAGGGGCATCAGAACCTTCTGGTCAAACGGCACTGCAGGAAGGCTCTCCCTAGGAGTACAGCAACCAGGGAACACCGGCAGATGCGAAAGCTGCCCACGGTCAAGGCTGGCATCCCACTGATAAAGGGAAGCAGTCCTTGGAGATCAGGGCTTAATGTCACGAAATCTTAACAAATTGGGCGGGAGGAGTCTAGCTCTATGAAAAACAGACGGATACAGGCGATTTTCTGTTAGATGCACTGCGGTTTCAAAAAAAACCTTTCCCTGTCCTCTCAGAAAAAAGTGAAGAGTAAAACAACATTTAATAATAATCCATGTAAGTGAAAATCTTAAAACCAAAATTTGAGTGGTAGTCACACTGACCGGCATTAAATGAGCCACGATAAGTAATATTACACTACACACACGGCTTCGAGTTACGAAAGCACCCATTCTACTCACCCTATCGCGACGACTTGCTATTTCTGCTTTAATTTGGTGTGGGTCGTACTTTGTATTTGCTGAATATCCAGAGAAGGCTAAACAGAAGGAAAATATTTTATTTTATAATGGATCCTTTCACATAAGGCAACACACATAGACAGGAACTTGTGAATCAATAATCAATTCTAAGTCTCTTGTCAATAATCAGTTTACAAGTCAGCACCGGCTCCTAAGGAATAACATTTCACATCCTCAAATCTCGATGTTGGATTTCTGCATGAGGCCTTCCTACGTGATTCCACATGAGAAAAATCCATGGCTGTCGGTAAAACAAAACTCTGTGTTCACTTGCACTGTAAAATTACTAGGGTTAAAAACCACAGATACACTCGGCAGGCGGGGGTGGGGTGGGGGGTTGTGGTCTGGAAAGCTGTTCTCACTATGGAAACAGTACATGCAGTGTGAATCCATTCCGGGGTCCAAACTCCTGGCAAGGCTTGCGGCATCGTGAGTGCGCAGGGCCCACACGTGGGGGTAAGCGCGAGCCGGAGGGCCACCAAGCTATGTGCCGGGCACAGCGGACCAACTGCTGGTGGCGCAGCCAGCGAGGAGCCCGTGCCGGCGAACCGGCTGCTCAGGCGGTGAGTGGCTGCGTCTTGTGGCTAGCGTCCCCATTCACCTCCCCACGCTGCTTTTTCTTGCTGCTTCCGTCTCCTTTCTCTTAGGCTCCAGAAGCCATGAGCTTGTGCACAGCAACCACGTCGTGGTCCAGCCCGGCCCTCACTGGTGGGGCGCTCCCCTGTCCTCCTCTGCGGCTACCCCACCCTGGTGTGACCTGCCTCCGGGGCCCTGACAGTCATGTCACCTGCTCAGAAGGCCCAGCTGCAGCCCGGCCTCTTTCCCAGACTCCTGTGATCTGGCGACTGGAGAGTGACTGTCGTTTGGATAACTAGGTGCCAATGGCCGGAGACTAGTTCAAATCCATTTCCTGACTTTGTCACGGAGAGGATGGCTCAAGTCATTAGGCAGCTGACACAGCAAGTCCGACGTTAATCTGAGCGGTTTGGACACCTCTTTAAAACCAGCTCTCAAAGACATTTGCTATCAGTCAGAATTTCAAACCACCAGAATCTACTAGAAATAAGCATCTAGAAGAACCAAGCAATTGCCAACTTTATCTCAAATGTTCTTAGATTTAGAATCCTAATCTCTTGAAGACACAGAGTGAGATATTTCTAAAACAGATTTCCTTCTTAGACAGTGAGTATCTATCTCCAGGCCTACAGTTTCTGTCCTGACGGCGTCTTCGGCCTCACGGGAAGAGCAGTACTGAAAGCCACACCTTAGACAAAGCCCTGAAGAGTTAGAAATCATTTCTGTAACATCTCTACATCAAACTCCTGGGACTTAAAGTCTTCCCAGACCTGAGCTGAAGGGACTGTCGCTTGGACCCGGATAAGAAGCCAATGAGGGCCGGGCTCGCAGACTCCTCACCTCCCTGTGTGTCACCCTGCCTTTGAGGAAGACAGTGCCCACAGTGATCACCTGGGATTGTTCCCACTTGGGGCAGAGAGGAGCCCCGTCACCCAAGCCCTGCGGTGTTAACTGCAATGTTAAACAGCAGTGACCACGGTCTGAAATCGTTGCCACGAAACTCCTCTGCGATTCCATAGGGAAAACGAGCAGAGACCTGAAACAACAGCATAGAGCTGGACAAATGCAGGAACTGTCCCCAGTTACCCTGCCGAACTAACAGGACCCTGAGCTTGTCGGGTACACACCTCTTCCCCAGAGACTCAGCGTGTACCCAGTCCTGGAGGGGGAGCCCGGAAAGCTGCTGTTTCCATAGTGAGAAGCAGGAACCCTGCCGAGCAGGGAGCCTGATGTGGGATTCGATCCCAGGACCCCGGGATCATGACCTGAGTTGAAGGCAGAGGCTTAGCTAACTAAGCCACCTGAGCGTCCCAAATAAATAAATCTTTTAAAAAAAATCTTCTGAGAAATGATGATTACACTTCCCCACTTGACAAAGCCTAAGCTTGTAGTGACTCGCTCTACATCAGTCAAAAAGGGACTTCCGTCTGAAGCTTGGGCTCCTGCGGGCCAGCTGCCCAAGGTTCTTTAATCAGATTCGCTTCCCCATCGGGAGAAGGCACAGACTTCCGGCTCCCCAGGGCCGACTGTCCAACAGGTGAATGTCACCTGTGTCCTTAGCACTCGAGGTGCTGCAGACCCCAGTACTGATTTTGGATTTGGATTTTATGGGGTATTGAAAAGGGAAAACATGTACACTCGTGTGTCTGTCTCTGCCTCCTTGTTGCTCTGTTCCACACAGGCCTCCTCTGTACTGTGAGAACCTGAGGTCACCCGAGGGGGACGACATGCTTTAGAAGACCAGCAGTCCTTCCCCAAAGATGTGCTCTGGGCACAGTGCGCCTTAGGACCGGGTGTGCGCCTCCAGGGGTCAGCACTGCAGGGAGGGCTCAAGGAAGCCAAGAGAACGGCTGCAGAAAGGCTGGCAAGCCCCGACAGCTCCCATGCTGACAGGTACTAATTACCAGAGCAGCAACAAAGGCATGCATGTCCACAACCCAGGCCCACAGAGGGCATGACATTTGTTTTTAAAGGCGCCATACACAATGGAAGAAAAAAATTAAACAGGCCCCGCAGAAGTAACACAAGATGCCACCAAATTCAAACCAAGAATTCTCTCGTAAATGTTCTCTGGGGCAGGCTAGAGGGTTACTTCTCAACAGACACGTATGCTCCACAAGCGCCTTCGAGACTGAGTCTTGCCAACTAACACCTGTGAAAAATGCTGCGTGATCCATTATCCTCCTGCCAGCTCCAACATGCTTGCAGGAAGGAAAACAAAGGGCTGAATGGATGGACTGTGGCCATGACCCTAACCTAGAGAGAAGGGGAGAAACCCTCTGTGGGGATAACCGGGGCAAGACAGTCTTTGTGGGATGGGCGTAAAGCCTCAGAAAGAATGCCGGCCAAACTGATAACTGATAAGGTCCAGCTTCACCACCACCCAACCGAGGAATTCAGGGAGGGTCAGCACTTTCTCACGGGATTTAGGCCAACTCTCCGAACTATCCGAAGAGACAGACTTCTGGTGCAGACTTCTGGTAGCTCCTAAGAGCCAGGGTAACAACGTCAGGCAGGGGCCTGCTGCTGGAAGAGACCATCACAAGTCAATCCAGACTACTGGATTCCCAATGTTGGGAATCACCTGGGAAGTTTTACCAAAAACTGCCTGGCCCCACCCAAAGCCAAGCAGGTCAAAATCTCTGGGAGTGCGCCCCAGACAGCAGTTTTAAAAAGCCCCTCAGGCGATTATACCCTGTAGCCAGAGTTCAGAGCTACTGGTGTAGACCTGGTGTTGGGAAACTTTTTCTGCAAAGGGCCAAACAGTAAATACTTATGGCGACATGGGCCATACAGTCTCTGTCTCATCCTCAACTCTGCTGCCGTAGCTACTATAGACAATAGGTAAGTGAGTGCATGTGGCTGTGTTCCAATAATGCTTTATTTATAAACAGCCAGAGTGGACAAGAGTCAGCCCAGAGGCCATACAACATTTGCTGACCTGTGGATTAGACTATAATTGACCCTGCAAATGGTCACAGGCTTCATCCGAATGCATCCAGAAGCTAAAGGTTCTCAGGAAAACTGAACGATTAGCTCCAGGATGAAAGCTTCGGACACAACAAACGTATTCAGTGGAAAAGGCAAAGAGAAGACCGCGTAACAATGCAGAAAGCAGGGTATCTTCTTCTAGATGAGGAATTAGCTCACTATACGAAATAAACACATAGAACTGGGAGACAAATTTTAAAATAAATTTAAAGAAAGAAAAAGACCTCCCTCTTTCCACCTCGATATATGAGCAAATGTTAACAAGTTAATGCAGTCCCCCCTCATTTTTCCTTCTCCTTCGGGGTGGGGAAATAGCACCCATCAAGAAAACCGTACGGAAAAAGGACTTAACGCAAAGCCAATACAAATGTGACCACCCAGGTCAAGAAACACAAAGGTCAGGAAGTACTGCAGTTTTCCGTTCTTGTAGTGATCCTGAAAGCTGTAATAAATTCCTTCACTACAACGGCTCTAATAAACCTCCTTTGCCAGCAACACAACACAAGACAACACGTGAAGAAAGTGCGAGAACACCACAAAGCGAGCTGCAGGGAAGTAGTGGGTGCGTGTCAGAGTGCATCCGCTCCCGAGAAGCTCTGTGCCCGTGCTCTACAGAGCAGAAAAGTGGTCTGGGTACCGAGCAGCCGCCAGAAATATAGCAGAAAAGGGCTCTTGGTCTCATGGGGACATGTATGCTCAAATCCAGCCAGCTTCTGAATCTGCTTTGCTCAGGGACAAAAAAATGAAATAAAATAAAATAAAAAAAGGTCAAGGCGTGGATATTCTTAGATACCAGATGGCTCAATATTGACACAAAATCTTTTCTCCCCAGTGAATGGAGTTTTATTCTGGTGATTTCCATAACTCCGGGGAAAATCTGTGAAGGGTGTGGGAGAAATGCACATCCCTTCCTCCCACCCTCCCCCTTCTGCTCAGTATCAAAAATGGCTGTTTTATTTTTTTTTAATTCTTCATTTATTTGACAGAGAGAGAGATCACAAGTAGACAGGGAGGCAGACAGAGAGAGCGGGGGAAGCAGGCTCCCCACCAAGCAGAGAGCCCGACGCGGGGCTCGATCCCAGGACCCCGAGATCATGATCTGAGCCGAAGGCAGAAGCTTAACCCACTGAGCCACCCAGGCGCCCCTAAAAATGGCTGTTTTAGTCCATTCCTCTGTTCACCATCATGGTCTTATTTTTCCCTACAATCAGCCGTTAGGGATAAATCGTGTCCCCGACATTTAGTATATACCAACAGCAGGTGCTCAGAAGTAGATAGTGCTCTGCCTTCCACTTGCCCCTTTTAGTTTCAAAACTGCCAGGTGACTTGTCCGTTTATAATAGGTCTTTATTTCCGGATTACTCGAACAACGGGAAGGCAACATGTTTCAAAAACACGATTAACTCTTAGGCGCTGCCTCTCCCATGTCTAGGACACAGAACAAGGCATCGAAGGCTACACATACAAACAGGCCTCGGTTCAAGGCCAAGTTCTACCATTTACTGGGTGTGTGACCTTGAAGAAGTAACTTAGCCTTCCCGATTCCGTTTCTCACGTGTACAGCAAAGACAGACGGCATCACGTACCTCAGAACGTTGCAATCCCAACAATGCAGAGATAATAACACTAGCCCACTGAATCCTGGCTCTTTTCGCTTCAAGTCATTGCCGATGAAGGAAGTAATGCGAACGGCATCCAAGGGTTATTCTGTTCCCAGTCCCGGAGCACGGAGGCGCCTCCTTGCTTTAGACAACTAGCCCTGGCAGCAATCTGGGCTGAGGGAGACCCGTGCGGCCAGAAAGAACTCCTCTGAGTCATCTAACAGAGCTTTCCTCATCGTAATGGGTAGTTCAGGTTAAATGGCAAGCTGAAAGCTTGGTCGGAACCCCAGGGACAGACAGCAGCAACCTGGTAAAGCACTCAGAGTTAAGTCCTAGATTCCATTCAGAGTCTTGTCCCAGATGAGCCAATAGGCCCCAGCAAAATCCACCTGCGTCTCCCGCCCTTCATGAAAACAGGCAGGCCCAGCCTGGCCCCCGAGGCCACTCAGCCAAGTGGATGCAG
Organism: Lontra canadensis; assembly: GCF_010015895.1. Classification (NCBI taxonomy): domain Eukaryota; kingdom Metazoa; phylum Chordata; class Mammalia; order Carnivora; family Mustelidae; genus Lontra; species Lontra canadensis. The sequence goes on from NW_022631062.1 coordinate 4,969,590, forward strand.
AGACTACGTCTACAGAGACCTCTAGGCTGGCCGGGATTCTGATGGGCGTGTCAGACTCTCAAGTCAACACTAGAGCCATGTTGACTGGCAAGAAACTTCCTGCCAAATTTTTCTATGTCTTTCTCCCATTCCATTCTTAGAAAAACCAACGGAAGAGCCTTTGGAGACCTAACCAAACCCAACCAGGAGACAGATAAGGTCCCTAAAGGGTACTGGGAAGAAACATTCTATCAGGCTGACTCACATGAGACTGTCAGTATTCAGTCCTTTTGAAGCTACAAAAATAACAGCTTCGTATGGTTCAAGCCAGCTTCTATCAAGGCACTTTGTAAAAGGCTCCAAATCCCTAACCATATGCTCTCAGAAAGTTATAAGCCACCACGACAGCTAGGGGTGACCTCGAGGTACCAAGTCCATGGGCTTCTAATCCCATAAGGCCCCTGAGAGAGACCAAATGCCGGGAGCTAAATCGTAGATTCCCAAAGACTGAAATCTTACATGTGTAGTTTCTGACTACAGCGGAATTCAATTAGAAAGCAACATGACATCTTTAAAAAGTCCCAACAACTTACTTTTAAAGAACCCATGGCTCAAAAGAAAAACTACAAAGGACACGGGAAACCATTTTGAATTGACTGAAAAAATACCAACATTTATGGCAGGTAGTTAAAGCTGCACTTAACGAAGAAGTCCTACCTTCAGGGGTTATGTGAGGAAGTAAGAAAGCCCTAAAATCCATGATCTAAGTTTCTACTTTATGAAGCTAGAAAAGGAAGAACAGAGTAAAGCCAAACTAAGAAGCAGGAAGAAGGGCACCTGGGTGGCTCAGTGGGTTAAGCCGCTGCCTTCGGCTCAGGTCATGATCTCAGGGTCCTGGGATCGAGTCCCGCATTGGACTCTCTGCTCAGCGGGGAGCCTGCTTCCCCCTCTCTCTCTCTCTGCCTGCCTCACCATCTACTTGTGATCTCTCTCTGTCAAATAAATAAAATCTTTAAAAAAAAAAAAAAAGAAGAAGCAGGAAGAAAATAATAAAGAAGAGAAATCAATAAAATAGAGAAGGACAAGAAATGGGAAAAGAAAAAAAAAAAAACCAAAGCCACTTTATTGTAAAGATAAATACGATCAATAAAAGTTTAGCTACACTGATTCAGAAAACAAACAAACAAACAAATTTTTAGTATCACGAATGAAAGACAGGACACCACCTCAGAGTGTCTAGATACTAAAAGAATGGTAAGGAAATTCTACAAACAACTTTATAAACTTGACAACTTAGATCAGCAGTCTGCAAATTCCCTGCAGGCCAAATCGGGCTTGTTACCTGTGTTTACACTTTGATCAGAGCAAGCCACACACATCGGTTTATGTATTGTCTCTCGCTTCTTTTGCACTGTGAAGACAGGTTGAGTAGTTGCCACTGAGACCATATGGCCCACAAAGCCTAAAGTATTTCCTTTCTAAGCCTTGCTTTAAAAAAAAAAAAAAAAGTTTACTGACTTTTGGATTAGACGAAATAGACAAATTCTTTGAAACACACAAATACCAAAATTGATTCAAGAAACAGAATATCTGAATAGCCCTGTATCTATCAAAGATATTGAATTTATAGTTACAAACATTCCCACAAGGAACTCAAGGTCCAGATGGCTTTTCTGGTGAATTCTATCAAGTTCTAGCAAATACCAATCCCACATAAACTCTTTCTGAAAAGAGAGGAGGAGGCAACACTTCCCAATTCATTCTGTGAGGCCTGATACAAGAATCGGAGAAAGACGGTGTAAGAAAAGAAACTGGAGATAAGAAACTAGCCTCTAAAAATTAGCACTGAGCTGACCACTGCACTCTGATGGACACTTAAACCAAAAACCACAAAAACCTAGTAGTTACCTATATTTGAAGAACAAGAGGTAAGATGACCTGGAAACAACATACCATTATACCCGAGTCCTGACCTTCTGTCAGGGCACGCTGACAGCAGAACGCTCTTCCGTTCCTGTTACGGGGGACACGCACCCCTCTCCTCCCCACAGCTTGAAAGCCATATTCGCCTTCAACAGCAGGTGCAAAAAAAAAAGACCTCTAGCCCCTCGGCCTTAACTCCATTCTGACTTGCAACACACAGTAAACTAAAGCTCTGACCGTGTCTTTAATGCTCAAGGCTGTGTCACCAGAGCCAAATACCCGGCACGGTGGCAGTCATGTCCCAGGTAAGTCTGTCCGTGTCTCAAGTGGACCTAGGCCGTTGTAACACAGACCTAGCGGTAGCAACCCCACACATTCTTGCCAGGTTCAGTGGCACCCCCAACAGTCACGGCCCTGTGCACCTGTGGCGGGCTGTTCAGTGTGACAACTCTGCGGGGAGGGGACAGGCTCCGGCGGTGACTGGCTGCGTCTGTAACAAAACGCGTGGGTTTCTGAGAGGGGAGCGCGTTCCTCCAACACCGGAGCACCCGCTGCTGCTTTAGAGGCCTGGACGCGGCAGCCTCTAAAACTGAGAGGGCCCCTCCCTAAGAGTATGCGCTTAGACACCCCGGGAGGCGGCCTCGCCGAGTCAAGCGCGGTGTGTGCGGGTGACCTAGAGGGGGCTGGGGCAGGGGGCTTCCGGCGTCCCGCGGGAGCGCCCCGGGAGGCGTGGACTCACAGCTGGCGTGGGAGCGGCTGTCGTCCTCGCACAGCCTGTGCAGCTGCTGGTACTCCTCCTGCGCCAGCTCGAACCGCTGCTGCTTAATCTGGTAGATCTCCTTCTTGGCATTCAGCGCCTCCTGGGCCACGATCAAGTACTCCTTCAGCATCCGTTCCTGCTCGCGCCGCCACTGTTCGCGGGGGTCCTCGATCTGCGTGAGCTCTGCAACGGAAAGGGCGCGCGTGAGCGGCTTCCGAGTAAAACCCTCGCGCTGGCCGCCGGCCACGCAGCCCCGCGACGAGAAGACGCGGACGTCGTTCATCGCCAGGACGCGCGCCGCGGGAACATCTACGCCGCGAAGCCTCCTGGAGCGCGGGACGAACGCCTTCTGTCCGCACGGGCGCGGCCGAGAGGAGCAGGAGCCCCGACGGCCGTGCAGACGCTGGCGGCAGCAGGGCCCAAGACGCCGCCACACAACCTCTCACACTGCGCGTGCACACGGGAGGACACGAAACCAAATGAGCTGGTCTCGGTCAAACTAGTGGCTATTTCCAACCTTCTCGCTGACTTCTGTGGCTCGGGACGCGCCCTCTCACCCAGGCTGCGGCCCTCGCCCTTGCCTCGGCACCGGGCCTGCAGCCCGCCTGTGGCACCTGCCAACGTCCTCTCGTCCCACCTGTACACCTGCCCCTGCCCCCCTCCGGCTTTCTCACTCTGCAAGGGAGGCTCATGCCTCCCTCCAGCCCCAGCCTCTCTCCTGGGCTCCGGTTTTCCTCCCCACTGCCCCCTAGATGCGGCGCCATCTGGACGGACCCAGAGCGATTCTGAGTCGTTCATCCACAGAACTCGTTCTCGCCCAGTGTCCCTCTTCACCAAAACTGGAAGCACGGCAGTGACAGCGCCATCACCTGCTCCTCCTTCCGTCTCCCTTCTCGATGCGAGCAGCAGCATCTGCATGTACCTGCTTAGCCCACCTGGGACTCATCCTCAGAGAATGCCTGCCTGCTCTTCTCCCTCACCCAGAACATTCCATATGGGTCATCAAAAACGGGTGACTCCTGCCCCTACATGTAATAATGACTGGCGACATACCCTTCACTCCCGCTCCCCTAAGTTCACTCCGACCCGCAGGACCCTCTCCAGAACCACACGGGCTTCCCGCCGCATCCCGCCAAAGGCCATGCTCAGTGCGCTCGCCAAGTTTGCCCTCGTAACTCTGCTCGCAATTCCTTAGCCCACGAGTGTCTTTTAAAGCAACAACCCCCACGTGACGTAGGAGTCCTGGAACTAGTTCACCAGCTTCAGTCCTTTCTGTCATTTCCCCAGGACAAGTCTTTCCAAAGTGCTGCTGCTTCTGTCCTCTTCTGCCCCCAGGGAAGCCCTACTGTCTTCCAAGTCCCTCTGTGAAAGCACCTCCTTTTTGAAGCCCCCTCGGCCCCCACAAGCAGGTATACCTATGCGATGGGGAGGACTGCAGTGTTCACCGCCGGGCACGTAGCTGCTCCCGTGTTTCTGTCTCCCCCCTACTAAACTCCCAAGCGCCTCAAAGACAGGCACACGGCCTCAGTCAGCCTTCCAGTCTCGGGACCTTTCAGTCACTGGAGAGCCAGAAGCAATCGGTAACTGTTGGCCGCAAGCTCACTGAATGCGGAACGGACGGGGCAGTCTGTTCCACAGGCAGGGGACTACGTGCCCGAAAACTGGTCCTGATACTGAGGCGGCAGACTGAGCAAACGGGCCAGACAGCCAGACTCGGAGAAGGCTCCCCTCCTGCCCCGCGACTGAGCTCCTGCGGAGATTTCAACACAAGTGGTGCCTCCAGGAAGTAAAAACGGTGAAGCCGCGTGCGCGCTCCAAACTTAGCCCGGGCTACGGCGGCCGCTGTCACGATGATGTGCAGGTAAATACATGCGGGCCGCAGGCAGCCCAGACGACATTAGGGAGAGCTCAGAGACATGCCGGCACAATTCCCCCAGCCCAAACTGTAAATAAATAAGCAACACGCTCTACGTTAACTTACTAGAATTTAAATAAAATTTGGAAAGAGAGAAAGAAAGAAACATAATTCTTTTAAAATGTACCTGGGAGCTCTCCTTTGTTTGCTAGATGGGATGCTACCTCATTCACAAACCAGTTCCTAAAGCTGGTTAGGTCTACACACGCTCGCAAGCACGCACGCACGCTCGTTAATTTAATTCCGTGCGCGGGACCAGCCCTCTAACAACAGCCAAAGACGGAAACGACCCTGACTCCAGCAGCCGGTGGGCGGATGAGGAAAGCGAGGCCTGCCCAGACCACGGCGGGGCATTCCGCCATAACGGGGAATGAAGTCCCACCTCACGCTACAACACGAAGAGCCTCACACGCATCGTACAGTGGAAGAAGTCGGACACCGAAGGCCACGTAGTGTATGATTCCGTCTCAACGAAATGTCCAGAAGAGGCAAATCCAGAGAGACAGAAAGGAGATTTCATGGCAGCCAGGGGCTGGGAGGCTGGAGGGGAGCGGGGAGTGACTGCTCATGGGTGCCAGGTTTGACTTCGGGGCGATGACATGTTCTGGAACCAGACATAGGTGGTGGGCGTACAACACAGAACACACCAAATGTCACCAAACTCCACACTTCAAAAGGCTTAATTTTACGTTCTGTAGATTTCACCTCAAAATGGTTGAGAAAGGAATGTCATGTTTTCTTTACTACACACACACACACACACACACACACACACACACGAGTGCTTGCTATGGTGTTTCAAGGATGTCTTCCCTTTGAACTGCCTTCCGCCGACATCCCCTACCCCCTTCACGCTGCCACCCCAGGTCTGTACTGGAAAGCCCCTCCAGGCCTCCAAGGTCTCACCAGGAAATAAGAAACCAAATATAACAACAGTCAGGGTCCTGAGCTAGCCCCAGTTCAAACTCGGTGGGCCGGGGCAGGGCAGAGTCACGGCTGTGGCCACCGGAGTCACTGTCGTGGACACAGCCCTGAGGCCCGCCGTGGCCCACGGACGTGGCCTACACACTGGCCAGCGCACCAGAGGCTCTTGGGGGCCTCGAAGGTGGTCGCCCCAGGGTCCCTCTGGTTGACCTGCACAGTTCCAATTTAACGTCTGACTCCTCAGGGTCAGGCCTTCAGAGAGTTTTCAAGCTGTGCTATGAAGGCTTGGTTTCTCGGGAGCAAGTTTTCTGGAATGCAGTGTTTGGCCCCCACATACATTTTATTACAACAATAACCTTTCTTGTCCCCCCCAAAAAAAGAGAGAGAGAGGGAGTTGCGTTCTCTGATGTCTTTATCACCCACAGTGCTGAGTCATCCCGCTTATACTCAGTGGCTGGAACAAAGTCCTTGGTGATTACTCAGTTTTTGGGTTCACGGCCACGTCTAGAGTATTATGTGGAATCCTTGAGGGTAGACGCTGGGTCTCACTTCCCTGGGTCCCCAGAGCCCAAAGAGTGGGCAGCACAGAGAGGCGCTGGGAACATTCCCTGTTACAGCAAACAGGTGAGCAAGGAACACCCGCAGCAAAGTGGTGGGTGCAGAGGGACGAGTCTTGGTTTTACAAGCCAGAACGGTCCACGGCTTCAGTGGCAGGCAGAGTTTCCAGAAAGGCTGTGTAAGGCAGGTGCCTCTGCCATTCAGTACCACCACCAGGTCTCGGAGAGGCCGAAGCCTGGGGGTGAAGCCCCAGCACACGTGTGCCCAGGCCCGCAGGGCAGCAGCCGTCCCCCGTGGGAGCTGCCCACCGGCAGCCGGGAAGGGAGGCCCGGACAGCAAGATGCCTCAAACACACTCAGTTGTGAGGCATGAGGTCAGCTGGGCTAGGGAGGGCGGCCTTGGCGGGAGCCTCACTGAGCACCGCGCTCTGCCCAGTGGCTGGGGGATTTATCCAGAAGCCCTCCTGCCCCTGACAACTGCCTGGGAGGGCCGATGAGCTGGGGCGGTTCCTCTCCCCACTGCCCAGTCTTCGGGTCAGGGCCGCCATCAAGTGCAAGGCTGACCATCGGTATCAGAAATCCCACTGCCCCGGACGGAGAACGGAAGTCTTACCATTCAGGTTTCTGAACGCTGACTCGGGAGGCTGGCTAGGAAGTGCCGATGCAGGTATCAGCCCCAAAGACACCAACCTGGGTCGCCTGCACTGAGGGGACGGGAGGGCCCGTGGGACTGGCATAAGGAAAGAGCTTCAGATCACTCACATGGTGGGCATTGTGCGGCCTCAGGCCCCCCAGCCTTCCCTGCGCTACATACACTGATGGACAGAAAGCGCACCGAGGGGAAGCCACGCTTCATGTCCCCGGGAGTGAAAAATGAAAATGACAGAAACACTGAGCGTAGCTGGCATGAAAATGGGAGTGAGTGCAAAAGTGGGAATCTGAGAGGGAAGGGAGCCCCCAGTGGGACCAGGAAGGCTGATGACGGGGCGGCAAGCCAAGAGGGAGGGGCAGAGAGCAGAACGGAGCCTGTGAACCAGGGTGCCAAGGTCGGCCCCACTGCCACTCGGGAGGCAGCTCATCTTCTGTGGCGGGCTGTCCCGAGCTGCATACGAAGTTCGGCAGCAGCCCAAGGCCCTGCCCACAAGATGCCATCAGCTCCTCTCCCGGACGTGACAACAGAAAATGCCTCCAGACGTTGCCAAGTGGTCCTGGGAAGCAAAATCAGCCCTGGTCGAGAGCCACAGGTCTACCCAATTCTTCCAAGAAAGCCGGCGTGCTCAGGACCCACTGTATTAATTTAGCTGCAGTCTTTACCCAGCTTCCTCCCTTCACAAAGATCAAAAAGGGCTGGTATGTTAAAGTCGAAACTAAATGTGTAAGACAAAACGAAGTTAAGGTAATCACTGGGGCATTTATTGTTCCAGGAACTCATAAGCTCCGCTTTGCAATAAATAACCTTCTCATTATGAAAGATATTTCTATTTCTAGACCGCCTGGGAAACATATTCCTTTTACTAGGCACTGAAACCCTCCACTAAACATATTCCGTGCAGTCCTGGGCAACACACAGGTAAGGTGTCCCACAACGGCCTCACTTTTTGAAGAACCCCGCAAAGGACAACCTCAGTTTACATTAGTAAAATGCAGCTTAGTGCTGCGGTGGATAGTAACGACGGTCTCAGCCCTACAAAGAGAGTCTTAGCATCTTTGAGATCAACATGAAAACTCACTCACATATAACTCAAATGTGGGAGTCTACTTACTATTTATGTGGTCCATGTAATAAATTCCAATTTGTTTATCGTATACCGTCTCCCATCCTAAAGGAAGTTCATCTCCAACACAATCGGCAAAGGTCAATGGCTTTGTTATCCTGCAAAATAAAATCATGAGAGCCAATGTGAAAGGTCAATTTCATTAAGTTTGCTGAATCGACTCTAGAATTAGGTCTTAATACGAAATTAGATATTATCTCATCTAAGTGACTGCTTCTGCTGCAACTACTTAGTTGGGAAATTAATTCACTGGCTTTGCCTAAATAATACTCAGCAACAATATCAGTACACTTGCAGTTAAAAGCATTCCTATCTCAAAGTGCAACTTTAAATAGCAGCGAAAATAGATATGGACAGTTACAAAACAGGTAAAAGGAGCATCATCTTCCAAGCAGTACGTTTAATGGGGTGACGGTGTTAGAACCCTCCGCAACAGAACAGCCGTGGTTTGTTCTCGTTCCTTGACGAATGTCCGCCACCCGCATCACCCCCTGCCCCTGCCCCCGGGTCTGTTTCCAGGCACGAGAGCATGAATCTATCTAAAACACTGGTGAGTTTCATCTACCAGAGGTCATCAGTTAAGGAGCTAAACATTAACCACTGACCAAAGACAAAAAGCCCAGCACGCCCGGCCCCCAGACAAGGAGGTACCAAATGGTCCTTAGACTGTAAGAGTCTGAGATCGCAAAGGAGCCTTTTTGTTTTCTGGAGAAAAACAACAAAACCACATTGTCTACAGACCTCTCCCTTTGAAGCAAACGTGACTAAGGAAACCTCCGCTTGACACAGATAAAGGGTTTCCAGATGGGTGTCTTTAGGGAGCACCTCTCCCTCCCCCACGTCCCAACATCACATTGATTGACAAGACAGCTGTTGTATAAAATAGGCCACGCCCTATAATTGTGTGAGTCTGGGCAGCTCTCTCCTCGGCTGTCTCTATAAATGCACACTGACCGGTATGCACGGGAATCTGACAACCTAAATTTCACTAACTCAGTCCTCCCCATCTTCTGTTCAAGTCCCCGGCCCCAGGAAAGCGAGATACCGCAACTACGGCCAAACCTCACAAGACCAGTATGAACGCGGAACATGTTATTTCCCCAAACTGGTTGGACAACCAGCCTCTGTCCCTCCCAGGAGCATTTAGAAGCCGGTAAACACCATCAGAATGGTGGAGATTGTAACTTGTCTTCAGTTTACACATAGTTTGAAGACATTAGAGTCAATACCAAAACAGGAAAATGCCGAAGGTGAAATCTGCTGCAGACAGCCCACCAAACACAATGCAATCCAAACTGCACGACCTCACACGATGAGTACACCGCCTGCCGCCCCACCCCATCCGCAACCCCACCATCCGTGGCAGGAGTCCTCCTCGGGCTGTGAAGGGCGCCGAGGGCAGCACAGTCCAAGTCAAGCAGGTAACAGCAGGGTGTTGTGCGTGAGTCCAGTCCCGAAGGGGACCGAACCACAACAAGAACAGTGCCATTTTAAGATAAACAGAGGCCTGAGCACATCTCTGCTATTTAGAGTCACAGAGATTCTGCCATTCTAGAGTCACATAGAAGCTTCGAGGAAAAAAAAATAAGCTTAGAGAAAAGAAAAGAACATTTTAAGCGTGTTCACACCTATGACCTCATCTCATCAGCAGAGGTGGGAAACCTGACCTTCCTGCCCTACTGAGCCCAATTCACTTCGTAATTCAGAACTGTTAGAAAATGATTTTGAGCTCCTATTTTCAATTTTTGATCCAATAAACAATGCAGGTAATTCTAATAACATTTCCATACTTGGCGTTCCAAAAATAAACAAAAGGATACGTCTACTATCTCGGTGAATTTAATTTTAAATTTTTTTAAAGACTTTATTTATTTATTTGACAGACAGAGATCACAAGTAGGCAGAGAGGCAGGCGGGGGGAGGGCACGAAGCAGGCTCCCCCTCAGCAGACAGCCTGATGTGGGGCTCAATCCCAGGACCCTGAGATCATGACCTGAGCTGAAGGCAGAGGCTTTAACCCCCTGAGCCACCCAGGCGCCCCTCAGTGAATTTTATTTGGGCTCGATACAGAAGCTGTATGTCTCAGATTCTACTCTCTCCAGACAGAGCACGGAGTCTGCACAGTTACCCAGGAATCCGTACTACAAAGCCACCCGATGAGAGGGCACGGCTGTCACGGTCCAGCTCACACCAGAAGCAGGTCTCTACGCCCACAGAGAAGTTATCAAGTCCTTGCTGTTGGGCTCATAGAGCCGCAGGGCCCGACACTTCGAGCCCATCTACTCACCTGACAGTCGTCTCAACATGCTCAACGATGAAGTTAAGTGTTCCAGCTCCCAAAGGACAGAAGTGGTAAACAAGGAGGCAAATATAGGGATCGTTTGCGCAGGCCGAATGCAGCAAAGGGACCAGAGGACAGCGAGGAGAAGCACAAACACCCACTCCCCGGCTTCACCCATCACACAGTGAAACACGCACACCTGCGGCAGGACCCCGTGGCAACCGGCTCCAAAGAGGGCCTCGTATGCTCCCCTCCCCCGCTGAATAGGGTTGAGCCATGTGACGCCCAAGATACTGTGGAAAGGACAGCACGTGGCCTCCGAGGTGGGAGTCATAAAAGACACTGTGCTTCCACCACGTTCTCTCAGATCGCCGGCTTGGGGGGAAACCAGCAGTCGTGCTGGGAGCTCACACAAGCAGCCCCAGGAAGAGACCCCAGTGGAGAAGAAGGGAGGCCTCGTGCCAACAGCCAGCACCGAGCTGCCAGCCCCATGAGTAAACCACCTCGAGAACGGACCCACCAGCCCCAGTCAAGCCTTCAGATGACGGCAGCCGCCCCAGGCAGCATCTTGACCATGACGCCTCATGAGACCCAAGCAAGGCCCACCCAGATAAACTTCTCAATTCCTGCACGACAGAAATCATGTGCCCCCTGTCATCTGAAGGCACCAGATGTCAGTAATTCATGGTGCAAAAACAGGTAACCAATAAAATCCTAAGCTCTCACATCCCTTCCGAGTCTACCAGATACTGTAGTGGACATTTGTGCTCACAGCCCAGGCTGTCCTCTGTTAGGAGGCAGTGAAATGCAGAGTTTTCTTCATCCTACTTGAGAACATTAGAAGAAACATCTTCTATCGCCCGTCCGATTCATCCATCAGATTCCAGAGAGCTGCAACCTCATTCCGCAGAGACACATTTTGGCATGACTTTCAGTCACAGCATTGAGAATGTCTACATTTATTGTCCCAATTATCATTCCAACATGTTTACGGGACAAAGACTTCAGCACAGGCCACCACGAACATCTGCAACCGTACCAATATCAAAATGATGTTTCTCTCGCAAGAAAGGTATCGGTGGGTAACATTGCTTCAGTGACAAGTAAATCCCTTCAGACGGGCTGTTCCGATTTCGAAGGTATCTGATTACACTGCTACAGTGACGAGAGCTGAACAACTCTTGGTTCCCTTTTCATGGTGAGAAGGGCAAGGTCTGGGAGTCTGGAACAGTGGAGTTCTTTGGATATTAGTTTTTCAGCAAGGAGGGCTTTCTGGCTGTTGCTGGCTAAAAAACAGGATTCCTGCACGTCAGGCTGTGGCTGGAAGCCACCTGGACGAGATCCCATCCGCGGCCAGAGACAACCAGGACCCTCAGCACGGTGCTGGGCTTCCTCCTGGACGATCCCGTGACCCCCTTGTGCTGCTAGTGGCCGTCCCTCCAGCTGGGGGGAGACATGGTGACCAAGGACTCTTCCTCAAGAGCATGTGGCACAGCGCTGAGGGCCACGCAGCACAAAGCCCAGGGCTGCTGTTCCAAGTCCTCCCCAAGGCAAGCCCGGGGTTCTGTCCCCACTCACAGGTATGCCGGCACAAGTTCCTGAGTTCTCATCTCTCCAGAATTTTTTTTTTTTAAGATTTTATTTATTTGAGAGAGAGCGAGAGCAAGAGAGAGAGAGAGCACGCGCAGGGTGAGGGGCAGAGAGAGAAGCAGCCTCCCCGCCGAGCAAGGAGCCTGAGGCGGGACTCGATCCCAGGACCCTGGGACCGTGACCTGAGCCGAAGGCAGAGGCTTCACCGACTGAACCACCCAGGTGCTGCCCCTCTCCAGAAATCTGATGTTGGATTTTTTCCAACTAACTTCTTCCCATGCTCACATGCAACTCGGGCATTTCTGTTTCCATTACAGAGGGTTTAGGAACTACACCTACCTAAGAGAAAAATGTCCATTCATACCACTACTCAAATACAACCATTATTCCTATTTTGATGCATTCTCCTCCATCTTTTTTCTGTGTTCTTTTAATTTTTTTTCTGACATAATCATGATCACACAGTATATACAATGTTCTATCCTGTCTTTTCCACTTAACGTTGTAACACGTATACCGATTAATTCATACCTTGAGTCTCCTCCAAAATTACCAGAGATGGCCTAACACTATGGCCTAAATATTCTGCCTCCCTCATAAATTCTCTGTAAAGATCACCTGGAACAGTTAAATAGGTTAAGCTCCCTGAGAACAATTACCCTGTCTCAACTGCCTTTGAGCCCTAGGAGGTGATCTCGGAATAAGAGCTTGCGTTTTTACCAACAGCTTGCTAAGGGGATTGATAAAATTCAGCTAAGCGCTCTCCTATTGTTGACACACCTACATTACTTCCCAATCTCTGCTAATAAAAACATTCATAAGCACTGCTTTGGAAAATAGTGCAGCAATTTCTCAAAACAGTTCAACACTGGGGCGCCTGGGTAGCTCAGTCGGTTAAGCGTCTGCCTTCGGCTCAGGTCATGATCCTGGGGTCCTGGGATCGAGCCCCCCCGCATCGGGCTCTCTGCTCGGCAGGAAGTCTGACTCTCTCTCCCTCTGCCTCCAGCTCATGGTTTCTCTCTCTCGCTCGCTCTCTCTCTCTCTCAAATAAATAAAATATTAAGGGAAAAAAAAAGAACAGTTAAACACTGAGTTTCCGTATGACCCAGTAATTCTACAACTAGGTACATACCCAAGAGAAATGAAAACATATGTCCACACAGACGAAAGTCCGTACTGGCATTACTCATGACAGCCAAAAGGTGGAAACAACCAAAGGCCATCAACTGACGAGTGGATCAGTAAAATATGGTCTACCCACAAAATGGCATATTACACAAACATTACAAAAGAACGGAGTACCAACACAGGCTCCAAAACCCAGTGGGCCTCCAAGTCACCGTGCCAGGCAAAAAAAGCCAGACACAGAAGGCCATGTGTTGCATGGCTCCATCTATAAGAAATGCCCAGAACAGGCAAAGCCACGGAGACAGAAAGTGGACCGGTGCTTGCCAGGGCCTGGGGGAGAGGGGAGGGGAGCAAGTACTAATAGACACAGAGCTTCTGCTGGAGTGACAGAAATGTTCTGACGTGAGACAGTGGTGATGCCTGGCCAATGTGAATGTGCAGAAAACAAATGGACTGTATGCTTGAAGTGTTGAGTCCCGTGCTACATGTGAATCATATCCCAGTTTTTAGAACTATGATGAAAGGAACATCTCTGTTTATTATAAAGCTCATAATCTGTATTTATAATTATCTTCCTCGAAAGGGTCCACGAAGTACATTTGTAAGTCTGAAGAATACGAAGCCTTTCTCCGTATCTCCAAGTCAATGTGGAACCTCCGCAGTCAAGTGTAGGGAACAGGAATAAAATCACCTAAAACCCAGACCCCTGGATTCATGTTTTTGTTTTTCTCTCCTTTGTCCTACAGCTCATTTTCCCACAGCTGATATCATACTACATACAATTTCATACACTGATTTTTTATATTTGCATATTTCCCCGTGCCCTTCGCCTCCCTGTTGACACCACTTTCTGTCCCGCTGGCATCTTATCATTTGCAGTAAATCATAATTCATCTACCAAGGACCTGGGGTCATCTCTTGAGGTATGTTCCAATTTTCTGCTCTTCATTGTGAAGGATGAGTATGAGCTCACAGGAAGCACTTAACATCAACTTCCAAAGTGAGTTACCCTCCCGCATACAGTGAAGTAAGAGATGGCCTTTCTCATTACTCTCTGGGGATATCTTCAGTGCACTTGCTCGAGCGCTCAGAGTAAATCCATACGGCACAAGTGTGTTTACTTTCGAGGAACAAACTGGTAGGGAGTACAGGGTAAGTTTAATAGCATTCTCCGAACGCAGGGGAGCCGGGGAAACGTGGTCAATGATGAACTGAGAAGCAGGGTACCCACTGTCCCCATGCTTCAAAGTATGCTCTCGCAGTGCCAGCTCTCGCCAGTCCCCTCACCATCCCCTGATCTGAGCAACCCCAGCCAGGAGAGGTGCCCTCAAGCCCCCCTCACAGAGATTCCCAATGCAGAGTCTCCCCTTAATGAACGGCTCTCCTTGGCCTTGGCTGAGGAAATAAACACGGTCTGTGGGCCAATCTTACCAGAGTCGGTCCGCCAGAAGCGAGAGAACGATGGATGGCACCAATGCTGGCTTCTTTAGGTGCCCGTTTGCCTGTCGCTTCCTGCAGGGCTCTTTAGGAAGTGGCCATGGACCATCTCAGTCAGTGCCAGCTCCAAGAGAGCCATTTATTGCCGTGAAACCCTGGATGAGTCCTTCTGTTTCTCTCTGGGCCTCCATTTCCCAATCTTCAAAACGGGGATGAGCAAACACACCTGCCAGGGTCGTGCTAGCCGCACGTGGCCTCTCCAGTCGGAGCGCGAAGACCGGCTCCGGCCGCTCCCCTTCTCGCCTCCCTCTCGGTTCTCTAGCAGACTTGCTTCAGACTGTATCTGTTTCCTTTTGCCACTGTAACAAGTCACAACAAACTTGGTGGCTTTAAACAACACATGTGTATTATCTTCCAGGTGTGGAGCTCACCGGTGCAGCTTGGTTTCACAGACCTAAAACCAAAGTGTCAGGAGGCGACCTCCCGCCTGGAGGCCCTAGGAAGGAAATGTGTTCTCTTGGCTTCGCTAGCTGCCATCTCCGAAGTCGGCCACGGCTGGTCGAGTCTTTCTCAGGATGCCACCTCTCCAGTTTCCCCTCTCCCACTTCCAGAGACCCTCGTGATGACACCGGGCCCACCCGGATAGCTGGGATAATCTCCCCACCGCAAGGTCCCGAACCTGGTCACGCCTGTGAAGTCTCTCTTTGCCACGTCGGGTAACACAGTCGCGGTTTCGAGGGATGAGGACGTGGACGTCTTGGGAGGCCATGATCTGGCTGGCCACAACCCGCCGCCAGGGAGAACAGCTAGTAGGGATCCACGGCCTCCGAGATGGTGCCCTCCTTCCCGGCCAGGCGCAGGGGGCTGGGCTCTGCCAGCAACCACAGCAAGGGGCAGGAAAGGGGCGGTGGGCAGCAGAGGGTGAAGGCAAAGAGAAGGCTCACTACTGAGTCTTCACGCATTCTCCTCACGCAAGGGAGAGCAGGATGGTCCCACAGCACTTGCACTATCTGCTCCAGGCTCCTAGAGCAAGCTCAATTCGGTATTCCCAGTCCGTGCTTGTTTTTAGTATGTTCTTCAGAGGGGACACCATTTGTTTCCATTCTAGTTCCAAACCCATCCTCAAGAAATTAAAACGACTTCCCTTCAAATTTTCTGACCTACCTGTGTCCCAGGGAGCGTTACAGACTGCTGGAGCGGGGCCATTACCTTGACATGGGATCTAACATGTAACAGCGACTTCGTATGATGTGATTAGAAAGATCATAAGCAGGTATTTCACATTGTTTCCTACAGTGTCTATGCTTTACACTCAGCGCATCTCATCCCAGGCTGGAGATGACGGACGTGCGCCAACTCCCACGTGGCTGTGTCCACGGGGCTGGACAGCACAGCTCCAGGGTCTCACCTCGCTCTGTGACCGTCTGATTCTATGAAAGATCACAGCAAGACCCACCTGCTGAGACCGAGAGTCCTTAAGAAATATCAAGCCTGAAAGGCCATCTTCCACAAGCCCCTAGTGGGGATCTGGAAAGATTGCTAAGGTTTCTAAGACCGCAAAACCTCATGCAGAGAACTCTTTGCTTCCCTCCAGCCCCTCGCTGTCCACCTGCACTCTCAGAACCTGCGGGAACTGCTCTTCCCCAACTTGGAACGTGCTTTCCCTTCGCCATGCTTCCCTCCCATCCCCTCCTATTCAAATCCAGTGCATCTCCCAGAGCTGCCCCAGATGCCTCCTGACCCAGCCCAGCCCAGCAGGAAGCAAGCTGCCCTTTCTGCAGCCAGCGGCCAGCCACAGCACTTTCTCTCTCCCTCTGGGACACCTGTTAAAACTGCGACAGAACGCCATTACTCATTCACGTCACGTCGCATCTCCCCCGGGTGTCTGTTCCTTCCGGGCAGGAACCGTGTCTCCTCCCTTTCTCACCCGCCCCCACAGAGCTCTAGGGAGTGTCCCCTAGGTGCCCCACCAACACACACATGGGGGGAGTCGTGGACTTGACCTGATCAATGGTGAATGGAGTCTGACACCGCGTGTACGTTTACAGTAGCTCTAGAGTCATTGTCAGATGTCTCTGTCTCGGCAGAACCAGCTCAAGGGCAGGTGCACAGAGCTCAGGCCTGAGAGACTGGGTCCCAGGGAGTGGGCTGCCGTGTGGCGGATGCCTCTCTTCCTCTTGGGGACAGGATAACAGGTGCTCAGGATCTGTTTATTAGTGCAGTAGGAAACGCGGGCTTGTTGAGTTAGAAATGGCATCCCGGACCCCTGGTGCTAACTGAGGGGGGCCAGTGCACACTGAGGGGCCCTCACAAGGGAACCCAAAGTCAGCTCTGGGTCCTCCGAGATTCCCCGGCTGCCTCGAAAGTCCACGCACCCAGCCCGTGCCTGCACAGTCCAGCCTTTGGTGCCCAACTGCTGCAGATGGACCCGAGCTGGCCGCCCCCTCCCTGGGCTCCAGACCAGGCGGCTGGTCACCGGGGAAAACCCCAGCCCCGGCAGGTCTCGGTGGAGAGGGTGGACAGATGACGACTTCCAGGAGTCTGGGTTCATGGAATCTGTCTTTTCTAAGGAGGAACCAGAAAAGCTGGCATTCCAAAATCCACACACAGAGAGAAAGCAGATCTGTGACTCTTGAGGGACTAGAATAGGAAAGGGGCACGGGCTGGGGGTGGGAACAATGGGAGATGGCAATATTTGAACCAACACACAGTGATGCTCACACAGCTGTAAACATTTACTAAAATGCATCGCATGACACTGAAATAGGGAAGTCTGAGGGATGTAAGTTACACCTCACTATAAGTGTGTTAAAAATCTATACACGCACGGGCGCCTGGGTGGCTCATTTGGTTAGGCTACTGCCTTTGTCTGAGGTGATGGTCCCAGGGTTCTGGGAGCAAGCCCTGCATCAGGCTCCCTGCTCAGTGGGGAGCCTGCTTCTCCCCCTCCCTGCCATTCCCTTGTGCTTGTACTCTCTCTGTCAAATTAAAAAACCTTAAAAAAAAAAAAAAAGTGTACACACACGTACTGAGATTCCTCCTAAGTCGGTCACTTACAGTGGGAAGAAACAACTTCAGGAGTCCGCGTCTATGAAACACGCGGAAACACTTCACTGTCACCTCACCTTAGGTTGTCAGAACTAACATCTGGCGATCCGGATCCACAGATTCCAAGTTATGGCTCACCAGTGTCCCAGAGCGTCCTCTGAATAGTGTGACACGTGCTGACACAGTCTCTAAACTAATCATTTCCAGTGCGCTGCATGCATTGGCCACGTTACCTCCGCATCAGGCCCTCACGCTATCGTCACAACCCATGAGTGAGTGCTGAAATCCACAGAGTGGGTCCCGATCGGTGTTCTAGTTTAAGGAGAAAAGAGGAGAGCGCACCACACCTCATGGGGGTAGTATGGCATGTGCCACGTTATGAAATTTTTCTTCCGGTTATGTGTGTGCTGCAAGTGTCCTTCCCTTCTGCAGCAGTCGGCAGCGCTTAGAAAGGCGGTGCTCGCGGACACGCCTCGAGGTGAGTGAAGCCCATCTAGGGCTACCTCTAGGGCTACCGCCTACCTCCTCACACGTCTTGCAGACACAACTGAAAGTGTGCAGCCACACCCACCAGGGCTGGGGCCAACCCACCGGGCCCTCCGGCCACGCAGGCAGAACCTCCTTTAATCAGCACAATTTTAAGAGTTGAATCCATTATCATCACCCCCACTTCACCTAGCAGGACTCTGAACTCAGGGATGTGCACCTAAGACGTGGCCAGACTGGTCCCAGCACTGGGAAGAAGCCCTTACGGGTCACCAGCTGGCCCCTGAAGGCCCACTGGGCTCAGAGGAGTCCAGACAAAAACAAAAGGGCTCCAAGAGCCAATCAGGCAGCAACCACCATTCCTGGGGAAAACGCTAGAAATAAAGATGCCGTCAGAATACAGGCCTACCTCCTTTTACTGCACTTTGCAAATACCGTGTTTTTTACAAATAGAAGGCTTGTGGCAGCCCCGCACAGAATGAGTCTGTCAGCACCTGTTTTCCAACAGTGTCTGCTCACTTCTTGCCTCTGTCACATTGCAGTAATTCTCACAGTATTTCCAACTCTTCCACTGTTGTATTTGTTACCGTGATCTGTGACCTGTGATCACAGCTCACCGAAGGCTCAGATAATGGCTAGCACTTTTTAGCAATGAAGTATGTTATAATCAATGTATGTACACTGTTTTTTAGACATCACACTACTGCACACTTAAGAGACTACAGTGTGGTGTAAACGTAACTTTTATGCACACTGAGAGACCAAGATGCTCGCTTGGCTCACTTTATTAATGACATTTGCTTTACGGTGGCGTTCTGGAACCCAACCCAAGGTGTGCCTATAAGCGTACATGCACCGCAGTCCCGTTCGAAGTAATTTTTATCTCCCTCGCTCTCCTGACAAACCTCTGGTGGTCATGACTCGGATGGGAGTACAGTTAGGCAGCGAACGGCCGCCTTATTTTGAATATGGACAAAAGGCTAGAGGAGGGAACCTACGCCTTTAAAAATAAAATGCAGTGCTACAGAAGCTTGATTCTTGACTCACTACCAAATACGACCGACCGACAGAAAGGGATATTTAAAAATCAAAAGGGGAGGTTTTAAGGAAGGATTTGGGGGAAAAAAGGAAAGAAATAGTAACAATTGACGGAAGAAGTAAATTCAACTGAAATGGGAGAGGAAAGCCTCAAAGGCCGAGGAGAGCCAGGAGGCCCAACAATAACATTCTTTAGAAATGGCGTCACAGGGGGAGGCGACCAGGGAGGGTCCTGGCCATCAGTTCAGACAGCAGCATGCAGCAGTGACGTCACAGTCCTCTGGGCTCTGTGATCTCAATCTCAGCTTTGCAAACAGCGCCCGGATCAAGCTCACCCCTTTGGGCGGTTCCCAGCTGCAAAGGTCCCGCGCCAGGCTTTTAAGAGGAAAAGGATTTTTTCGTGCATTCTTTCTTGCACTAATCACCTCTCCCCCCGCCAAAACGGCCAACTTTTCTGCAATCTGCTTTCTTTTCGGCATGAGAATTTCATTCCTTTTCTAAACGCATCTTCGCATGTATCACCAACTGAATCCATGACAGAAGCAAAGGGGGAAATGCCAGAACATCTAAGACATCCAGCCGCTGGTCATGATCTTCTGAAGAAACACAGGCCAGGAGAGGATACCGGGAATAGTTAAGTTCCCAGGGAGGGCGGGTCTTTCTGGTCTTGGAGCTCCTTGGGAATCAGAGATAAGCCAGTGATCTCCTCCCTAGAAAAATGTGCCTACACATACACCCAGAACACTGCCCTCAGATGTATGCAAAATGTGGCCAGTCCGGGCCTTCCAGTTTCAGGATCCCTGTTCCCAGGGCTCCCCAGCCGGGGGAAGAGGCAGCAGGTAGGGAGTGCAGTTCCTGGGGGAAGGGCCAGATTCACATGCCAGCGGTAGGTTCAAAGCCCAAGACTGGAGCACCCAAGGCTGCTTCTGCCCTAGCCCGGGAGGGCACGGAGGCTGCCAGAGCCACGCAGGCCAGGGCCAGATGAACCAGGGCCCTGCCCTGGCCCCCAGCAGATGTCATGAGGGCGGGTTCGGCAAGAGGAAGCCTCCCCAGGAGGCGGGGGCTGGCCTGACAAAGCAGGGGTGCAGTCTCTAGGCCGTGGGAAGTCAGGAGGAATGGAGGCGGAGCACACAGGCCACCATCAGATCAGCCATCTGGAAAGATCCCCGGGGCTGCAGAGAAAGTGGACCGCAGGTGGAGGGACTGGAGGGGTGGGCAGAAAAACAGAAAACGAAGACGAGGAGGAGTGGGATGGGGAGGGGGGATTGTGGGGGTGGGCAGTGCCAAGGCCAGGACCTTGGTGGGGAGGGCACGCCCCCAGAGGCCATGTGCTACAGGGCGAGTAACTCCGCCCACCTGGCCACCACTTCCCTTCCTCCCCTTCCTCCTGTGACCCTGCAGGGCTCCCTGGGAAGTCACATGGGGAAGGTGCTGCGTTTTAGGTCTTTGGCACACCCCCATCCAAGGGTTCATTCGATAGTGGGAGGCTTTCCACAAGGTGCCCCCCCCCCACTCTCCAAAGAGGTGGCAACAAGTCGCTGCAGCCCTGAGAGCACAGCATCCCAAGCCGGGACCCAGGGCATGCGCCAGCAACCCCGTGACTGAGAGAG
The DNA here is from genome assembly GCF_010015895.1 of Lontra canadensis. Lineage (NCBI taxonomy): Eukaryota > Metazoa > Chordata > Mammalia > Carnivora > Mustelidae > Lontra > Lontra canadensis. The sequence continues at coordinate 4,990,041 of NW_022631062.1, forward strand.
TGACCCGAGCTGGGGTCAGGGCCACCTGTGCCCCTACACCATAAGAAGCTATCTCCAAAACAGCAGGCGCTGCAGTCGGCAATCTGTCATTTTGCTCGATACCGAGTTGCAAGAATTATAAAAAAAAGTAAAAAATAAAAAATGCTCAGGGCAGGACTGCGAGCAACCATGAAGTGGCTTCACAGTGAGCCCCCAATTCTCCATCAGCACGGCACAAAGCTAAGTCTCCCACCTGGACACGCACAGGAAATACATCGCATCGTGACAACTACTTGAAATGCGACACCACTTGGACCCGAGCCAGGGCACAGCACCCCAAGCCCGCCAGCTCCAGTGCCTCTTCCTCGAGGCCCCTGCCACCCTGGCCGAAACCTCTGCACCCTAACGCCTCCGGAAGAGCCTTCATGTCCACAGGCACGGGCGCAGGGACACACGGGCCGGTCCGGGGAGCCCCAGGCGAGCCCCTCCAGCTGGGCGCACTGGATTGGGGTTAGTTCCCTCGGAGGACACATTCCAGGCCCTCTCTGAGGCTTCCTCCAGTTCTAAAGCCACCACCGGGAAGCCTGCGGAATCATCCCTCGGCCCTGCCAGCGGGGCGGGCGGCGGCAGCAGGGGCTCCTCCTCCGGGCGGACACGCGGGGCACCGGCCTGGAGAGCCGGGCAGGACCGGCCGCTACCCCAGAGCTCAGCCGCCGGCTGTCCTCAAATCAGAAAGCAGTGCTTAGAGCAAGCCACCGGCTCTTCGGGAGAAGAAAACATCTGTTCTGTCAAACTTCTGAATGCCAAAGTCCAAGACCAGGCCACCAGCCCCTGAAGCCGCAGCCCCTCGCAGAGTTCAGTGCTGTCGGCGAAGAGCACAGTCGCGGTACATCGTGCCTGCTTAATCACACACGCACAACTGCCGGGGGCCCCTGGGATCCCCGAACACTGCTGACCAGGACCCGACAGCAAGGTCCTTCTGCTGAAGCAAACCTTGGGTGCCTGAGGTCTGCTTCGTGGGGTCAGAGGGGTGCATGAGAAAAGGAGGTATTCTCAGGACCAGAAAACAAGCAAGACCAAGGGGCTGTCAGACAGGATGGCCCGACAATCTGGTGGCAGAGAATGAGACTGCAGGGACACAGGCCTTTGGTCTTTGCTATCCTCCCCGAAACCAGCCCAGTGCTCTAAACCCTGAAATGACCTTAACTCATCTTCTTTTTTTTTCTTTTTTTAAGATTTTATTCATTTATTTGACAGAGAGATCACAAGTAGGCAGAGAGGCAGGCAGAGGGGGAGGGGGAAGCAGGCTCCCTGCTGAGCAAGGAGCCCGACGCAGCCTCGATCCCAGGGGATCATGACCTGAGTCGAAGGCAGAGGCTTAACCCACTGAGCCCCCCAGGCACCCTTAACTCAGCTTCTCACTCTGAGCACCATACCCCCTTTTCCTGGAGAAGCTACCTTACCGCAAGCCCAGGCAATCTTGGTCCCAACACTGTGCTGTGTTCTAAAACTTCACTGAAGGACAAGGGTCTTCATATGCCCCCATTAGTCCGTGCACACCGCAAAGCCAAGGATCATAGAGGTCTTGCCTTCCTAGTACCTAGCCCAGACCCTGACCCTACAGCAGGAGTGACTGTGCTTGGATGGATAAAGGGAAAGAGGGAGAGCTGGGGGAGGGACGGAATGAAGGACGGACAAAGATGGAGGAAGGGATGGAGAGATGGACAGACAGCTGGATGGGGGGGGTCAATGGAAGCATGGATGGATGGATGGATAGAAAAATGGATGGATAAGCATGAACGAAAGGAAGGATGGGGGTGGATGGACAAATGAGTGGACAGAGGGACGGATGGAGGAAGAAAGGGAGGGCTAGACAGACAAAGAACCCATCTATATAGGCCAGTGGGGAGGAAAGATCTTGAAAAGGAGGAAGTGAACCGTACGAGTTAAGGGGAGCTGTAAGCCAGAATTCCCAAACCAAGTCCATCAGGATTTACAGGCAAACACATTCCAGGCAGGCTCAGGAGGCCAGAGAGCAGCCCAGCTCCTTCATATCTCAATCAGGCTTTATTTCTTTAGATTGCTTTCCTGCCCGGGAGGCTAGAACATAAGGAAAGGAGCCGAACTCAACAGTAACCACACACCGACCACAGAGAAGTCACCTCAAAACTTGTTACTGATTTGATTTTCAGCCAGACCACTGTGCGAAGGGTGGGTAATTTGGGGGTGCCAGAGAGAGCCTTTCCCGCACTGCCCACAGCGGCAGCCATTAGCGGCACGTGGCTACTTAGCATTAAATTAATGAAAATTCAATAAAATGAAAACCCCATCCTTCAGTTGCGCTAGCCACATTTCAAGTACTCCAGAACCACACGTGGCTCGTGGCTGCAATCCCGGACAGGGCAGACGCTGACCACTTCTGTCGTCACGGACTGTTCTGTCCGAAGCACTGCTCTGGTCAAAGGGCAGCGGGAAGACACTGCTCTCTCGGGGGAAGGAGACTGGGTAAAACAGGGGAGGAGAGAATGGTAGCAAATAATAGTTCACTGAAATATTTTTTCCAAGCAGCATATATTTTAAGATCCAATATCTTAAAATCCGTTGACACTCTTTGGTTTGCTAATCCCACTAGCCCGGTGGCTCTCAACCAGGAGTCATTCTGCCTCCCAGGGACACCTGGCAGGGGCTGCGCAGAGGCCAGGGACGCCGCTAAACGTCCTCCAATGTATGGGACAGCTCCCACCCCAAAGCCTGTCATGTCAACAGTACCGCCTATGAAAATTACCTAAAGTATGTGAAGAGTTTCATGTATAAAAAGGTGCATCGCGGTACTGTGCACAGTAATAGGAAAAACAGAAACAAGCCAAATGGTCAACAATAGGACCCAGTAACTTACTGCACACCAACAATCATTCAAGAGCTGTTCACGGAGTACCTGCTCCATTCCAGACTTTGCTTAGGCGCTACGGATGGAAGGAGTAAACACTAAAGCAGAATTCCTGCCCTTGTGAGGCCTACCTGGGATAATTTTAAAGTACGTTTAATATGTAATAACATCATGACAGGGGCGCCTGAGTGGCTCAGTCGGTTCAGTGTCAACTCCTGACGTCGGCTCAGGCTGTGGTCTCAGGGGTCCTGGGATGGAGCCCCACACCGGGCTCTACGCTCAGCAAGGGCGTCAGCTTGAGGAGTCCCTCTTTCCCTCTCCCTCTGCCCCCTCCCAGCTCGCGTGTGCACGTGCAGCCTCTCTCTGAAATAAACCTTTGAAATCTAATAAATCTTTAAAAAACTAACACACTGCAGTGACTTGCAAGTGATTTGACTGTTGGTCAGGGAGGAAGAGCAGCTATAAAATCAGTGGATATACGATCACGTTTTGGTTCCTTTGTTTACGAAAAGCAAAAATGCTAGAGAAGACAAGTGAGCACAGCAGTATTTGTAGAGAGAGGGCTGGGCTGAATCGTGGTACGTTTATACAAATAGATCATTTTTTAAAGGGAGAGTTTACCCAGAATCCCACAGAGCCTGGTCTCCCCTCCTCTTCCCATGATCCCTCCAGGCAAGTGTGGCCACCACCGCACTCCTCTCGGGTTCCTGCCTCTCTGCCTGGGACAAGGGCAAGCCAGGGGCCAACTGGGTCTGCAGACGTGGTCTGTCTGGTTTGCAGTGCTGGCCCTCGGAGTGCTGTACCAAAATCCCCTGGAGCTGCCAACATTTATTTTTTTTTTCTTTTAAATATTTTATTTATTTATTTGACAGAGAGAGATCACAAGCAGGCAGAGAGGCAGGCAGAGAGAGAGGAGGAAGCAGGCTCCCTGCCGAGCAGAGAGCCCGATGCGGGACTCAATCCCAGGACCCTGAGATCATGACCCTAGCCAAAGGCAGAGGCTTTAACCCAGTGAGCCACCCAGGCGCCCCGAGCTGCCAACATTTAAACTCAGAAGATCTCATTTCAAACACCGGAATTTCTAACTCTCTTGAACATCGAAGAACTGTCACAGGGGATCACAGTCCCCAGAGACAAATGACGACTAAAGCCGATGAGGGCCATCCCCGTTGGGAGGGGATTCTTCTGCACGGAGCCGGCTTCTCCTTTTCTCGCAGGGAGATGGCAGTTCTGACACATTCCCGAATGTCGGACATGGCGCAGAGAGCACACGCTAAGAGGCAGGCGACGTATGGCTGGCCAGGCAGTTATGCAAAACAGACGGCGCGGCCACCATCCTCTGAGGCTGAACTTGACGCAGCACATACGGACCCTATAAAAACTGCCCAGTAAAACCACCTTGTGCCCTAACTTGGAATTTCATAAAACACGGGCAGTTCCACAGCACTGAAGCCCTTTGAGGCGATCTTTCTCTTTTCCTTTCCCACTTATCAAAATCATATCCTTGGGAGCCCCTATGTGGTTCCCAAAGTGTGCTCGGAAGTTAGTCATTTCAGACCAGCTGGAGACATGGGAGGAAGAGGGCAGATGGCGGCCTAGGGCAGAAGGTACGGGAAGGGAGAACCAAGCCCACAGAACACGGCATGCTGTTGGCTCCTACCAACGGAGGAACGAGAAGGGCCCCCTGGGGTGATAAAGGGTGCCGCAGGACACAGGCCAGATCAGCGGGAGGTATTTTCTCTTAAGAGATTCCTATGAAGCAGAGCCCTGGGGATCCTGCCCTCCCCACCCACGCCCAGCTTCCTATCAGATCTATCAGATGAGAACTTCTTTCCATAGAAAGTTCCACTAACTGGCTCAGAATCAAAAGCCAAGCCTCCAGCCATCCTTTGGGATTCAGGGTATACAAGGTAGGGGGGAAACAGGCTGATGATATATTTTAGAGTGGAAAACAACATTCCACATTAACATGATTAAAATGATGTTTCAAGGATGCCCGGGTGGCTCAGTCAGTTAAGCGTCTGCCTTTGGCTCAGGTCATGCATGATCCCAGGGTCCTGGGATTGAGCCCCACATCCAGCTCCTGCTCAGAAGGGGAGACTGCTGCTCCCTTTGTCTGCCACTACCCCTGCTTGTGCTCTCTCTCTCTCTGTCTCTGACAAATAAATAAATTAATTTAAAATAAAATGATGTTTCAACCAAGCACCAACGGGGCTCTCTCCATCAGATGAAACTTAAAAAGAAATACTAAGTGCCCAGCTCCACGGCCTACAGGCAAATGCTGAGGTAGCCTGCCCCTGGGCACAGAAGAAACGTGCAGACGAGTGTTACCCGGAGAGGCCAAACAACACGGCAAGGCTGGGACTTCATGAGGCGCAAGCTGTCCTGGGACACGCGTGAGCGTGGTGAAGGATGGCCTACTGCACACTGAACAAATGCTCTACATAGAACATTCTGGAGAAGGTGGAGCAGGGAGCTGATGCTGGCTGATTCTCTACAGGACTGCTGGATTGTCTGTTTTAACGACACCTATCCATTCAGTTAGGGCATCAGTCACCTCTAACGACTGCTTTGTCACGTAGTTATTTGTTTTTTGGGGAGGAGAGAGCTTATTGGAACCCCTGGGTAGCTTGAGGGTAGGGGGCTGCGTTTTGGAGAGGTTTTGTTTGGTTTTAGAAAGCTCTCTAGGTACCTTGTAGGATGCCTCACGAATCACCACTCCAGAGGTGCCTGGGGGGACTCAGTTAAGCAGTCGGTTAAGAAGGCAGTTGGTTAAGCGGCTGCCTTCAGCTCAGGTCATGATCCCAGGGTCCTGGAGTCGAGCCCCTCATCAGGCTCCTTGCTCAGCAGAGAGCCTGCTTCTCCCTCTCCCACTCCCCCTGTGTTCCCTCTCGCTGTGTGTCTCTCTGTCAAATAAATAAAATAAAATCTTAAAACAAAAACAAAAAAACAAAAAGAACCACTGGTCTAGATCTGTGGTTCCTGGGCCCGGCTACTACTCACAACCACTAAAACGTCTCAAAACCAGACACCAGGTACAAATCATCACGTCTGATGAGGATCCAATATCCAGAATGTGGAAGCAAACTGTCCAATTTAGCAACAAAAAGGCAAACATCCCCATGTAAAAACAGGCAAGAGGCTGGAATAGATAGTTCTCCAAGGTATACAAATGTCCAACAAGCACGGGAAAAGATGCTCACGGTCATTAATCAGCAGGTAAAGGCACATCAAAACCACACTAGGGGCACCTGGGGGGCTCCGTGGGTGATAGGTCTGCCTGTGGCTCAGGTCATGATCCCGAGGTCCTGAGCTCAAGCCCCACATCAGGCTCCCTGCTCAGCGAGAGGAGTCTGCTTCCCCTCATCCCTCTGCCTGCCACTCCCCCTGCTTATGTTGTCTCTCTGTCAAATAAGTAAATAAAATCTTAAACCCACAACAGACACCACTGCACCCCCAATAGGATGGCCATTTTTTTAAAAAGCAAACAAAAAACAGAAAATGACAAGAATCGAAGTGGATGTGGAGAACGCGGAACCCTCCCACGCGGCTGGGAGGAACGGAAAATGGTTCTGTGGCTCCTCAAAAGGTTAAACATGGAATTATGACACGACCCAGCGAATCCCACCGCAGGTACGTGAGCAGCGATACCGAAAGCAGGCGTCGACCAACACTTAGAGCGTGTGTTCACAGCAGCCACAAGGTGGGAACAACCAAACGCCCATCATCGAATGAAGGGGTGATGAGCCTTCCACACGGCGGCACAGTGTGCAGCAGCCATACAAAGAACAAAGCCCCCCCATGGGCTACTGCACGCATGAACCTTGCAAACCTCACGCTAGATACAAAAGACCATATATTCTGTGATCCCGTTTCTATTAAATGGCCAGAATTAGCAAACGAGAGAGACAGAAAGCAGCCTGGGGCTGAAAGGAGGGAAGAATGGGGAACAACTGCTTAATGGGTACGAGGTTTTCTTTCTGGTGTTGAAAATATCCTGGAACCAGACAGAGATAGGGGTTGCACGACACTGTGAATGTACTAAATGCCACAGACTTAAGCTGTTTAAAATGAATGGTTTGTGGTTAATTTCATGTTATGTCAATTTTACCTCGGTCTTTCAAAATGGGAGAAAAATGGGTAATGGGGCTTCCTGGGCCCTGCTGATCAGAGTCTCCTAAGGTGGGGCCGTGTGTGTGAGTGTGTGGGTGCGTGTGTGTGTGTGTGTGTGTGTGTGTGTAAAAATGCAAATACACACAGGCATATAGCTCCCAGGTTAATCTGGCATCTAGGACTGAACAGCCGCGGGTTAGGGTACTGCATACAGATAAGGACAGCTCTACACTCGCGCAGAAATGAGCGCGCTCCTGCGGCTGAGAGCACAGGCTTTCAGCTGATGCTACACTCATCACGGGTAGAGTATGACATGCTGTCCTCCCTCCCTCGGGGGGGAAAAAAACCAACGCTTTTTTAAAAATACAAACAGGTATATAACATTCAGAAACACAAAGTGGCCCCAAATTCCCAGCTATGAAGCCCTCGAGAGCCACATAACCAGGGCCGAGTGTGGATGGAAAATCATGCCCCCAGAACAATGGGAGGGGTCCAGAGGTTAGACCGCGTAGACGAATGCAAACTGGGGGGTGGAGGGGTGGGGGGTGTCCTCAATAAGCACCGAGCGTGGTGTGCTCATTAGGAACACGGAACAAGGGCAAGTGTTAGTGACTCTCCTGGGAAGCAACCAGGACGCGAGCGGGTAGGTGAGACGGAAACTGCAGCCCGGGCCGGCCCCACGAAAGACAGACCCCTCTCACCCGGAGCCGGCTAACCATCCTTGGCTGGAGAGGATGCCGGGCATAAAGGGATGGGGCCCCTTGACTGTCAATGGCCACATGCAGGCTGAGACTCCGCAGGGACGCTGAGGAGCCACCTCGAAACAGAAACACGCCCGTGGCTTCAAGCCTAGGCTGCTCCAGTCTAGTGCGCTGTCTGTAGCCCCGAAATCTCATTTTGCGAAAGCTGATCAGAGAGGGTGAGACACTGCTACATTACAGAGCTCCCCTAGCTGGGAGGCAGCTACCCTAAGGGACCACTGCACAAAGTATGCCTTTGCTCCTTTATAAACAAACTGCACTGCAATGGACACTTTTTCTCCAGCACTTTCTTTTCCTTGCTTCTGGAGACTTCTGACTTTGATCCTATCTTTCTAGCAAGTGTAAGACCTAATTATCAAAAGAGCGAGGGCCTGAAGATCACACTTCTGTCTCACCTTTACCTGCACAGGAGGAAAAAAGAGCTTCAGTTTCTTTGAAACCCATTAATTAGTATAAGAATGTATCAACTTTACTGTAGGGCTACCTGTTTGGTGAGAAAAACAACAACAACAACAACAACAAAAAACACTTCCTACACCTCCCAGCTTTGCAAACATGAACACATGATGGGTCAACTGTTCCACAAAACCAATTCCAGTAACTCGTATGCCTGTGGTACCATGATGTCACTGGCTTCATGGAAAATTTTCGATTTTCATTTGTTTTCATAGTTTGGATTATGCCAAAGCACCTCCTTTAACTCTGGGTGGAGAGGTAAAGCAGCCTAACCCCCAGTGCAACATAAAAAAGACCACGGGAGGGGCACCTGGGTGTCTCAGCCGGTTAAGCATCTGGCTCGATTTTGGCTCAAGTCACCATCTCACGGTCATGGGATCGAGCCCCATGTCAGGCTCCGAGCTCAGTGCAGAGTCTACTTGTTCCCTCTCTCTGCTCCTCCCCCTACTCACTCACTCTCTCTCTCTCTCAAATAAATACATAAATAAAACCTTTAAAAAAAAAAGACCATGGGAAAAAGAGGCAAGACTCAGAGGCATGACCAATGAAGAGCTCACCAGCAACATGACTAGCTACTGGGCAACCCAAGTCATCTCTGAACTACCCTGAGTTTGGACAGTGTTCCAGGAACTGATCTCCAAGCTCAGGGAGGGAGAAGAACCAGTTTAGCTCTTGCTCCTTTCCCCACCACCTGGCTGGGATTAATCCACACGGTTTTATAACCCTGAAAATGACAAAAACATCCTTTGTCCCCAAAGTGGCATGCCAGATTGTTATTTTCACTGCCATAAAAAAAGGGATGACAGCCACTCCAACCAATGAAAAAGTGGCTACCGATCACCCTGAAACAGACGGCAAGAAAGTGACCGGTTTCTCCACTTGACATGAGATAAAAATCAGCCCATCTGAAGGAAACACAGACTGTGGATCCCAGATATTTATTGCGCTGGCAGGAGATTTCAGACTGAGATGCTGACAATGACTCAGGGAAAACGTGTGTTTTATATGTTCTGTGTTTATATCAAACTTTAGAGTGACTTATGTTTTTAAAGAAGCTCAGTGATATATGGCGTAAGGAAAATATTCATCATTTTAAAGGCATAACAAGTACATAAGTTCGTATTTCAAAGGTGAAAGTTAGTATGTCGAAAGCTCCAAGATAGAGCTGAGTGTTGAGAGTGGCTCAGAGAGGAATTATTGGTTCTGGCCACAGAGGCGGCACTTAAAATGGAAATGCTGCTCTGTCCTTCTCCCCTAGATACACATGTGAATGCAAGAAGCTATTCTTGGTAATCCTCGACATTTTTGTCAATATGCCATCTGCATGGTGACATTTGGGAGGTTTATAATACTGGAGGAGGGAGGGTTTGGTTTCTGATGTCTCGGCTTTTAATACCGCGATGAAGGAGATGACGATCTTGGGCTAACCTGGGCCAGATCAATCACAGAACGATCTATGAGCTATGCCTCCCGAAGCAGCCTATGTCTGGCAAACTAAATGGCGCCACAGTGCTTCTAAAGAAAAGTCCTGACAGGAAACTCTCGGGAGTTGGTCACCGTGGACTCGTGCCTTATTATAGATCCCAAACCATCCAACCGTTAGCAAGCAACTACCCACCACTCTTTTTTTAAGTCATAATAAAATGTCAGGTTCTAAACACAAGAATCTGTAACATGATATGGGCATTTCCAAAGCACGGAGGAATCTTCTCTAAAGACATACTCTTTAAGTCCACATACAGCTCAACTGCTAAAATAACAAGAACAAAACGCATCCGCTGCACAACATTCCCTTTTCCACAGAATCCCTCACAGCCACCAGGAGCAAAGCCGAGGACCAGCACAGGCAAAAGGCCCAGCTCCTTTGTGCTGGTCCAAACATGACAGCTATACTCTCCATCCCGGCCGACCCCTGCTTCTCCAAGCCCACCAGGGCTCTGAGGGAGGGCCCCCAGAGCAGGGCTGAATGGGCTGGGCCACGGTGCCTGGGTGGCTCAGTGGGTTAAGCCTCTGCCTTCGGCTCAGGTCATGATCTCAGGGTCCTGGGATCGAGCCCCGCATCGGGCTCTCTGCTCAGCAGGGAGCCTGCTTCCCCCTCTCTCTCTCTGCCTGCCTCTCTGCCTACTTGTGATCTCTCTCTGTCGAATAAATAAATAAAGTCTTTTTAAAAAAATAAAAAGAAACCACGCGTAGGTCTGGGAGCACCCCCACTGCGACCTCCCGTCTCAGCCCCCATCTCCTGCCCAGTCTTCTTGCTTCAGCTCCCTCCCCTCTCAGTACCCCACAGAAGTCAGAGGGACCCTAATAAAGTGGTACATCTCCCCCATAGAAGGCTCCCTGACCTGCTCAGAGTCCCAGCCAGAGTCCCCACTATGGCACACCTCTGTGTGCCAGAAACCCATCAGGAGCCACCTCGCCCCTAGCGCTCCCCCCACCCTCCATGCCACAGCACCTGCACTTCCTTCTCCCCGAAAGCCTCAGCACCCCCCCCCAGCTCGGGCTCCCCCGACCTCTGGCAAGCATCACCCCAAGGCGCCTTAACAGCAAGGCCTCCCCGACCACCACCCAGTCCGGCCACCTCACCCAGAGTGAGCACTGATGGGGTCGGTGTCTGCCACTTGCCCCCACCGCAATGTGGTCCCCACAGGGGCGAGGACTGTCCCGGGAAGGTTTATCGGTGCCCCCTGGGGCAGGTTCCCAGCCCCAGCGCGGCTGACACACGGGCCAGATCGGTCTTCGTGCAGCAGCCGCCCTGCCAAGCTGCGGCCCGGCCTCCACCCGCTATGTGCAGGCACCACCGCACCTGTCTCCGGGCACTGCCACACGTCCCCCGGAGGGCAAAGCTGCCCCTAGTTGACAACGCTTCTTTTAGTGGACTTGGTGAATGTACGGGTGGAAATAGCTTTTACAGCTTTGGCCACATGCTGCTAGGACAATATCGACCTTAACTGCGGAAGTGACGCTAATTGTTTCTCACTGCCTCCCCCTAAGTCCATTTCACCCCTTTCCCGTCTCCCACCAGCATGTGAGCCCCACAAGAGTGAGAACTTTGCCGAGGCGCCAGGATGGATGTGGCCCCGTGCTCTGAGAAGCCCTTCGAAGGCCCAAACAGCACGGTGATTTGTGTAAACTTAATTTCATCCCAAAAGAAAGTTCATCCGTTCAACATACAGCCAAAAGCTATTAATACGCACACAGACACTGTCTTGCAGATACTGCACAAGGTTGCTGAGAAGATGTAGCTGAACATCTTGGCCTTCAATCAACTTCTCCCATTCTCAACACCTGTCCAATATTAAGTATCCAACATTAACTACGGAACGAGGTCTAATCATAGGATGTGAATTCTTCGAGATCTCCAGCATCACTGGGTGCTACAAATACCAAGTTGCAGAACCAGATGATACCAAAACCTGGAAATGAATAATTCTGTACATATTTGGGGTATTTTCAGATTTGTATCTTAAGCTAGCATGACAGTAACGAAAGTTACACATGCAAAAGCTTTGGGGGTGTTAACATGGTATATAAACGAGCATGACGTCATTCTCGGATTGGCCATGTAGAGTCCTTGGGCCAAATCCGGCCTGCTTCCTATCTCTATAAATAAAGCTTTACTGAAGCACAGCCTGGCCCATCCACAGTTCCAGACTGTCTCTGGCTGCTTTTGGGAGACAACAGCAGAGCTGAGTGGTGGAGACAGAGACCCCGTGGCCTGTAAACCCTAAGCTATTTTATCTCTAGCCCTTTACCACAAAAGTGCGGTGGCTCTGCTCCAATCTGTTCATTCTCTTTAGTAACATTTCGTTTCCAGCAACTTCAGTTACCCAGCCTCCAAACCAAAGAGAACGCAAAGAACAGCTTCAAGCAGAAAGGAAGAACGGGTATCATGGAATCTGAGCGCCTGTCTTCCCACCGGTGGGCCTCCAGGGCCACAGAGCTACGAGGAAAATAAGGAAGCAACTCGGAAGCACAAGTCGCAGGACAGAGGGAGGAAAGTTTGATAGGCAAAAGAAAACAGACACTGAAGACTCGTAACATGGAATTCACTATGATCACAAAAACAACTAAAACGTGTCTATTATGCACTGGACATTGGTCTAAGTGCCCCCATTTTATGCAAGACGAAACTGAGGCTCAGAGAGCCCAAATACTGCCTTAGGGCACACATCCAATGGCAGAGCCAGCAGTCAGACTCCAGACTGTCTATGGCTGAAGCTGGGGGTCACCACTCCTGAGCGGTCCCTGTGGTTGGCGGTACACTCCAGGACATACCGATGCCCCTGTTCACCCATCCAAACCCTATCAAGAAAATGTCACATTTTAATACATCTAAGAAACGAAAAGCATGTCCTACAATTTTAAGAGGTTCTTCAAAAAATGTGTGAAAGGTGAGAATGCTGATATGTAAAGGCCCAAGTATCAATCGGCCCTTTAGCCACAAACTTCATTTCACTCCAAACGCTGCCACATCATCAGTCAGCACATCAACTGCTCTAAAACAAACAGCAGCGCCGGTGAGTTGTCCCAGAAGATAAAACTCCTCTGAACAAAAGAGGTAGCTGCCTTCACGGAAACCGCCAGTCTCATTGATCTAGTAATGGTCATGAGGTGCCTATAGAGGTGGTTCGTGATCACATTCTCCCCTCACAGTGGGCAAAATTCCTGGACAACGCCAACACACAGCTTCCTGTGAGCGCACCTGCTGACCGCCCAGAAGTTTTAAAGCTTTTTTTACTTCTGATTTTCGATTTTTTTAGAGAGAGTGGGGGACAGAGGGAGAGAGAAGATCTCAAGCAGTCTCCGTGCCCAGCACAGAACCTGACGAGGGGCTCGATCTCACGGCCCTGAGATCAGGACCCGAGCCAAAACCAAGAGTTGGACACTTAACCGACTGAGTCAGCCAGGCGCCCCAAGTTTTTTTTTTTTTTTAAGATTTTATTTATTTATTTGACAGAGAGAAAGCACAAGCAGGAGGAACAGCAGGCAGAGGGAGAAGCAGGCTTCCCTCTGAGCAGAGAGCCCAACACAAGGACTCAATCCCAGAACACTGAGATCATGACCTGAGCTAAAGGCAGACACTTAACCCACTGAGCCCCCCAGGCACCCCAAACTTTTTTTATTTTTAATGAAAGTATAGTTAACAAACAGGATTATATCGTATAGACATTCAGAGAAGCCCAGAAGCCTCTTGCACGGCTAGAGGCTGCCAGGTCCAATCCGCACAGCCTGGTCTGTCCCACCACCAAAGCAAGGTAACCACCTGAATGTAAAAACGGTGCACTTTGAAAGATTTTTTAGAAACAATTTTACTGAGGGGCTACCCCTCAGTGGCTCAGTTGGTTAAGCATCCAACACTTGATTTCAGCTCAGGTCATGATCTCAGGGTCTGGGATCTGGCCCTGCATCGGGCTCCACACTCAGCAGGGAGTCTGCCAGAGGATTCTCTCCCCCTCTTCCACCCCGCTCACAGATGCACTCTCTCTAAAATAAATGAACAAATCTTTTAAAGTAAATAAATAAAACAATTTTATTGAGGTATAATCTGCATACCATAAAATCCTCCCTTTTTATGTGTAAAATTCAATGATTTTTTTGTAAACTTACCAACTTGTACGAGACATAATCCAGTTTTAGAACATTCCCAGCACCTCAGTAACATCCCCAGTGCCCACTGGCCATCACTCTCTTTTCCCACCTCCGGCGCCAGGCAACCACTAGTCCGCTTTCTCCCTCTATGGATTTGCCCTTGGGGGACATTATGTTGTTCTGCGTGTCTTTGAACCTCTGAGGTCCATCTATCCCTTCCCGTTCCGTGTGAAATCTAGCCAGTACCCGGGCACTGTCTCTAGTGACTGCACACCACAGCTGAATGCTGGGGTGCGTGTGAGGCTGGAGAAGAGCTCGAGAAAGTGTTGAGGCTTCTCCACAAATCACTGCACAGCGAATGCCCAAGGACGTCACTGCCCTAAACGAAATGAAGCCTCAGAGCACTTCTAACAGGACTGTCACATGCACCAAAGATAAATGGACGCCCACAAAAGAGAGCTATAGGAGAAACCTGCAAACACTAGGTTTGAGCTCTACAAATACCAACAACGCGACAATTCTAAAAAAAAACCTCCTAGAACAGAAAAAAAACATTCGTAGAAAAACTGGTAAAATCCAGTAATGTCTGGAGTTCTAGGAAGAGAACAAAACTGGCTTCTTAGTGTTGACAAAGATACTAGGCTGATACAAGATGTTAACAATGGGGAAAACTGTCTTATCTTTGCAACTTTTCTGTAATTCTACGTTCCAAAATACATGTGTATTAAAACCAACCAACCAACCACTGGTTTGCTTCATCCGATGCCTATAACTATCATGGAAAAACCAGCACTACAGATAAAACCACTGCACGTAAGCAGCACTAAAATTACAGTATTTGTATAATCATAAATATCAAGAGGCAATCTACATGGCCAGAAACAGAGGACTATCTAATAATGGCACAGCTGCCCGGTGGCGGCCTACACCCCCAGTAAGAAGGTCAGTGGGGGGAGGTGCGGACACCACGGGCTAGCAGCTCCTGAGCGACCACACCTCTACCGCTTGCAAATAAGAAACCCCAGGTCGGCCGGCTTCGAAGGAGAAGCAGATGCTGTCATTTCACATTTCGTGTAAGAAAAGGGGCTGCAGGCAAGTAGCTCTAGAACCGTCAATCAGCCACCCCCCCCAACCAAGGATGCAGCCTCTCCCCTCTGCCAGCCTGGGCTTCTCAGCCAGCTCCCTCCTGGGTTCTGCAGTAAACCTAGCTGCCCTGCTCCAGGTTTGGATGGAGACAGGACGGTCAGCAGCTGGCGGAGTTACCTACCTGCGAGTCTGCAGGAACAAAGGGCTTATCCTCCGCTACGCCTCTGTCCCACCTCGCCCTGTGCTCACTGCACAGTTCCTGGCCCTGTGCTCCTGCCCCATCCAACCGCAGGCCTGGCTGCTCTACAGAGCGACCTTAGACACTATTGCTATCTGGGGTCAAATCACTGTCCGTTGTGGTGGGGACTGTCCTATGCATTGTAGGACTTTTCACAGCATCCCTGGCCTCTACCTTCTAAATGCCAGGAGCACCCCACCCCTGCCCCCAGTTACCACAATCAAATATGTGTCCAGAGGTTGCCAAATGGCCCCCGGGGTGGGAGGAGGGGTGGGAAATGACACAAAATCACTCCTAGTTGAGAGCCACTGACTTTGAGCAAGCAGGACTTCTCCAGGAGCTGCAGAGAGGGTCACATCCCCTGAATCAAGGCAAGGTTAGCCGCTCCAACAAAATGGGGGCTCTGACGGCTGACAAAGGGGACCGATCTTGAGAAGTCTAGAATATAGGGAAAAAACTAAGTGAAATACACAAATACACATATAAGTAGAATCTGTTTCTACGTGCATAATTGCATTCAACATTTACTGAGGACCCACAATGTGCTCGGTACTATGTAGAAAAAGCAGAGTAAAATCTAAATAAAGGAAAGGAGATGGTTTAAATTTAAAATAAACTATAAATAACTGGTTGGTCCCTTCATTCTCTGATTTCCCTTTTTTCTTTTTTAACTCTTTATTTTACAACAATCATAGATTCACAGAAAGTTGCCAAGAAATGTATGGGGAGCATCCCTCACCCAGTTTCCCCCCTGGGGGGCACATCCTACATAACTAGGGCACAAAGTCCGACCGGGTAACTGACATTGGTACGCCCCGAACCACTCCCTCTGAGTCCGTGTGTGTGCATACGTCGCCGTGTACGTGAGCAGCTGCACGCGTTACATACTAGTTCCATGCCATTTCATCACGTGTAGCTTCCATCACCGCAATCAAGATCTAGAAATATCCCACCACTACAAGCCTCCCTCAAGCGACTTTTAGAGCCACATCTACCCCTGCCTCCCATCCCCAAGCCTTGGCAACCACTAGTCGGTTCTCCATAAGAATGCTATATAAACAGAATCATACCAGTTTCCTTCTGTGTGTTGTGTTGCCTGGAATCGTATGGTGGTTTGGGGTTTGACTGCCTCTCAGTCTGCTCTGGCAAGGAACAGGCTAATGAAGGGCTCTCCCTATAACACCGGTCACAGAGGGTATTTTCTGCACCTCCAAGGTCTGCGAAGGGGGTTGTGGAAGGGTAGGGAACAGCTGGATTTCTTCTTTCCAGCTGCATGTTCTGAGCAGGCACATATGTGCACACACACAATTCCCTTAATGGGACTTTAAAACTCACTGAAGTTCATAAAGTACAGGTTGGGGCGGGGGGTCCATTTACCCAGGAGCACAAAAGAATGAGTCCCTTACTCAAATTCTCCTTGGAACTAAAGATTTTTGTACCTTTAAACCTCAGGTTTTTGGGGGGTGTTTTAAGATTTTATTTATTTATTTGACAGAGAGAGAGAGCACCAGCAGGGGGAGTGGCAGAGGGAGAAGGAGAAGCGGACTCTAGGCTGAGCAGGGAGCCCGACGTGGAATTCGATCCCAGCACACTGGGATTATGATTTAAGCCCAAGGCAGACACTTAACCTACTTACGCCCAGGTGCCCCTAAACCTTAGATTTTTAACTGTGTATTCTTTCTAGCTTTACTAGATACACTGGACATAAAACATTGTGTAAATTTATGGTGTACAACATGACGATTTGATACTGATATTGCAATACGATTATCACTAACAAGTATCACATTACATAATTACCACTTCCTTTTTGTGCTGACATTTAAGATCTACTCTCTCAGCAATTTGAGATACAATACAGTAGTTAACTATAATCACAATGTTGTACAGTAGATACTCAGAATTAAATGTATATTTTTAATGAAAATCTTTCTTTCATTTTTTTTAAGAGGAAGAGAGAGACAGCACGTGCACGTAGGAGTGGGGGCAGAGGGAGAGAGAATCTGAAGCAGGCATCCGACACAGACTCCATCTCACAACCCGGAGATCATGAGCTGAGCCTAAAAGAAGAGTCGGATGCTTAACCAACTGAGCCACCCAGGTGCCCCTAATGAAAATCCTTCTAAATGTGGTTATTCTCTTGCCTTCTTAGTCTTAATTCACATATTATTTAAATGACCTAATCTAACTTTCGCCGGTTGTCTTATGACAGATACAACATCCTTTTTTGAAGAAGTTTCTATGGAAGGGATACTTGACTAAAACATCCCCACTGGCTTTTGTGATTCTGAGCCCCTTTCCTCTAGTTGGTTAGACTTTCCACTGGGGTCTTCAGGTCTTTTCCTGTGCTCCACCCCTCTACATGCCCACTGACCAACAGTTACCTTAATGAATCCTGTATTCTAAGATCCTGTATTCTAAGATCTAAGATCTAATGTCAGCAAACATTTTCTGTAAAGAGCCAGACTGTAATATTTTCAGCTTGGTGGGCCATCTAGTCTCTGTCCAGCAACCTCACTCTGTCCTTGTAGTCAGGTCCTAAGCTCCAACAGAACTTTATTCATGAACACCAAAATGTCAATTTCCTACAAATTTCACAAAACACTTTGCTTCTTTTTAATCTTCTTCAACCACTTAAAAATGGAAAACCCATTCTTCTCCTGCAGGCTGGATAAAGAGGAGAGGTGGGCTGGATTCAGCCTGTGGGTTACTGGAGGCCAGCCCCAGGGCTAGGATCTCTGGGGGCCCCCGGGCCGGCCATGGGGCTTGGGAAACAACTCAACACTGAAATCTTGGTTCATCGACTCAATAACAAGTATCATGGTCCTCCTTGTCCCTGTGAGATAATCTAGGCACGGGGACATCCAGCACCTTGCATGGCAGCGTGGCGCAGCGGGCAGGAGCCAAGCTGGGGCCAGAGCCTTGGCCGCTGGCCTGAGGGCGGCCCCCCCCGACCCCCCCGCAGCACATCGGTAACCACCAGACCAGGCACTGGCTTCTTACACTGCAGATGTTCCCTCTGCTTCCCCGGTGGCATTTCAGCTCCCTGAGGAGAAGGGCTGGTGATGTTCATTTGTTATTCTCCGTGGCACCCAGCACAGACGTAGCATCTAGACTATTAAAAAGTCTTACCATACATTAGTGCTTTGGCTCCCCATCCCTAATGATAAAAAGAAATGCGGACGAGTCTGTACTACTCTCTTTCTCAAAGTAACGAATCAAAGACTAAGTTAAGGAATAAACGAAAAGCTAAACTCTTTTTGTTTAATGGTCAACTGATTTTTCTTAGAGCGTGCTGGCTGCTCCCCTGGGCTCAGTTCGCCCAGCTGCCCCGGTTAGGATCACGTGAGGGCACGTCCCTGTATTAAAGTAAAAGCAGAAGCATAAAACCAGACCCCTAAAATGAACGTCAAAAACATCAGGCTAGAGGAAAGAAGCCCCACACAAAAGGCCACATATCACACGATTCCATTTAGATGCAATGTCCAGGACCGGCAAAGCCAGAGAAGGGAAAGCAGCCTGGGGCTGTGAGGAGGGGAATACGGGGAGGGGCTGCTTCATGGGGACAAGGTTGCCTTCTGGGTTTAAGGAAATGTTCTGGAACTGGACAGAGGGGGCGGGTGCATATCGCTGTGACTGCAGTAAATAGCACGGAGCCGCTCACTTTAAAATGAGTAATTCTGTTATGTGAAGTTTATCTCAGGAAAAAAATTTTTAAAGAATGGTGGTAGATCTGTACACTCCAATAGTGGAAAGAGGACCTAGACATACTATTAAATGAGAGTGTCAAGTCACGGGGGAAAAAAGTTGATAGCACGATCCCACTCCAAGACCAAGGTCCAGCTTTATGCACATGCATTTAGTTGGTTTAGAGAAGGGACTAGAAGGACTCACAGCAAGCTGCTACGGGAGGTTCCTTCTGGGAAGAGGCAGATGGGGATTTCCATGTGTTCTGCATATTTGTGCACTGTTTCATTCTCATATGGCAAGAATGTTTCAGTGGGCTCCCCGTGTCATAGAAAAAACACCCAGGTCCCCACGGACCTGAATATTTCAAAGGGCAGCTGCGCAGGGGAGCAGAGCGCCAAGCGAGGACGGAGAGTTGAGATGAAGACAAACCATGAATTTGCACGGCGTTTCCCGCTGCTTTGGCTGCACCCATCAGTGGACCAGGCATAAGCAGTGCATCACTTCACAGACAGGTCCCAGGGGCTGCAGAAGGGCCTACTGTCAGGACAGCATCACCCCAGCCTTAAAAACGTCCGTCTCCTCTAAGAAGCAGGCCAGTGTGTGTGAGGGGCCTGTCTGGCCGAGAGAGAACGGAGGCAGGGAGCAAACGTGTGCAGCTACAGCCAGACCAGCTCTGCCCTGGTCTCCGAGGGCCCGGCCCCACCACGGCACTTCGGGGGCCCTGGCCCACTAGCCAAGGTCCACCAGCCGGCCTGAGACCACAAAGCCCCGAACTCCCCCATTCCAAGTCCTCACGGGTTCACCCAGCTCGCCCATCCATCCGCGGGCTAACGGCCACTGCCCCGCGTGAACAGGCACCTGGGGAAAAAAGGCAAGAAAACATCCTCACGAGAGCCGGGATGAGCAGTTCCCAAACAGTCCGCAACCAAGAGCTATCTGTTTCAATTCTGAAATGCCAAGCGCAGGGACAGAACCGCCAATGTCCACCTCCGGTCAGCATTGGAACCTGCACTGAGTTGTGACACCATCTTCAGAAACGGGAATCTACTCGAGGCTCGTGCTAGGGAATGGAATCTGAAGCCTGAAACACGGGGCTCCCTGGGCACCATGTGCAAAAGCCCCCAGGACCCGGGGGACCCCCAGCGTCCCAGAGAGGTTGGCTCCAGCTATCGGGGAGCCAAACCAAGCAGCAGAGCAATGGGAACAGACAACAGCCGATCCAAGCTCGTCCAAGAGCTCGCGCTGCTCGAGGACTACACGAGGTCGGTCGCTGTGAACACGGGAACGGCCACTTCCCTGTGAGTAGACCTGCTGGAGTTGACACGACGCAATTCAGTTCAAGCCACGCCTACTTCCTCCGCTGGGCAGGGAACACCTGGATGAGGGGGGCCCTTCGGGGCGGCTTCCAAACCGAGCCCAGGCCACACAGCCAAGCAGCACTTGGCAATGAAAAGGCACGAAGCACCGATCTACACACGACTCGGACAAACCGCCACGCGCTGCGCTGAGCAAGATAAGCCAGCCACAGGGGCCATAGAGTGTACGACTGCACGGAGAGGAAATGGCCAGGACAGGCGAATCTACAGAGACAGAAAGCACAGGAGCGGTGGCCAGGACCTCAGGGAGGTGGGGAATGACTGCTAGCAGCTCTAGGGTTTCTTTCTGGGGTGACGGGAAAGTTCTGGAATTAGATAGCGGTGGTGCCGGCACAACCCTGGGAATATACTAAACGCCACTGCACTGTGCACTTTGAAATGGAACACCTCGTGGTATGGAAATCCTATGGAAATTTGTTTTCTCTTAAGTGAGGACACTTTTCAGGGCGAATCCAGCTGATCCCTACGCTCCGAGTCCTCCCCGCACAGTGGAGACGGGCACCTTCCCATGGGACAGGGCTCCAAGCGGCAGCGACAGCTCACCAGGCACGGTGGCTCTCTGGTGCCCTGACCGAGCTCCACACCGCCCGGAAAGACTACTCGTGCCTCGGCAGTGCTGGCTCTCACGTGACGGCCGCCCAGAGGCTCTCCAGCCTGGCGCGATGGCCGGCCCGCCCACCCCAGGGCCGGGCTTGCTGTCTGGGGGCTGCCCCAACCTGCTCCCTTTCTCCTTCCCTCTCACTTCCTTAGCCCCTTGAGCTTTAAAGCAATAAAAAGAGGACCGGCCATTTAGAAAACACTGGAGATTCCACAGCTCTGCAGGCACCCTTTTGAGATACCCTCACCATGGTGGGATGTGTGAGCCCCGTGGGGCAGGGACTAGACTCCTGGTGCTCACCGCTGGGGTCCCAAACCCTGAAAGGGCACCTGAGACCGAGAGGCTGTGCAACAGTTGTGGAAGGAATGAATGAATGAATGAACGAACGAACGAACGAACGAACGAACACACAGAGGTAGAACGCTTAAAAGCGGGTGGACTTTGGGCAGCTGAGTGACATACTAGAAGGAGCACTGGCTCCCCGCCAGAAGGCTCCGCTGGAGTCCCTGTCCTCCCGACTGCCGGCAGGACGTCCCCAGAGCTGTGGCCTGCAGTGCGAAATGAGGAGCCTGCACGAGACAGTCCAAGTCCTTCCGACTCCCAAGCCGAGGGTGCCAAGCCCCTCGTGGTCCTGCCCAAGTGTCACCTCCCTCACCCACAGAGGCCGGCTCAGTGACATGACCTCCCTGATTCGGAATACCATAGCCCGCAGGCACTTCCTGCCGCCAGCACTTTCTTCACATTCCTCCTCTTCCTCCCCAGCTCCCAGAAAGCCAAGGAGAAACCCTCAACGGAGGAAATCAATGAAAGAAAATAAAGACACCCCCACCACCACCAGGCTCAAATGAGCCCTCCCTCCTTTTCTCAGAAACCATGACCACCATGTGACCACTGTATTCATTTTATACGTCTGTCTCCCAACTCCCAGAAAGCCTGGGCCTCCATCCACCTTCCCAGAGCGCAGGAGGCCAAGAATCTCTGTAAATATTTCTTCATTTTAGTGGATTTAAATGGGAATAACTGAATTCAGGAGAATTCAACGGTGCTTTATTCCATCAGAGTAATTTTACTGAATGTATCAGAAAAGCAACCAACATTAGCAAAAAGACCTGGGCTAGCAGAAGCTTACCAGGATCGCCAGGTGCCTTCTGACACTCAAAGGTTGACCTGTGGGTTCCTGAAGCAGAACCTACCAGAGAAGGTGGAACACGTTATTTCCACTTCTGGAATCAGTGTAGTGAAAAGGGAGGAAAGGCAACTTTGAGATTTCTAAACATCCGGACTCTATTTTCAGAAATGACTTTTTTATTCACTTTAAAAAAAAAAAAAAAAAGGAAGGAAGGAAGGAAGGAAAGAAGGAAAGAAAAAGAAAGATTCTAGGCCAAGAATAGACCAAGAAATGACTATTGATAATCTAAACAGACAAAGATTCTTCCAGGAGCCCACCCCTAATGGCCTTAAAAGCAAGACACTCCCCATGTTCATGCAGACAGTACCAATAATCTTAAAATATGAAAAATGGAGAAATCATTGTTTATCAAAAAGTTTGTATAATCCAGAAATAGACTCTGTGGAGTAAATATAGTAAACCTCCTATTAATTAATACTAGATAAAGGTCGCAAGAAGGTGGCAATGATGTCATCCGGCTCTGTTATATGGGGCTCTGGCCTGAAATTCCCAAACCATGGATTGTTTTTTCAAAAAAACAATGGCCTGTTCAAAGGAATGTTAATATACCACAGAATTTCTCCAGTTGGAGCAGGTGAAATCCCATCTCAAGAACAAATGGGTCCCTAAAAGTTTATGTCATGATATAATCTGGGTCTTCCTACCATCGTCAGGATTATTTACATTCTGCTTTGATCTCAAATGGGATACGGTCCACCATCTCTAAGCTGCTCTAGGTTGGCATTCCAGTATTGTAATCTCAACTAAGCTCCAAGAAACAGAACATGAAGTTTCAATCACTCAGTCCATCTGTAGGATAACATCAACACAATCACGCAGGAAGCACACATATACAGAACTGTCAAAGGCACTAAATTTTTCCAAAGGAGACAAAAATGTTTTTACCGTGTTTTCGCCTAAATAGCAAATATCTTTGTGCAGAGTGGTCATTGAACTCCAAGTTAATATACACAGAATACATACATGCAACTAATAGAAAACACCCAAGACTGACCCACAGAAACTACCAGCCACAGAAACAATCAACTTTATATTTTTTAACAAGGTCTTTAGGTACAATTCACAGGAAACTATGAAAATTATACAGACCGTACTGATCTGCAGATATAGTGAACTGAAGCCTAAGGTGGGTTGAAAATCAAACCAAAAAAACTCCGTTTTGAAAACACTGAGATTTTTTTTTATAATCTGATGCCACATCTATAAAGATTATCTCCTTATACTTACAACCTTTTGGTTGTGACCTGAGAAAGAAATTACAGCTCCAGGGGTGCCTGGGTGGCTTAGTTGTTTAAGCGTCTGCCTTTGGCTCAGGTCATGATCCCAGGGTCCTGCGATCAAGATCCACAACAGGCTCCCTGCTCAGCGGGAAGCCCGCTTCTCCCTCTGTCTCTCTCTCTCTCTATCCAATAAATAAATTAAATTAAAAAAAAAAAGAAGAAGAAATTACAACTCCACTAATTCACCAACACACCGCGAGCTGCCAATACATATTGCCGTTAAACACAACACTGAATTTCGGAATCACTATAAAACTCTACAAGAGATCATTTACAACCCTTGGCTCTCTGTTGCTTTACTTACAGGAACATATCTTACGCGATACAGTTTTTACTAAATGGTATATGAAATAATGTTCTGAGTCAACAACAATTTTTGCCTCACCTACTACCTTCATTTATTCCTTCCTAACTTCATTTTCTTTAAAGACCTATTTATTTATTTATTTGCTACTCTCCTGTCAGTTCTCTATTTGGAAGCTATTTGGAGAAAGTCCTTGAACACCGTCTTCCAGTTGTGTGAATCAGACACAACTCCAAAAGGGTTTTAAGTGGCAGATGCACATGAAGAAAATGGGCTCCGACGAACAGTTTTTCCATATAATAAAAATCAATTACAACTTTCAAGGATAATCAGCCACCCATAAAAATCGGCAGGGTTCTGTTTTGAAAGAGGAAGAAGAGTGGCTATTACACCAGACGCCATTTACACCCCTCGCTAGAACCCACTTAAATGTTTGCGGCTTGCTGAGCATTCCATACATATTTCGGGCAAGGTATTATGGGAGCTGAAGTGCAAGCTGTCCCCTGCTGAATTTTCACTCACTGTAAAAACAATGTCTCATAAAAGTATACACATGTTTTTACTTTACAAAAAATGTAAAATAGGCACTTTTGTTCAGTCAATTGACACTTTTAGCATTAGAAACGGGACTTTAAAACAAATCGATAACGTAAGTGATGTCTGAAAAGGGTGAAAATGTCATTCAGCACCACAAACAGATTTCTGGGAAAAAAAGAACATAGGAAATGTGTATGAAACACACAGAAAGGAAGATTCTACAAGCTGACTCCTATAGAGTCTGCTCAACTATGTCCTGGGTCCTACCATTAAAATGGAAAGTTGCACATTTCTATTTTTCATCTTGAATCCCCACTCCAGGGTAACCACAACTGTTTTATATTACCCTCATAAAATGAGCCTTAGCCTTTTCTGAGCCAAACAGGATTTTTAATTGGTTCATTTTCCAGTTGTTTGGGTTTTTAACAGACATACAGCATAAAAGGGCACTACGTTCCAAGCAGTTCTACCAATTCCAGAACCATCTAAAGCTTGATCAGACAGCTGTGGCTCTAGCCTTTAGTTAAAATTATTATATGATCTCACCTGATTTTCAAAATAACTAAGCATCTTTTTAGCTTAAAGATGGGCTAAATAAAACTGGGCTAGGATTTATCTAACTTTCTGAGTCCAGAGGCTAGCTGCGTTCAGGGAGAATGTCGGGGAAACAGGATCGTTTTGCTTTGTTTTTCCCTATCTGAACCCAGAGAGATTCTTCAAACAGTAATTCAACAGCTTCCCTCCTCCAAAGTTTATTTTCAAACGCCAGTGCCATGCAGCACTTTCCTGTGCAGGTAAGGAGGAGGCAGGAGCAATGTCATCACACTGAGCCTTTTCAAGTCTTAAAATCACTGGGAAGCCTGCAGTATTTCCTTTCTAGCACCCAGGCCCAGCGCAGTGAGAAGTTGCTCCCAATAGCACAAGATATCAGGTAACCACTAGAAACACTCGGTTTCAACAGAATTCCCAATCCCCCCCACCCACACACGCACAAAAACATCTCTCCAAAAAAGCGGAACCACTGAAAGCAGCAATCACACAAAAAGTTAAGGAAAAGCATATTACATGAACGTAATTAAATGGAATCTGGTAGTGCTTTTAGAAGAATCCATTTTTTACTCCACGGGATAGATTCACATGAATTATAAGACAACTTAATGCCCCATTCACGTCTTGCACAAAAAGGAAACCTGAAATTCAACTTTTGTTTTGCGTTTACTCCAAAAGCATATGGGTCTAATCATATTCCATTCTGGCTGCAGTACGCAAGGCTACTTCAATCAGAATTTCAAGTCGGTTGTTTAAAAGGCGCTAAAGAGCAACCAGCACGGTCTGGGAGCAGGCTCTCCCAGCTCCGAAAGAACTGGGAATCCCTCAAGTGGCCCATCTGGCAGCAGTCTTTGGTTGGAAACTAGGCTGAGCCCGCCAGACAAGGAACCCACACCACGAAGCTGGAGCGCACGTTTCTGCTCCAAGATGACAGCTCATCTGGCCGCCGCAGGGCCGGGGGCGGTGGGCCGCCGAGGCCCGGGAGGGATGGGCGAGGCCCCGGCGGAAAAAGGAAAAGAGGGCCATCCGTCAGCCCTGGGAGAGGAAATTCCAGGCGCCCAGCTTCCAGGCGCCGGTCAGCGGGTGACGTGAGGGAACCAAGTCACTGTGCCGGCCCCGCAGCGGGGGCCGGGAGGCGGCCCGGGCTCCGCACTCCGGAGCCTCGAGGCCGGAGAGGGGGCGCCTCGATCCTCGTCCAAGGCCCCAGGGTGGGGGCGAGGGGCGCCCGGAGCCCCGCCGGGGCCCCGAAGACAAGCGATCTACGCCCGGACCCGGAGGCCCCCGGGCTTCCTCGATCCCCTCCCAGAGCCCAAGGGATGGAGCGCCGGGATCCCAGCCCCGGCCAGCGCCCCCGCCCTTACCGGTCGCGGGGGTCGATCCACGACGTCTGGCGCGTGTTGTGGTCGATGTAGAAGACGCGGCCGTCGTAGTCGCGCGCCTCCTCCCAGCCGGCGGGCAGCGGCAGCTCGGCGCTCTCCCGGGCTCGCGGCGGCGGCGGCGCGGAGGGCGCGGGGGGCGCGGGGGCCGCGGCGGGGGGCGCGGGCGGCGGCGGCTCCCGAGGGGACTGCGCGGGCGGCGGCTGCTCCCGCGGGGCCTCCCGCGGCTCTCCCCGCCGCCGCCGCCGGCCGCCGCTCAGCCACGGCATGACCGCACGAGCCCCGCTGCCGCCGCCGCCGCCCGGCCGCCCCGCGCGCGCCGCCTCCTCCGCCAGCACTAAGGCCCGGCGCCCGGGGCGCGGGGGCAGCCGCGGGGAGCCGCCCGCCGCACCCGGTGCATCCTCCGCCCGGCGCCCGAGCACCGGCGTCCGCCCGCCGCCCGCCCGGCCCTCCGCGTCGTCGCCCGCGTCTCCCGCCCGCTCGCCCGGGTCGCTCGGAGCGCCGCCACGCGTGGAGTCACAGCCCCAGAGCCGCCGCCGCCGCCGGCACCGCTTCTGCTGCCAGCGGCCCCTCAATTCCCGCGGCGCGCCCGGCCATCTTCGTTCCTCCGCGCGGCCGGGGCGAGAGGGGCGGGGCGCCCTTAGGCCCCGCCCACCGATGCTCCGCCCCCTCCGCCCGGAGCCCTCGGCGGCACCGCCTTCGTTCCACGCTAGTCCTGCAGTCTCCCTCCGCCGCTCCGCCTCCGAGCTCCCCCGGGGCTCCTCGGCTCCCCGCTTCTCTACTCCCGGGCCCCCACTTCCTCCTGCTGCTGCTCCTCCGGCTCCCCAGCCGGAGGCTCCTTCTCCCCGCAGCCGCTGCCCCTCCTTCTCCTTCCCCTCCCGCCCTGCGCGCTCCTCCCTCTTCCCATTCCATCACCTCCCTCCTCCGGCCTCGCCGGGAAACCGCGCGGGGGCCAGGATGGGCGCCGCCGCGTCCGTCCGCCCCCGGGCCACCGCGGAGAGGAAGGAGGGCCGGGAGGACGGCACCCCACCCGAGCAGCAGGCGCGGCCGGCCTAAGGCTGACCCCTGGGACCCAAACAATTCCCGGGGGAGAGGGCGGTCACCTCACTTTACCAACTCCCAGGCTTTGGAAGTTCGGGGGCAGCCCCCCCTCCGCCCACTTGGGATGCGGGGAACTGTGCCCTGGGTCTCCGGAATACCCAAGATGGTCCCGCGAAGTGGGGTAAAGCCCCGGAAGGGAGGCCGAGGGAGCTCGGGTAGCTGGAAGAGGTATCCGTGGCCAGGCATCGGGTGGAGCTGGGAGGACACACCTGGAAGCGGCGAACTGGTGGTGGGCGCTTATGCGTCCCTGCCAGGAGAGCCCGAGAAGGGCTGATCCGGAGTCCCCGCTCTGGACCAGGCCACCTGACCTGCCTTGAGCTCTTCCACCTTCCGGACTGGAGGATCTGATAGTTTGAGCAGAGACCCAAGTCAGCCACTGCTGGGGAGGAAGCCAGGTCAATTCCGAAGCCTCGAAACCTCGGTGGTAATTACGTTCCGCTCGCATCTCAAGCTACGGAAACTGAAGTCCAACTTTAGGGTTCTCTCTTGCTCCAAGTGTCCTAGCTACTTGGTACTCCAGCTCCCTGGCCACAAGACTTAATGCCATGAAATGCAGGAAAGTATCAGGAAGGTTTTAAAACGCTGTTATGATGATATAAAAATAGCTAGTAAAAAGTCAAACAGCGATCCAAATCTAGATACATAGAAGAAACTAAAGGAAAACCTTTCAAACAGCTCAGAGTAGTTGGCAATCCTTCAGTGAGATGGTTTTTTTTTTTAAACTATTTACCCTCCAAAGTGTTTGTAAAATGGTAATGTTACTTTTATGAGGGGAAAATGTTTTTAAAGACTGTGAAGGCACAGAGACTGCTAACTGGGAAACACCTAAGGAAGGTCTTTCCTCCCCTCCTCCCACCACCACACAGAAACTTCCTTGCTCCCCAAGTATCTGCCCCCACCCGAAACTTACATGCCAGAATCCGACCACTAGTCCTTTTAGTGAAACATGGATGATTATTGGATGTCCCAGAGAAAGGCAAGGAGAGGAACAGAAAAGCAAATACTTCCCGATCTTGCACATTCCAGAGGATACCCAGATGCCAAGTCTCCCTGCTCTGACATCTTCCCTCCTGATTGGCATGAGTTATTGCCAAGGGAGCTGCCGCTGCCTTTTCTCTCTCTTCCCACCCACCCGCAGTCACTTTGCCACCCAGCGTGCCAGGGCTGAAGCTGCCTTCCCGCCTTCCCAGGCATCATGTACTTTCAGAATTTCACAGATCTGGGTACCGTCGCTCAAATCTGCCCTGAATGGGGTTGCGGGGTGTTAGAGAGTGAAGCCAGCCTCTCCAGAGAGAGGAAGAACACCCACACATCAAAGGACACATACAAAGAACGGCAAGAAGAGAAAGCATCAGGTAAAGAGTAAGGGCGGGGCTGGGGCGTGGGGAGAGTTCCATCCAGTTAGGTGCTGAGAGGCAGGCGTGGACTGGCCTTTCCCTGCGGGTGGGAGGTCTGGCGTACCGGTGGAACCGTGCTGCACACCTTCTGTGTACAAGCCCCGGGCTGGGGACGGGCGTGCTGCAGAGAATAAGATAGATTCTGTGTGCCCCCCGGGCCACAAGGCACATACAACTGTGATTTGTCTACAGATGAAGTCCGGGTTCCGACCCCAAACTGAGGACGCAGAGAGGCCCGTGAGACTCAAAGGAAGACACCTCGGATGCGGAAACTGAGGCTCATGTTTTCAGATTCCCCAGTTCTGAGCCCTGTCCTCTTGGCATGTGGATCTGCTGACACCAAATACTTGATTCTGGTAGCAGATGGCGGCATCCCACCCAGATCTCCGTGGCTGGGGCACACACCATTCGTGGAGGTTCACCCTTGGCTGACAGACTTCTGAGAGGTTTATGTCCCCCACCCCCCAACCCAGGATTCCGCAGCAGGACAGTCCTGCCTCTTGCCTTCGTGGGACAAAGTCCAAGCCACCACACTCCAGAGCTCCCTGTGGGCTACCGTGGCTTTGCTAGCAATCCCCCACCCTCGCCTGCCTCCTAAACCCCTTCAGTCCGCAACCCCCCCAGTCCTGTCACTCGCAAGACGAGGGTCCCCGCAGGCGCTGCTTCTCGGGAGCCTGACCCAAGAGATTCAGATGTGCTTGCTCTCTTCCAAGCACTTGGCAAATATAAATCATTTGACCATCATGACAACACCTGCGGATATTCCTCATTTCGTGTGCACATCACTAGAGAAGAGTTCAGAAAAGGGGGGACACAGCGTGCCGGTGAAGACAGACAGGAGACCCTCACTGAAAAAGCCTTGTCCACACACGCGTTCGTGGTCCCTGGACCCCTCTGACTTGAGACATGCAGCAGGCCTAGTGCTTTTCTCTTCCCCAACTGAGCTAACGAAAGGAGAAGGCCAGAATTTGGGGCACCCAAGGCCTGCTGACAGCACCGTTAGCCCTTTTTTTTTTTTTTAAAGATTTTATTTATTTGACAGACAGAGATCACAAGTAGGCAGAGAGGCAGGCAGAGAGAGAGGGGAGACGCAGGCTCCCTGCTGAGCAGAGAGCCCGACGCGGGGCTCGGACGCGGGGCTCGATCCCAGGACGCTGGGATCATGACCTGAGCCGAAGGCAGAGGCTTTAACCCACTGAGCCACCCAGGCGCCCCCCGTTAGCCCTTTTTGACTTGTAAGGTTTGCCCTCAGCAGCCTCTGGTGGTCCCTGCAGACCCGTGCCGGGAGCTGGGACAGATGAGAGGCGGTGGGGGAGGAAGGGAAGCCGGACTCCCCAGCCCCGCCAGGAATCCGGGAGAACGGTACGCGCGTGCGGATCGTCAGGGAGAAGAAGGCCCGTCTTCCTTACGGTCAAGGGGGGCTCTCCATGTGGGACTAAAACCAGAGGCACACACCAGAGCCTGGAGCGGAAGAAGTCTTCGGTCTGAGCTGACGGCACAATTACACATTCTTCGTGGCCTCTGTATTAAAACCACAGCCTCGCCAACGCCGAGCGCAAACGTTGCCGTAACCTATCCTCTCCCCAAGTTTTCTGATGGAACAACAGCTCAGGAAAAATCCACTTAGGCTCTGGGTAAGTGAGGAGCAGATGCTTGTTCGCTGCCCCGACGCTCTGGGAAATCCCTTTTCTGAAACGGTTAAAATGCACTCGAAGCATAGCTTGCAGAAGATTTTCCTTAAAATGCTTGCTAAGGAGTAAAAGCAGCATGCTCTTTGCATGCCAGACGAGCCGACACAGAGCTCGAAGATTTCTGCTCTTCCCGTTAGAGTCTGCCTCTGTCCCCACTCCTCTTCCCAAAGGAAAGTCTTCATTTTAAAAAACAAACTGCGGAATTGCATCTAGACACATTCGATGCTTGAGAGATTTCTAGAAAAGGGAGTACCATGAAGGCCACAATCATCGCATCCAAAATGAGAGAAATAAATACTGCCAAAGGAGTCTTGCTTACTCGTGTAAACAATCAAGTGTTCTAGGAAATGACACATTGGCTAATTCTGCACATTGTGCTGAGAGGAAACCGGAAGTGGGAAAGATTGGGTCTGAAGAAGAAACGGCTCATTGTTTGGCATTCTTTAAATGCTGGAATAATTACTCAATTATGGGCACTTCCCACATATTTAAATAATGCAAATCCACAGGCTGTGGAGGACATTAGATGGAGTTCCTGCTAATTCCTGTCTGGGGGGCTTAGGGACTGCAGAGGAAGAGACAAAATGCCAGAACTCTTAACCTGGGAACCCTCTGCAGGCTCAGGGACTGGAATGGGGACAGGGTGGGGCTATTCCCTGATGTTTTACTTTGCGGCTTTATGACTTTAACTTTAGACACTTATTTGACCTGTGATCAGAAAAGCTGTTGTTCAGATCTCGAATGTGGTCTGAGAGCCTGACAGCACTTTTCCCGAAAGTTTAAGTGCGGCCAGTTTGGAGAGTCGGGGTTTTCTCATCTCCTAATCTTCCACTCCAAAGATGTGCAGGATATTCTGGAAGAGACAGCCGTGTGGCCAAGCCAGGCAGTCTGTGTTTGGTCCATCTCCGTGCAGTATTCGGCTGCGTGTCGGCTTCTCAGCCCCGAGCAGTGTTCTTGGGATTGATTGTGGCTGCTGTGTGGACCCCATTTGTTTCTGAGTAATTAAAATTCAGATTTTAAAAAAATGTTAGACCGATTTCTCTCCCAAACTTAGAACACTCGGAACTACCCACTTCCTTCCTCTCCAAGTCTCCCCCCCACAGGGCTACATTTTTACCTCTTTTCCTTCCCAGCCCGTGGGTTATGTTCAACAAAATGCTAACGAGTAAACTGAAAATGTATTCCAGGCAATCCGTAATTTTAGGAAAACACAGCCGCCGTGAGCCAGCGTACTACAGGACGCTTCCTTCTGGCTGGATTCTCCGGTTCAGGATTATGACTCTGGTCCCCTGTGTATTTGGAAAAACAGATTCTTACACTGCAGACCTCTGCCTCGTGAGCCAAGCCGAGCAGCTTGGAAGTCTCCTGCTTACAGAAACAAGAAGAAGGATTTATGCAACACAGAAAGGAGTAGCCTCTGGGTCATGAACCAGGTTTTTTTTTTCCATTTGACAACACTAGTGTTACAAATGAGTCTCTTCTGCAACATGAATGGAACAGCTTTGAAATACGGTTAACCTCGCTAGATCCTAGAGCGACAACCCGGCAAATCCACAAGAGGGTTGTTATGTACCCGTGATTCTCAGCCAGGGACGACTGTGGCCCCCGGGGGACACGAAGCAGTGCCTGGAGATGGTTTTGGAAGGAGGTCGCCCTGCGTCCAGTGAGGAGGAACCAGGGAGGCTGCTCAGCACCCCATGGGGCACAGGACAGTCCCGCCACAGAGAGCGATCCCCACCACGTGCCACTAGTGCCGAGGCTGAGACACCCCTCCCCCGGCAAAGGGGTGATGTAGGATGACACTTGCACTGCCTAGGCTTTTCTGGCGCGGAAACCAAGGCTCAGAGAACGTAACGAGTCGAGTGTGATCTGACCACAGCTATAAAGCATTGCCCTGAGCCAGAAGCTCAGTGTTCCCAGCTGACCTCCGTATTACTCGGGGTTTTCCAGAGACACAGAGAGCTAGACAAAGAGATTCATTCTAAGGAATGCGCTGATGTGATCACGGAGGCTGATGAGTCCCCGGATCGGCCATCAGCGCCTGGAGACCCAGGACAGCCAATGGTGTAGCTGGTCCAAGGCCAGCGGGCTCGAGCCTCACGAAGAGCTGATGTTTCCGTTCAAGTCCAAAGGCAGGAAAAGCGAGGTCCCGGCCCAACAGTCAGGCAGGCGGAGTTGCCCCTTACTCACGGAGAGTCATTCTTTCTGTATCATTCAGGCCCTCGACGAACCGCGGGAGACCCACCTACATCTGCTTTCCTCAGGCTGTTGACTCAAACACGGCTCGTCCAGAAGCAGCCTCACGGACACGCCCGGAGCAACGCTTGGCCAGATATCTGGGCCCCGCGTGGTCCAGTCAGGTCAACGTGGAAATGCGCAATCGTATCCGTCCACTTTATACCCAGCTGCTCGGCGTTCCCACAACTCCTTCCGCTCACAGAGTGGTTCATAAACCGGCTGCAGCAGCATCGTGGGGAGCTCACTGAAGCCCCCCGCCCAGAGCCGTCCGTGCGCCAAGCCCCGTGTTACACACACAGAAGCGGATGGGATGGGGGAGGGGCCATTTCCCACTATTGATTCCAAGAGCCATCTGGGTAATGTTTTCCTTAACTTCATAATCAATAGGGGTTTATTTATCATTTGAGAGGTGCCACGCCCAGGGGCACCCGGGGGGCTCCATCGGTTGAGCATCTGCCTTCTGCTCAGGTCATGAACTCAAGGTTCTGGGATCGAGTCCCACATCTGGCTCCTTGCTCATTGGAGTCCGCTTCTCCCTCTCCTCTGCCTGCCGCTCCCCTGCTTGTGTGTGCACGTGCTCTCTTTCTTTCTCTCTCAGAAATAAATAAATAAATCTTTAGGAAAAAAAAAAAAAAGAAGAAGAGGTGCCAAGCCCTACTCCAGTCAGTGAGCAAAGTATGATCACGGCCACGTTCACACGTTCTCTGCGCGATAAACACATTTAAGAACTGGCTCTGTTAGTCACTCAACACCTTCAGGCCGTGTCTCCGTGAAGTCCAGCCAGAATTACCTGGCACAAAAGAAGAAATGGGCAGAAAGCCAGCCCCAAGGCAGCTATGTTGTAAACAACCTGTGATTGTTGCCTCGTTTCCTATGCCTCTCCCCGCCAGGTGTCCCTACCCAGAACTGGCCCCATCCCTCGTGGTCTGTGTTGTGTAGCGCACAGTGGAGAGGTGGGGCCCTGTCTTACCCCGTTCAGACTGCTTTCACAAAAGACCACAGACTGAGTGGCTTATGAACAACAGATACTCATTTCTTACAGTTCTGGAGGCTGGGAAGTCCAAGGTCAGGATGCCGGCATGGTGGAGTCTTCTGGGTCTCTGTGTCCTCCCATGGCAGAAGGGGTGAGGGAACTCTGGGTCTCTCTTAAAAGAACATGGATCCCATTCACGAAACTCCAACGCCATGACCTCCATGCCTCCCAAAGACCCCACCCCCTGGTGCCATCACACGGGGGTTAGGATTCCAACATATGAATTCAGGAAGCACACAAACATTCAGAAGACCATAGCAGATGCCTCCTTTGAAAAAAAAAAAAATACGAAGAATTTCAAGATGGCGACAGTAGAGCATTAAATCTAGCACAAGTCCTCTGGAGCACAGGGCCCTGTCCATACCTTCTAGCTGCCATGTCCTTTGAACATTCCACAGGGACGCCAATTTTCGGTGATAGCACAGAAGATCATTTGGGGGGGCGGGAAGACCTTGTCTCTGCGAATCAAACCACTTGCTCCCCAAGGCTTCTTTGCCAGGCCAATTACCTCCCCAAGGTCAGCATGACGTTGCCAGCAGGAAGAACGTCCCATGCTCGTACGCCCTGAGCTCCCTGGTGTTGTGGGTTGAAATATACTCCCCAAAACATACGTTCAGGTCCTATGCCTGGTCCCGGTGAACGTCCTCTTGTTTGGAAATAGGATCAGATGTAATTAGTTAAATTAAGATGAAATCACACCATCATACCTTAACCCCATATGACTGGTGTCCTTAGAAGAAGAGAAAAGACACGGACACGCAAGGAGAAGGCCATGTGATGAAGGAGGCAGAGATAGGGGTGATGCAGCGACAAGGCAATGAATGCCAAAGACTGCCGGCAACACTAGAAACTAGGAGAAAGACCTGGAACAGACGCACTCCCTTGAGAGGCTTCAGAGGGAGGGAGCGTGGCCCTGGCAACAACCTAATTTCAGACTTCCAGCCTCCAGAGCAGTGAAAGAAGAAATTTCAAGTTTTTTAAACCACCCAGTCTGTGGTATTTTGTTGCTGCAGCCCCCGTAAACCAATACGCCTGCAAATTTGTACCAGGCTCCTGCTGCTTTGGGGTGGGGGCACACAGCAATCTATAGGACTCCGTCCACAGAGTCCCAACCAATGCTAGGAAATCCCAGAAAACAGAAATCCACCTCGACAGCCCCCAGAAATCCCACCACACCCAGAAGTCCCAGGTATGTCACGCTTGACTCCAAGACCCCATTCCATAAACAGAAGTGGCTGGCACGCCGTGCAGACCACGAGCAAGTGGGAAATGCCCGTATTTGCCGTGAGCGTCCCAGAGCTCACAAGTACCTTGAGCCACAGGGCGTTCAACCTATCATTAAGAGAAGTGTCTCTTCGTGAGAACATTCGGCTGATCCTCAAGTAGGAGTGATGGAATCCGGGTTTGGAAGAAGCCCCCACCCCTATGGAGGGACTGGATCCTGGCATTGAGCTGCGGGCGCTGCTATGATCCCAGACAGATAGCCAGCCGGGCCTGACGCGCTTCCGTGGAAGAACACACCACCTATGACGCAGTCTTGCCAAAAAATCAAACCTGAATCCGATCAAAGCCTGCAGATCCGATTACCAGCTTCCAGGAAACACAGACATCGCAGGACCATAGTCACATCTTTGGCGATGCTATCAGCAAAATCCCAGCTGGGCAAACTACCCAACGAATAGCCTTGTTTCTCCAAGAAATACACTTCTAAGGGCACGAAAGTGATGGAACGGGAGCCTACAGATGAAAAAGAGACTAGAGGGGCGCCTGGGTGGCTCAGTGGGTTAAGCCTCTGCCTTCGGCTCAGGTCATGATCTCAGGGTCCTGGGATCGAGCCCCGCATCGGGCTCTCTGCTCAGCAGGGAGCCTGTCTCGCCCTCTCTCTCTGCCTGCCTCTCTGCCTACTTGTTATCTCTGTCTGTCAAATAAATAAAGAAAATCTTAAAAAAAAAAAAAAAAGAAAAAGAGACTATAGAGACATAACAACTGGTAGCATGGTGTGGACTGTATTTGAATCGTGATTAATAAAGCAACTGGAGGGGCACCTGGGTGGCTCAGTCGGTTGGATATCTGCCTTCGGCTCAGATCATGATCCCGGGGTCCTGGGATCAAGTCCCACATCAGACTCTTTGCTCAGCAGGGAGCCTGCTTCTGCCTCTGCCCCTCTCCTTCACTTGTCTTCTCTCTCTGGCTTTCTCTCAAATAAATAAATAAAATATTTTAAAAATAAATAAATCAACTGGAAAAAACCTCTGTGATATTTATGAGGCAACCGGAAATGGCAACACTCCTTGAGAGTTGATGGCATTAAGAATCCTTGTTTTTTACATTTGGGTTGGAAAATGATATTTCAGGAGTGCCTTGGTGGCTCAGTCGTTAAGCATCTGCCTTCGGCTCGAGTCATGATCCCAGGGTCCTGGGATCGAGCCCTGCATTGGGCTCCCTGCCCGGCAGGAAGCCTGCTTCTCCGTCTCCCACTCCCCCTGCTTGTGTTCCCTCTCTCGCTGTGTCTCTGTCAAATAAATAAATAAAATCTTTTAAAAAAAAGAAAATGATATTTCAGTTATTTTTTTAAACAGTCCATACATTTTAGAAATGCATTTGGAAATAATTATGGGAAATATGATATATATAGGATTTGTTTAAACATCATACAGGCGATGGAGAGGAGGAATGAGTGGATTTGAAACAAGGTCATCGTGAGTTGATAATTGTTGAAGCTGGTGATGGGTCAAGGAGGTTCCATGCGCTGTTCTCTGTCACATATACATGCTTAAAATTTCCATCATAACAAAAAATGTTTTAATTAATCCCATCGGAACTTCATAAAAACGGCTGAGTTAGTAGAATCTGAATTTTGGATATTGGATTGGTTTTCTCTAGCTGCTGTAACAAATTACTGTAAATGTGGTGCCTTGAAGGAACGGAAGCTTACTATCTTACAGTTCTGAAGGTCCGAAGTCCAGAATGGGTCTCTTGTGCTACAATTAAGGTGTCAGCTGGGCTGTATCCCTTCTGGGGCTTCCTGGAGAGGTTCTGTTTCCTGACCCTTTCCAGCATCTAGAGGCTGCCTGTAGCCCTTGCCTCATGGCCCTTTCAGCAATCGGGTCCCTCTTCTGCCCTCAACTTACATCTTACCCCTCCTTCCCTGACCCCGACCTCCTGCCTCCTTCATAAGAGGACCCGTGTGATTCCATTAGGTTCACTTGGATAATCCAGAATAATATTCCTGTCTCTTCAGATCTCTAATTTAACCACATCTGCACAGCCCCAGTTGTGTGTGGACATCTTTCGGGACCATTCTTCTGCCCCCCCACAGATGTGATTCAGACCAGGTATTTCGCATTGACCGAGATGTGACACGCTTCCGTTCAATACCAGGACACGCGGGGCGCCTGGGTGGCTCAGTGGGTTAAAGCCTCTCCCTTCGGCTCGGGTCATGATCCCAGGGTCCTAAGATCGAGCCCCGCATCGGGCTCTCTGCTCAGCGGGGAGCCTGCTTCCCTTCCTCTCTCTCTGCCTGTGATCTCTCTCTCTCTCTAATAAATGGATAAAATCTTAAAAACAAAACAAAACAAAACAAAACTCGGACACGCTGTTATGGTTCCTGCATCCCTCAAGAGGGGTGATTTTACTTCCCAGGAACATTCGGCAATATCTGGAGACACTTTTGATTGTCAAGATGCGGAGTGGGATGGGAGCTACTGGAATGTAGCAAGCAGAGGCCCCGTATTATAGCACTGAGGTTGAGAAATTCTGGGCAAGAAGCAGCGGAAAGGCAAAGAGCATCTTCCGTTCTCTGCTGTATATCTACAAAGAGCAGGTAATCGATGAATATTGTTGAATAAATAATTAGCCTGCTCCACAGATACATCACACCTTGCCGTCAAATGGCCTCAGATTTGGTGACCGCAGCTCAGACAGGGCCCTGTGAGATGCTAAAAATTGAATGTAATTCAGAATATCCAAAAAAGTATGCGTTCCTGCTGAAATCACAAAAAGAGAGGCGCCCAGACTTGATGGGCCTGTAGGGAAGAAAACACACCACCTCTTAAGCAATCTTGCCCTAGAATCCAATCCCAGTCTGATCAAAGCCTCAAGAAAGATTCCATGGATTCCCAAGGTCTTATTAGCAGATAAAAGGGTATTTACACGTCTTAGGATTCCTCGAGTGCAAAGGTCTTTGGAGCTAGAGAGAAAAGTATATTATGAGAACCACCACACCTAAATGCAAACTCCAGTCAAGGGATAGAGCTTAAAACTAAGGGATTGGGAGGGGGGCCTCAGTTGGGGGAGTGTGTGACTCCTGACCTCAGGGTCGTGAGTTCAAGCCCCATGTGGGGTGTACAGGTAACTTAAAAATAAAGTCTTAAAAACAACAACAACAACAACTAAGGGTCAGGGTCTTGAGACCACCTCCCATGAAATACAGCAATACATAGCAATCATTAACAGCCTTCAAGTGTCCCATTAGGAGCATTGACAGGAATCTAGCTAGGGGCCAGCTCAAATCTT
The DNA here is from genome assembly GCF_010015895.1 of Lontra canadensis. Lineage (NCBI taxonomy): Eukaryota > Metazoa > Chordata > Mammalia > Carnivora > Mustelidae > Lontra > Lontra canadensis. The sequence continues at coordinate 5,028,024 of NW_022631062.1, forward strand.
GGATGTATATGCAGGCTCCGGCATGGGATGGTAACTGTTGTCTGTGTGGGGATACACCTGAGCCCGAGAATTTAGAAAAAGTACAGAAATTTAAGAGAAGCAAAACTACAGGATTCGTGTTTGGGGTAAAGAGGGAATCTGTGTGCATATTTGACATCTTATGCATTTGTAAAGTTTCCAAGATTTTCTGAGCTTTGGAAACCACTGTAAAATGCATAATTAGGTAATTAATCTAAACTTGTCATTTTAGTTGAAAACTAATTTTATCCACAGTATTGGAACCTTTTTTTTTTTCTTTTCCAGTATTGGGACATTTTTATAAAAAGGAGTAATGAAGGTTCCATAGTGTAGTGGTTATCACGTCTGCTTTACACGCAGAAGGTCCTGGGTTCGAGCCCCAGTGGAACCACGGGTGGGAAGTTCTTTTTCTCTGGGGCGCCTGGGTGGCTCAGTCCATTGGGCATCTGCCTTCAGCTCAGGTCTTGATCCCAGTGTCCCGGGATCAAGTCCTGCATCGGGCTTCCTGCTCCACGGGGAGTCTGCTTCTCCCTCTGCCTGCTACTCAGCCCTATTCATGTTCTCTCTTTCAAATAGACAAAATCTTTTAAAAAAGAAAGAAAACTTAAGTTTCACTATATGTTTAATTCATTAGACTTAAAAGTTATTTGCGTACTTGTTAATTGAGACAGTTGAAGTGATTAAAAAGGAAACTGCAGTACACTGTCGTGTGGGGCGTTTGGGGCTTTTTTTTAGGATTTTTTTAAAAAGATTTTATTTATTTATTTCACAGACAGAGATCACAAGTCAGACAGAGATCACAAGTAGGCAGAGAGGCAGGCTCCCTGCCGAGCAGGGAGCCCAACGCGGGACTTGATCCGAGGACCCTGGGATCATGATCTGAGCTGAAGACAAAGGCTTTAACCCACTGAGCCACTCAGGCACCCCTTTAGGATTTTATTTTTAAGTCATCTGTATGCCCGATGTGGGGTTCAAACTCACAACCTCGAGATCAAGAGTCGCATGCTCCACTGACGGAGCCAGCCGGGCGCCTCACACTGAGTTTCTGTTTTGTTTTAAAGATTTTATCTATCCATTTGACAGAGAGAGAGATCACAAGTAGGCAGAGAGGCAGGCAGAGAGGGGGAAGCAGGCTCCCCGCTGAGCAGAGAGCCCAATGTGGGGCTCAATCCCAGGACCCCGAGATCATGACCTGAGCCGAAGGCAGAGGCTTTAACCCACTAAGCCACCCAGGTGCCCCTCAAATTGTTTTTTTAGGGACGCCCGGCTGGCTCAGTCGTTAGGCCTCTGCCTTCGGTTCAGGTCATGATCCCAGGGTCCTGGGATCGAGCCCCGCATCGGGCTCCCTGCCCAGCGGGAAGCCTGCTTCTCCATCTCCCACTCCCCCTGCTTGTGTTCCCTCTCTCGCTGTGTCTCTGTCAAATAAACAAATAAAATCTTCAAAAAAATATTTTTTAATTTAAATTCAACGAATTCACTTATAGAGCATTATTGGTTTCGGAGGTAGAGGTTAGTGATGGGTCAGTCTTATATAACACTCCGGGCTCATCTCATCACGGGCCCTCCTTCATGTCCATCACCCAGTGCCATTGGTTTGAAATGAAAATGTCAGTTTTCTGCAAGTTTCTTCTATCAGTCATTCAATTATGTGTATGTTTGTTATTGAGCTAATGCGAACGGCGCTTGGGTGGTTGAAACACGCTGTTTCCAGGGGGAGGCTCTGGGGAGATGGAAGGGGCGGGACATTTCGGCGACTGTCATCAGTGCAGTCCTGGGGCTGCAGGAAGTGTGCTAAGCTCCAGCCAACGCCAGTCATATCGCCCTAGATAAAGTTCTGGGTGGATTAAAGAAGGTCACAAATGCACTTCTGTTCCTTATATCAGGAGGAGAGAGTTTGTTTACCCTCTTACTTTGACCAGTATAACTGGATGGAAGCGACGGGGTAGGCCTTCCATTCCCAGGCTTAAGAGAGAAGGGGCCCCATTCTGCTTTCTCGCTCTGGGAAGCCAGCCACCACGTAAGGAGTCTGATTACTCTGAAACCGCTCTGCTCAAAGGTCGCCCAAGATAGCTCTGTGGCAAGGAACCCTGAGGAGCCAACTGTCTAAGTTTAAGCCTTCTCGAACTTTCCATCTTGGCCAGCATGAATGCAGCTGAAGCCACAGCCCTGGCTGACCCACAGAATCACGAACACACCCGAAAATATTGTCGTTGAAGCCATTCATTTGGAGGTGATTTGTCACCTGGTGATAAGCATCTATGACAAATGCTCAGACCTGCATACCAGCCACCTCCTTCCTGTTGCCCACAGGATGGCTCTGCCAAAGCTGAGAGGGGTTTCCTACCACTGGAGCGGGGAACAAAACGTAGGAAACGATGAAAGCTGAGAAAAGGAAGACGAGCTGAGAAACGGAAAGTGAGCACGTACGGAAGAAACTCGGGCCTGCTTTGATTTACCCAGCGGTTCCCCGACGCGGCCCAGCAGCTGCACCACCACCACTTGTCTTCTCTGCCCATGTCGGTGGCAGCGTGACTTACTACAAGTGTGTGAATCCCAAGTGTAAACCTCAGGGAATGTTTACAAGCTGAACTCAGCCGCTGAGTCAGCCCCTGAGACGCCCCGGCCTGGCCTCTTCCACTCACCCAACTGTCACTCAGGGAAACCAGCCTCCCGAGTTCTGTCAGAGTGGGTCGGCCAGGCCTGCTTTGAAATGTTCTGTCACTAGGATGCGTTCCATGTGTCCTTTTTGTATCTGGTTTCTTGTTCTCCACTTTATGTCGTGGGATTCCTTCCTGGTGTCCTATGTCGTCTTCGCTCATTCGATCTCAAGGAGGGTGAGTCTCGCTGCCCAGACAATGTGTTTGTGTGTGCACTGATTTACTGAAGCCAAGCGCCGGCAAACCTTTTCCGTAAGTGGTCAAGTTGTAAATCTTTTAGTCATTGCGGGCCGAGGGTCTGTCACAACTACTCGTCCCTGCCATTGGACCCTGAAAGCAGCCACATTACGTATTTACCTAATCCATAAGTGGATGGATATGGTCACATACCGATAGGTCCACCTTATTGATGCTGAAATTTGAATTTCATGTGGCTAAGTGTAGGTTTAGCCTTTTGAGAAACTGCCAAAATGTTTTCTCCAGGGGCCATACCATTTTACATTCCTACCCCTCATGCAAGACTGTTCAGGGTTGGGGCATCTACACAGCACAGTTGGTTAAGTGTCGGACGCTTGGTTTCCGCTCCGGTCATGATCTCAGGGTCACAAGATCGAGCACCCAGTCGGTCTCCACACTCAGCACCGAGTCTGCTTAAGACTCTTTCTCCCTCTCCCTTTGTCCTTCCCAGAGCACTCTCTCCTCTTTCTCTCTCTCAAATAAATAAATAAAATCTTAAAAAAAAAAAAAAAAAGGGAACGGCACAGGTTTCTCCACATCCTCATCAGCATTTGGTGTTGTCACTACTGTCGTTGTTTTTTTAATTTTAGCCTTTCTGATGGGTGCGCAGTAATATTGTGGTTTTGATTTGTATTTTCCAAACGGCTAGTGGTCTTGAGCCCCTTTTCATCTGTCGCCGTTTGCATGTCCTCTGCGGGGAAGCATCTCTTCAGGTCTTTGGCTTAGTTTGTGATTGGATCGCTTGGATTTTCCTGGTGAGTTTGACAGTTTGGTCACCCGTAGCAAAGGCTTTGGTTTGCCTGCCCAACACCCACCTACTCTCCTTTCTACCTGCGAGAATCCGAATGCTGTCCAGGGATCCACCCCTGAACTGCACAGCAGGTCTCTTGAAGGGAAAGCCGACTCCTTGTCTTGCTCTGAGAATCAACAGTGTGAGTAACCGTATTATCTTCTGCCTTGTTAGTCCTGTTTTCAGGAAAACCAGTGCGACCCGATCCTAGCCACGTGATGGGGAGTAGGCTAGGAAGGCTTCTGGGAGAAGTCTCCTCTCTTTTTAAGAAAGAGCCACAGGACAATATTATCTATTGTTATAATTTATTTATTATATTATGCATCTCTTCCTCTCGACATGGGCAGGTTTGGATGAGGTACCCAGCACTTGCTCCCAACATGTTAATCAAACTAGTATAGTAGAGAAGAGACATGGAAAAGTCTAGACCCATAATGACATTGCAAAGACGAAGATTCAGCCAACCTTGAAGACAGCTACATCTGCCTTTGCTCAAAGAGCTCTGAGTCTCCTCACTGTCTGATCCCCCTGAGTCATGGTTTCTGACATCACAGCCCAGAACATTCTAAGTCACAGAAACGCCTGCCCTCTTGCTTGTGGTTATTTCGAGTATCATAGTTCCACTTTTTTTTTTATAAATACATCTTTAGCTAAATATCTTTTTTTAAAGATTTTTATTTATTTATTTGACAGACAGAGATCACAAGTAGGCAGAGAGGCAGGCAGAGACAGAGGAGGAAGCAGGCTACCTGCTGAGCAGAGAGCCCCATGCGGGGCTCGATCCCAGGATCCTGGGATCATGACCTGAGCTGAAGGCAGAGGCTTAACCCACTGAGCCACCCAGGCGCCCCCATAGTTCCACTTTTTTTTAACCAGCCCACAAACACACCCTGTGCTGGTTGGTTACGGTGACCAATGTGCATCCCGAGCTCACTGGGCACACACAGAAGCAGGCGTACAACATTAAGTCAGTGCACACATGGACCATTTACAAATACGGACCCAGTAAAAGTACACAAAGCAAGTCCGAACGCATCCCCGAACTATCAGTATCAGACAGACCATACTTATGGAGGGAAAGACAAGCCCCAGTCCCAGAGAAGACATTTGCAAGGCGCAAAAGCGTTCACTGCGCTGCATGCCTTTCCATTTCCCACCGGTCCCCACTTTGCACCGCGCCTGCGAGGCTGGGGCGGATGACCTGGTGTCCTCGCTCCCTGTGGTTTCCAGGCGGAGCCTCTGGGGGGACATCCGAAGGCAGGTGGAGTGAGCTTGTTGCCCTAGCGGCCACCCTGTGGAGGAAGCTTCCCGAGTCCCTCCAGCAGAGCTTAGCTCCGGTTAGTGCAGTCACTTTCCCAGGCCCTGGGCGTTCCTGTCCCGTCAGAATCCGCCAAGGCTGAGATTTTGTGTGAGCTAACACGTCCGCCTGCCCCTGTTTCAGGTACACGTCTTTTTTTTTTTTTTTTCATGTACATATGTTGAAAGAAAGCACCAGAGCCCTGATCAAAGACACAGACTTTATTCCAGCAAAAAGCAGCCCAGAGCACTCCCTCGAGTGGGTACCAGCTCCTCGATCCCCAGAGGGTGACGTGCACCTGCCCATGGGGGGAGGGCACCGCAAGAGAGGAATCCTGAGTTAGGACACCGAGCTGCTATCAGGCTGCTCCCACCCTCCCCTCGGGAGAGATGACCCTGTCTGGAATGCAAAACTCCCGAGGGCCACACTGGGAGGTAAGCTCAGCGAAGGTCTCGAAGGTCTCGGGATGGCAGGATAAGACTTCAGGATCCTGGAATGTCTCCGGGGAGGGCTCTGTTCTTCTCTATCTTCATGATGTCCCTATCCAGCTCCCAGCGCGGGCTGCTATCCAGCCGTCCTTACCAAGCTCTCCAGGGCCGGCTGCTCGGCAGAGCTGGGCTGTGTGCAAACACCAGAAATCCAGGGAGAACTGTTGTCTGACGTTTGTCTGGCAGCCACAGGCCTGAGGTCGTGAGCAGGCCCACTGTCGCCTGCCTTGCGTGGCGCCTAGCCCTAGTCTGTTGCCCCCAGCCCATGCATGTTTCTGTAAATTGTCGTCCCTTAGTCGAGCTCTCCTGAAATTACTGGATTCGTGCTGCCTCAGGCGCCTCATGCAGACCCCGGCTGAATCAGAAACATGCACAAAACATACGCACATCAATAAGGAAAAGATAACAACTCCAGTGGACCGTGAGCAAAGGCTGTGGGTAGGAAATTCACAAAAGACAAAACCTGCTGGCCGATGACCACGAAAAGATGCTTAACCTGGAAGATTCTCAAAGCTGCACGTCCTACCACACAGGGGACGTGGAGAAATGGGGCTCTCACGCCAGACTGGCTGACCTGTGGCACCCAGCTGGCTCGGCTGGAGGAGAGTGCGACTCTTGATTTTGGGGTTGTGAGTTCAATCCCCACGTTGGGTGTAGAGATTACCTGAATAAATAAACTTAAAAAAAAAAAAAAGACTGGCTGACCTGGAAAATGCAGTCATTTGGAAATGTGATTCAGCGGTACCTAGTAGAGCTGAAGAGGCTCACGGCCCTTCTTGGAATGCCGAGCTCCTCAGCTCAGTACGTTTGAGCCTTCTCTGGGCCTCTAGAAAAACTCCTGAGCCACTGCCCCATCACAAAAGCAATGATTCTTAATTATTAGAAACAACCTAATTGCTTATCAGTAGGGGAATGTGATAATACATTCTATTTATAAATGATAATACCATAGAGCAGTTAAAGTTAATTGGGTCTATATCTACATGAGTAAATCTTGAAATCATATTTCTTAAAAGATTTTACTTATTTATTTGGCAGACAGAGAGAGAAGCAGACTCCCTGCCGAGCAGGGATCCCGATGCAGGGCTTGATCCCAAGACCTGGGGATCATGACCTGAAGCGAAGGCAGATGTCCCACTGACTGAATCACCCAGGTGCCCCTCGAAATCATAATGTTAAGTGAATTAAGGATATGCCCTCCTGGTTACATTATGTGTAGAATTTTAGAACTCAGAGCAATACTTTGTTGTTCATGAAACATACTTTTGTAATGAAAGTGTAAGATCAAGGATAGGAAAAACAAACACCAACTTCATGTTAGAGGGACTAACTTTTTAACTGGACAGAGGTACGTTCAACTCTACCTGTAAACTTTTCTTTCTTAAAAATATCTGAGGCAGGGGCGGCAGTCAGGCTCAGTCAGTGGGGCACGCAACTCTTAATCTCAGGGCTGTGAGTTCAAGCCCCACGTTGGGTGTAGAGATTACTTAAAAATAAAATGTTTAAGAAATATATCCAGAGAAAAGATGACAAAAATTTACATGTATCGAGGCTCCTGGGTGGCTCAGTGGGTTAAAGCCTCTGCCTTCGGCTCAGGTCTTGATCTCAGGGTCCTGGGATCGAGTCCCACATGGGGCTTTCTGCTCAACGGGGTGCCTGCTTCCTCCTCTCTCACTGTCCGCCTCTCTGCCTACTTGAGATCTCTGTCAAATAAATAAATTAATAAAATCTTTAAAAACAATTTACATGTATCAAATTTGAGCAGTGGCTAATTGGGTGACCATTCTTGAATTCCATGTGTATTTTGTACATAGGCAAACTTTTATAATTTAAAGATGGTTAAAACAACCTAAATGACCAACTTTAGTTAAGCAAGGCACAATGTGTCCACAGGCTGAAACACCATGCAACCTTTAAACACCATCATATTCAAGATTTTAGGGAAAAAGGGAAATGCTCAAGAGACACTTGATGTGAAAGGGTAGATTACAAAACAATTGTATGGGTGGAACAAATTTTATTTAAAAACCTGTATCTTGGGGCGCCTGGGTGGCTCAGTGGGTTAAAGCCTCTGCCTTCAGCTCAGGTCATGATCCCAGGGTCCTGGGATCCAGCAAATTGGGCTCCCTGCTCAGCAGGGAGCCTGCTTCCCTTCCTTTCTCTCTCTGCCTGCCTCTCTGTCTACTTGTGATCTCCGTCTGTCAAATAAATAAATAAAATCTTTAAAAAAAATAAAAAATAAAAACCTGTATCTTCCTCTTTCATCACGCATCTATAAACATGAAGATAAACGCTAGATCGTCAATTTTGGCTCTATTTGGAGAGTGTGTCTGTAGACTACTGGTGTTTTTCCCTATATATCAATTTTTACAATGACTACATAGTTGTTTTAGCATACAAATAAACAATTTAATGAACCTTTTTTTTGTGCAACTAACACAACAAAACGAACAACCGGACAATCAGCAGCCCTGTTCAATTTCAGACCAAATACCTTGAAGGCATTTTTGTTATTTCTTGTACTTATGCCGCCCTCTCGTGGAGAAATGGAAGAACGCTTATGAATGTGGAGTAAGTTATAAAATCCCAAAGTATTCTTTGCATTTTACAAAGACACTATATATAACTTTATTATTAAAATTGATACATGCTCATTAAAGAAGAGCACCCAGAAAAGTACAAAGAAAGGAAAAAAAATCACACAGACTCTCACTTCACCATTGGCTCAAGATTCTGATTCCCCGGGCAGGGGAGACAGAAAGATCAGGGACGCTGTAGGTCTCAGTATAAAGTCTACTTTCCTGCTACTTGGGTGCTAACCTTGAAGTTGATCCTTGCTTTGTTTACCTATTTTTTTAAGATTTTATTTATTTATTTGACAGAGAGAGACAGTGAGCAACGGAGCACAGCACGGCGGTTGGGGTGGGGGGTGGGAGAGGGAGAAGCAGTCTTCCTGCTGTGCGGGGAGCCCCGATGTGGGGCTCGGTCCCAGGACCCCGGGATCATGACCTGAGCTAAAAGCAGACACTTAAATGACTAGGCCACTCAGGCACCCCAGCCTCCTCATTCTTACAAATACCTAGCAATCTGACTCTTGTTCAGATACTTTGGTCTCTTCAAGTTCCTGGTTTTTGTTTTCTATGATAAAATATGTTGCAATAAATATCATATATATATATATATACACACACACACACATATATATGTATACACACACACACACACACACACACACACACACACACACACACATATATATATATATATAAAATCTTGGTGAAATGACATAAATATTTCTATAGTATAAATTCCGCACAGGGTCGTGCTCGATGGCCACATGCCTTTATACATTTCATCGATATCGTCAAATCGGCCTTCAAAAAGTTGCATCCCTTTGTGCTTTCACCAAGGCGTGAAGACTCATTTCCCAGTCGACTGTCCTCAACGCCACCCAGTATCACTCAACTTCTTCAATTAACTTCTGACAATTTGCAAGCTAAGAAATTCTATTCCATTACCGTTTTGGTTCGCATGTGTTTTATTACAGTGTCTTTTGTTGTTGTAACTAGAAGTACAACCGTTTTCTCCTGTTGCTTGGTGACTTAGGTTTCTTTGTACCCTTTCATTTAGTTCATCTTTTTTTCTATCGGGTTTTTCATTTGCTTTTCTTCGTCTTTTTTTTTTTTTGAGCTCTGCATAAATTAGGTAAATCAGCCCTTTGTCATGTATGTTTCAATTTTTTTTTTTTCTCAAGGATCATTTTATAATTCTTTCTTTCCCTTCCTTCTTTTCTTCCTTCCCTCCTTCCTTTCCCGTGAAGGGATTTTATATCATCACATAGAAAAATTTGTAAATTCTTACTTTTCAGTTTCTGGACAAAGATCATTTAAAATAAGACATTTTGAGGCACGTGGGTGGCTCAGTTGTTGAGTGTCGGCTCAGGTCATGATCCTGGGGTCCTGGGATAGAGCCCCACATGGCGCTCCCAGCACAGCAGGAAGCCTCCCTCTCCCTCTCCCTTTCCCACTCCCCTTGCTTGTATTCCCTCTCTTGCTCTCTCTCTCGCTCTCTCTCTCTCTGTCAAATAAAAACATAAAATCATTTTTAAAAAATAAATAAATAAAATAAGACATTTTAGGAGCACCTGGGTGGCTTAGTCAGTAGAGCACGCAACTCTTGATCTTGGGGTTGTAGGTCCAAGCCCCACATTGGGTGTGGGGATTACTTAAAAATAAAATCTTTTTTTTAAAAGAGACATTGTAAATAACTGACAAGAAATCTAGAAAGCTACTGGTATGGTTGGAAGAAATGGCTGCAGGGGGCGGAGATGAAGATGGGCGGGGCTGTGGCCTGAGAACTCAAAATACATGAGTCAGCCATAGGTTTGGTTATCTCCTGAGAAGCCAGGGTGGACAGATGCCTAGAGCTGTGTTTAGAGGACTCTGGGAACTCAGGAGGTGCTCAAAGTCATGGCCAGGAGGGAGTGCACCTGGGAGATGCTGCCGCCCAGCGGGCTTTTCTCGCTGGGCCAGGGGGCCAGTGAGTGGGTAGCGATACCCCTCACGTTATGTTGAATATTGTACTCAACATGTATTCAACAATGCGTTGGATATTGTAAAAAAAGAAAATCTGGTCATGGCATGGAATATGAAAAAAAACTCACATATGATTTCACCATAGTTAATATTTTCGTCCATTTCCTCCCCATCTGTTTTCAGCTCATATTTTTAAAGTTGGACTCATACTATGAAAGCATTTTTGGGTTTGTTATTCTTTGCTCCGTATTTTCCCCAACCTTTTATTATGAGCATCTCCAAATATTCAACAACGTTGAAAAAAATTGTACGGCTAACACACCAATACTTACCTCCTACGTTCTACCGTGGCCATTTTACTAGATTTCCTTATTCACACATCTATCCTGTGTCCATTCCTGCCTCCATCAATCAATCCATCTGATTCTTTGCTGCATTTCGCAGTAAAATGCACACACCTGTGGGCACGTCTGTCTCAGTCTATCGCCAAGAATGCCACTAACTAGTGATCCATCTTTGTTAACAGTGGTTTTCTTGGCAATAAGCTTGGCACATAGTGAATTACACCCATCTTTGTATGTGTGGATTTTACCCATTTTTTTCATTCACTGCTTATCTTAAGTTCCTGCTTAGAATCACATTAAGTCAACCAATTCATCCAAAAAGGGTGAACAACTTTTTGAGATAAGACTCTCCCTCCAGGGTGCCTGGGTGGCTCAGTTGGTTAAGGGGCTGCCTCTGGCTCAGGTCATGATCCTGGGGTCCCGGGGTCCCGGGATTGAGCCCTGCATCGGGCTCCCCGCTCAGCGGGGAGCCTGCTTCTCCCTCTTCCACTCCCCCTGCTTGTGTTCCCTCTCTTGCTCTCTGTCAAATAAATAAATAAATACATTTTTTTAAATCAATAAAATCTTTTTCACAAAAAGGAGAGTCTCCCTCCAGGAGCACGGCGTGCATCATGCCTTCTCATCGGCTCTTGGGAGAGCTGAGGAATTTTCAGAAAGCCTCCTGCCCTTTTTACATCAAGCTCATCGCTAGGTATTTGCGAGTTTGTTGCTTTTGTGAAAGGACTTCGTTTCAATTCTAATTTACAAAGGACTACTGTAGGTACATAGAAAGGCGGCTGATTTTGTGTGTTTTGTGCAGAGCAGCATAATGGAAGTTTCTGCTGGGTTGCAATGGCTTTTTCAGACATTCTCTTGGGCTTTTTTAGGTACAGAATCCAGTTGGCGAACAATAATTTATGCACCCCTCTAGGATAATTATACCTCATTTCTCTGTCTCTGACTTGCGTCACCATGACCAGACCTTCCAGAACAATCTTACGTAGCAGTGGCAATGATGAGTGTTTGAGTCTGGTTCGTCATCTTCAGGGAATTCCTCCAGCACGGTGATTCCCCAGCAGGACTGCAGGGCCAGCGGAGGGGAGCTTTGCGGGGGGCCGAGGGGGAGGGGGAGTAGTTTGAAAACGTCCCACAGGCGACTCTAAAGAGCACCACCTCCCCCAGGTTGGGTAAGATGGCTTTCACGTTTCAGCAAAGAGTTAAGTGTTCATTTAAAATAGACGCCGTTGGGACGCCTGGTGCCTCAGTGGGTTAAGCGTCTGCCTTGCGCTCGGGTCATGCTCTCAGGGTCCTGCGACGGAGCCTGCGATAGGAGGGACAGCAGGGAGCCTGCTTCCCCGTCTGCCTGCCCCTCCCCGTGCTTGTGCTCTCTCTCTGACAAATAAATAAAAACCTTTCTAAAAACAACCAAATAGGTATCACCAAATGAAGTGTCTTGTGTTTCTTAGTTTACAAAGAGTGTTTATCAGCAATTCACGGTGTGATGGTGTGAATCTCTCAGATAAATAGAATCGTTTTATTGAGCTATGAGCCGTATGTCACACAACTCCCGCGTCTGAAGCGTTCAGGTCAACGATCTGTAGTATATTCACGGGGCTAAGCCTCACCACAATGCTTTTGGAACATTTCTGTCCCTGCAAAAAGAGCCCGGGTCCCTGCTCACAGTGGCTCCCCTCCCGGTTCCCGCCCCCCCCCCCCCCCCCCCGCAGCCCCCAGCCGCCCCCCCCCCCGCCCCGTGCCTGCTCTGCACGGTTAATGCAGGTGCAGTCAGAGCCGGTGGGGTCTTCTGTATCTGGCTTCTTTCACTTAAAGTCTCCTTTTCAAGGTTTGTCCACGTGGTAGCAGGGGAAAAAGAGCCCTTTCCTGATTTTTTTCTGCCACGTTCAAGTGGCTCAGCGAGGGGAGGACACCAACAGTGTGGCTGGCAGCCAGTGCCCTGATGGCCGTGGCCTTCCCCATTCCTGGTCCTGCGGGGTCCTAGCAGAGCCCCATTCATAGTTTGGTGACTTTACGGCATTTCTGTCACCGCTTTTGTCTTGACTCTATAAACACGTCCTCTCCCGTGCGTGCTTTGCTCGCTGTCCCCAAACTCCAGCCCGTGCGCAGCAGCCAGGACAGCGCAGGCTTCGGGTGGATTTTCCAGCCAGGATCTTCGGAGTCTAGCTGTGACCAGCCTCAGCAGCCCCCCAGCGCCCCTCCCCGCAAAGCCTCTGCTGCCCAAGGGCCGTGCTTGGCTGTCACCTCTAGTCAGCGCACCGGCTGGTCCTCTTTCCCAACAAGCCTCAGATCCGGATCCTGCTGCGACCGTCCCCTCTTTTCCCTCCGTTCCTGCCACCACGTCCTTGAATGGGCTGCCACCTCTCCGGTGCTTCGCTGTCCCACCCTGCGGCCCTCTCCGCCGCGCCCCCACCGCCGCCTCCGGCGGGGCCCGGCTGGGCATCCGTCCTCTCGCTTCGCTCCTGGAAGCTTCCCTCCCACCGGGCCCCTCGGCCCCGCCCCGGCTGACGGGCTCTCCTTTCCCGGCGTGCCCGCCCGGAGCCCTTTCCAGCCCGCGCGGGCCGGCCGCGCCCCTCTCGGGTGCCCGTTTGGCGGCTTCTGTCTCCCCCTCGTGGCTCTTTTTGGGCTGAACTCGCTTTGCTGAGCCAGACCGTCTTCCCCGAGGCTACAAAGCCTGAGACTGACTTCCTCACCACCACACTCCCGGCCCCTAAAGCAGGCCCGCGGTAGGCTCGCAAGAGGTGTTTCTTTAGTCTGGGGTTGCTTGACCTTGAGCTAGCGACATTGGGGCCCAGATGATGCTGGGCGGAGGGGACAGCGAGGAGTGCTGTCCTGTGCATTGCGGGACACTGAACAGCATCCCTGGCTTCTACCAACCAGAGGGCAGTAGTCGCCTGTGGCCAGGACACCCTGAAATGTCCCCAGGCATCGCAACTGTCCCTTTAAGACATCAGGGAGAGATTCTTGTTGAGATGGACTCCGCTGCTGGCGCTGATTAAACGCCAAGGGGCCACTTTTCCTTTGCTCCATCTGCTTGAGTCACAGGAGACAAAGAGACCCAAGAGAGGGGGTGGAAATCAACCATTCTCTTTATTCTATTCACATCCGCACAGCTCTCGGAAACCAAACCAAGCCGGAGCCGGGAACTCAAGCAACTTGTTTTCCTCATCTGTCCCGCGGCTTCCACAGACCTCTCCACTCTCCTCATTAGGGCTGGCGGGGGCGGTCTACACCAGCTGAAACCATTTCCGTAAGGCCCCAGTTATCCCCGTCCTCCGCCTTCTCGGCTTCTCTGACACAAGCTCTCCCTCCCCCTTATTTGCCCCCCGCCCCGCGCACAGGCTGATCCCCCTTACTGAGCCCTCCCCACGGGCCAGCGGCCGGCCCACAGCACACCCCACCCCGAAGCGGCTCAGGCTGAAAGCCTTCGCAGTTGGCCCCAGGTCCCAGCGCTCCTCAGCGACAGTGGCAGAATTCGAACGCCGCTCTTTCCTGGCGTGGGCCCTTTCAACGCTCAGTGACATGCCATTCTGAGAGAGCTTCTCACATTGGGGCACGGGCGGGGTGGGGGGTGGCGAGCAGGGGCGCGCAGGACAGCCAGCAGGTGCAGGAAGCTTCTGGCATGCCTGGTGCTGCTCCGCTTCCAGTGGCTGTGTTTCCCCGTTCCGCCTCCTCACCCCCCGCATTTGCATTCCTGGCCACCAGAAGCTTGCGACAAAAGCCCCTTCTCAACTGTGGCCGGAAGGGCCTTTCCAAACCGCCCCTCTGGCCGTCAGGCCCCCTCCCCCGCTCCAGATCCTGGAAGGGGCCTTCTCTGTTTCCTCGCTGGCGCCCTCTGCTGGCCGCCTGCTCCCCACGGCAACCCCGTCATTCCCTGAGTCCCAAGCCTGCGTCCCTCTGTCTTTACTTGAGTGCTACCCTGCGTCGCTGTCCTCTGACCTCAAATTTTGACCTATTTGCCTTCCCAGTGCGTAGGACTGCATCTGGAACGCCAGAAGTCCTCAACAGATGCTAACAGCTGGAATGCATGAATGAGTGGCTGGAGGGCTTTGGTGGTTTTTTGTTTTCTTTTGTTTTAATTTTATTCATTCATTCATTCATTCATTCATTCATTCATTTATTTATTTATTTATTTATTTATTTATTTATTTATTTGACAGACAGAGATCACAAGTAGGCAGAGAGGCAGGCAGAGAGAGGGAGGAGGAAACAGGCAGAGAGCCCGATGCGGGGCTGGATCCGAGGACCCTGGGATCAGGACCTGAGCCAAAAGCAGAGGCTTTAACCCACTGAGCCACCCAGGCTCCCTTGTTTTTTTTTTTTGTTTTTTTTTTTAAAGATTTATTTATGTACTGGGGGCAGGGAGGGGCAGAGGCAGGGAGGGAATCCTGAAGCAGACTCCCCGCTGGGGCTGAATTCCAGGACCGAGACCACGACGACCCAAGCTGAAATCAAGAGCAGGCTGCTTAACCGACTGAGTGGCTGGGGTTTTTAAATAGTGAACACGATCATTCGGCTTTATGTGACAGCACTTCTTTCAATCTGCTTAATGGCTTTCGAAGAGACACAGTTTGAGATTCCATTCTCATTTTTGTTACATCCATCTCTCCCCTCCCCCGCTGAAAAACAGCCAGTATAATCGAGGGGCAATTACTTGGCAAATTGCACTGAGATGGTTGCAGGTTATGAATCAGTCTTACAGTGTCTTCACCTTTAAAATATGGAACAGAGTCTGACTCCTACCACGGGGCTTGCCGTTTTGTAAGTCTTGTGCATGCCGGTGCCCCGTAGGAAGGAAACGGTCTTGAAGCCTGGAAACAGCCTGCGGTTGAGGCCGTGATATGCGAGCCATTTTACAATCGTTGCACATAAGGGAAATTGTTGGCTGGCTGAATCGTCATCATAAGAGCCCGTGGTGTGCGGGCATGGTAAAATTTGGGTAAAAATCTGGGTAAAATCTGTTACTATACTTCTGGGGCTCCAGGGTAGCTCAGTCTGTGAAGTATCTGCCTTTGGCTCAGGTTGTGATCCTGGAGTCCTGGGATCGAGACCCCCCCAACATGTATCGGGCTCCCCGCTTGGTGGGGAGCCTGCTTCTCCCTCGCCCTCTGCCCCTCCCCCTTCTCGCTCTCCAATAAATCAATAAAATCTTAAGAAAATACTTTTGTGCGTCTCTGAATATAAATGTCAACGCTATTCAAAAGCCTTTGAGCCGTAACTAAGCTGCCTGCGACGGCCCGGCTTACACACAGCAGCCCGAGGAGATGGTGCCCGCTCCAGCTTGTCGGGCAAGGTCAAGGAGAAGCAAGCAGGAAGGCAGGAGAAGAGCCCAAATGCTTGAGACCACACACCGATTTGACATGGAAGCCGCTTGACAAGGACAACTGCCAGGGTCTTTGGTTCCTGATCCGAGCTTCTCCCAGCTCTGAATCTCGATTTGTTCCAGGTTAATATCGGAGCTGTGAGCTCGTGTCTACAGGGCTCCGTCTGTAGGGCAGCATTCCCGACCAGGACATCTTCATCCTGAGGTAGGTGCAAGAAGGATTTCCTGGGGGCCTTATAGGAAAAACCTACAGTTAACATCGTCCCCAAGGGGGGAAAACCAAGAGCTTTCTCCCCAAGGTCAGGAGCCTGCCAAGGAGGCCCACCCTTACCACTCTCATTCCACATGGTACTAGAGGACAGAGCCTCAGTGATCAGACAACACAAAGAAACAAAAGATTTCCACGCTGGTAAGGAAGAAGTCGAGCTGTCACTACTTGTGGATGACGTGATACTACATACAGGAAAGTACTAGAACTGGAATATTACTCAGCCATAAAAAAGAATGAGCTCTTGCAACAACATGGATGGTTCTAGACAGTGTAATGCTAAGCAAAATAAGTCAGAGAAAGACAAATACTGTATGATTTGACTCACCTGTGGAATTTAAAAAACAAAGAAAAAAAGAGACAAACCAAAAAAACAGACACTGAACACTAGAGAATGCACCGATGGTGACTGGAGGGGAGCTGGGTGAAGGGATGGGGGAAGTAGGTGGTGGGGATGAAGGATGGCACCTGTCACCATGAGCACTGGATGACGGACAAAGCGTTGGCTCGTTGTATTGTACATCTGAGACTTAGTACAACGCTGTAGGTTAGCTACACTGGAATTTGAAAATAAAAATCTTAATAAAAAACAAAATGAAAACGATTCTAAGAATTAAATCAAGAGCCCCTTGGAGCAAGAGACACGGGCACCTTGCCAGAGATGTGTGGCTGTTCTGCGATCTGCTCTAACCCGCGTCTGTCCTGGGTGGGAGGCATCGTTGGGCCATCAGAGATGCGGGCCAATTAGCTCAAGGATTTTGTTGTCATGAATAATGTTGCCATTTTGGCGAGACTTGTGTTGACATGGTTTTCTCTTCTAGGAAGCGAATTAATTCTCTTTAAGAGACAAACACAGGTGTGTGCAAAGCCCTTGCACTGGCTGTCAAAAGCCAGGCCTTCTTGAGAGTTGTTCCAGAAGAGTGAGAAAGCCAAGGCGAGATGCGGGGTTCCATAAAACCATGGAATAAAAACGTCTAAATAGGGGATTTATTTTTTAAAAGAAGTTATTTATTCATTTGACAGAGAGAGAGAGCACAAGCAGGGGGAGCGGCAGGCAGAGGGAGAAGCAGGCTTCTTGCCGAGCAGGGAACCCGACGTGGGGCTCAATCCTAGGACCCCAGGATCATGACTTGAGCCGAAGGCAGAAGCTTCATTGACTGAGCCCCTCAAATGCCCCTAAGCAGAGGATCGCAATCTGGGAATTCGCCCTAACGTAATGGGCTCTGACCAGCGTGGACTCTGCTTACACCAGCTCCCTGTTTGGGCTTCACCAGGATTAGTCTCTCTGTCCTTGGCATTGGAGCGAAGGATTGGGCCTCCTGACAAACCAGAGATCCATTCAGACCTGTGTGTCCCTTGAGCTGTAGGTGACCATCCTCTAGATGGTATCTGGAAACTAGGAACAAGGACCGGGTGTGGGATAATCTCACCGTCTTCCTGGCTAGATGCTCCTCCCCCCAGCAGGTCAAGGTCTCTTCTTTTCTTCTTTTCGTTTCTCACAGAACAATATGCATGTGCATGTGTGTGTGTGCTATTCCTTCAAGAGCTCGTTCTAGAAGTGGGAGAAACAGAAATCTCCTTGATTCTTGTTAGTGTAGAACAATGGATGGGCTGACTGCGTTTCTTTATTTTCTCATAGCCCCATGTCTCAAGCCGGGCCAGACACAGTCGGATTTGTGGGTGGATTTGTCGTCCATTTGACAAACCTCTGTGACAGCAGAAAGGAGGGGGCAGCATGCCAAGAGAAAATGGTGTGTCCCCAAGCCCCAGAGGAGGAGAATTTGGAAGCCCCAGGGGGTGCGTCCTGCTGGTGGAGATGAGATGAGTGGAGAGGGCAGCGCAGAGCATTTCCCGCCGAGAGGGGCACTGGGACCCAAGCGTTATTTTGGAGTCAGCAGACAGAGGGAGGAACATTCTTCTTTACCAGTGGTCATGAGGACTCCAACTGGGAGCTGGAGTGATAGATAATAGTCTCTCTCTCCATTTTTTTAAAAAAGATATTTATTGATTTTTCAGAGAGAGAGCATAAGCAGGGGGAGGGCATCTTGGTTGCTTCCAAATTTTGGCCCTGATGATAGAGCTACTGTAGAGTTTGTGTGGACATAAGTTTTCAGCTTTTCAAAAAAGATTTTTAAGGGGCGCCTGGGTGGCTCAGTGGGTTAAAGCCTCTGCCTTGGGCTCAGGTCATGATCCCAGGGTCCTGGGATCGAGCCCTCGCATTGGGCTCTCTGCTCAGCAGGGAGCCTGCTTCTCCCTCTCCCCTCTCTCTGCCTGCCTCTCTGCCTACTTGTGATCTCTGTATGTCAAATAAAGAAATAAAATCTTAAAAAAGATTTTTTGTTTTTTATAGTGTATTATTTTTTCATATTTAATATACAACAATGGGTATATGCATAGCACACAAAAAATTGAAGGATCATAATTGAAAGCCGAAGTCCTAGCCCAGTCCAGTGCTACTTCTCACCAGTCTGACCGTTACCTCCTTATCACTGAGTAACATGGTCTGTGTTCTTTATTTATCTTCAGAAATTTTCTCATGACTTACAGCTAGGATGGCTGAGAGTACAGATCAAATTCACCATCCTGTCACTATTCGTATCATAAAAAAAAGGTTTTTAAAAATGTCTATTTATATATTTGACAGAGAGCGAGACAGCGAGAGAGGGAACACAAGCAGGGGGAGAGGGAGGAGGAGAAGCAGGCTTCCTCTGAGCAAGGAGCCCGATTTGGGGCTCAATCCCTTGGGATCATGACCTGAGCTGAAGGCAGATGCTTAACAACTGAGCCCCCAGGCACCCCATGTTCTCAGCTTCTTTGCGCAGATGCCAGGGAGTGCAATTGCTGGTCCATGAGACTCTTTTTTTTTAACTCAGGAAGATCCCAATCTCCTGTTTTAATGGAAGGTGTGGATAAGGAGAGGCTTCTTGGGAAGTTTGGTGTAGGAATGATGGAACCAGATACTAAACCTTGGAAGAGATAATACTACAGAGAATTTAAACTAGTTAAAAACGATGAAATAATCCTTTAAACAATTTGGCCAGTGGTTGTAATGCTTCATAACTTCTGGTCCACACTGCCTCCTTTTTGAAAACAAGATGGCTAAAGTGGGTACCGCTTCCACCTGGGAAGAATTCTCCCAAGTGTGTGCACCTGTCCCCGCCTGCCCGTCCTTCCGCTCGGCCCGCAGTGGCCGCCCCTTCTCTGCCGGGCCTGTGTGTGTGACAGGTGCTCAGGGGCAGGAATTAAGAGGGAACACGGCAGCCCCATTACCGAGGCACCTGACGGAATAAGCAGCTGCTTTCCGATTGGCTAACAAGGGAGTGAGGCCACCCTTGCGATTCAGGTGGCACCAAGTGCCTCGGATTCTTCAAGACTGTCCTGTAGGGAGGCGGCCTACCCGGGGTGCTCGGGCCCGGCCAGCAAGACGAGGAGCGGAGCGCTCGGCTCGGTCAAGAACTCGGGGCTCCGGGGCTCCGTGGCCGGCCAGGCGTGCTCCCTGGGGACGCTCTGCGCCCCTCGGTGGCTGACTGTGTCCTCGGGCTAGTTTGAGAGTGAGCAGCGCGTGCTGGGCCTGTGGGAAACGTGCATGATTCAGGACACGGTGGCCGCGTGTGCCAGGCCTCCAGCGGCCTGCGGAACCCGGCCACCGACGTGCTGGTGGCCCGCGTCCTCCTGTGGGCCGCCTGGGTCACCGCTTCTCTCGGGCCGGTGGCCGTCCTTCTGGGACTGGCATGTCTGAGGTCCCGGGGCCGCCCGGGAGGTTCCTTGGAGAGAAGCACGAACGTGGCAGGGGAAGCTCTGTTCTTCCTCGCTGGACTCGCCACGTCAGTGCCCGTGTCGTACGCCATCCGCGTCACCGTGCGGAGCTTCTGGGGCCCTGACTTCCCGACCCACGCGCCCCGTGGGACGATGGCAACGCCATGATTCGAGGTTGGGTCGGTGGATTCTTCCTTTTGACTGTGGAGGTCTTCTTCTCATCGTGTCGCAGCTTTATGCCAACAGATGGGCCGAACAACCAGCCCCTTCTCCTTCCAACCTGGATTTTTCGAGAAAAGTGCCTTTTGCGAAAGTAGACTTTGTCTGAAAATGGACCATTGACCTCAAGCTTTCTTAAGAATGTTTCCAGTGGGGGCGCCTGGATGGCTCAGTTGTTAAATGTCTGCCTTCGCCTCAGGTCGTGATCCCGGGGTCCTGGGATCGAGCCCCGCATTGGGCTCCCTGCTCAGCGGGAGGCCTGCTTCTCCCTCTCCCACTCCCCCTGCTTGTGTTCCCTCTCTCTCTGTCTCTTTTTGTCAAACAAACAAATATATATAAAATAAAATAAACCAATAATTCTGGGGCACCGGCTGGCTCCGTCGGTGACGTGTGTGACTCTCGATGTCGGGATTGTAAGCTTGAGCCCCTACTGGGTGTAGAGATGACTTGGAAGTAAAATCTTAAAAAAAAAAATTCTAATAATTCAACCAGGTGTTCAGTATGAGTGGACTTTGCGGGGGAGAGGGGAGGCTCTGGTTGGCAATGGACCAATAGTGTCAGCTTTCAGAAATGCAAATTCTTAAGTCCCAACCCTGACCTTCTGGGGTGTGGGGTGGGGGAGGGAGGGAGTCTAGGACCTGTTTTACAGGCCTTCCTTGAATTTTCTGAGGCACTCAGGATGGAGCCCAGCTTTGCAGCGACCTGAGAGACCTGGCCGGAAGCGGGAAGACGTCTGGTGTCCGAGGTTGCCTCCCATGGGGCTAGCAGTCGAGGGGGTGGTCATCAAATGTGCAGTGAGACGTGCTGGAAACCAACTCTGCTATGTCAGTCCAGTTTAGTCAGGAAAATTCTGGATATTTCGAGCCGGAAAGATTTAATACATGGAATTAGGTATTGGAAGAATGGGCTGGCCAGAGGAGTACAGGGCAACAAAAACTACTTCCAGCTTTCCGGAGCTCAGGAGGATGACATTCCAGGCAAGGGCATTTGCAGGAGGGGATTTACAGGAGGACAACTGGACGGTGGGGGGAGAGTGGACAAGCAGAGAGGGTTGGACGTGGGTTAACACAGATGACCTTGCAGGCTGACTGTGACTGGTTCTCTGCCGGATTTCTGCCCCCTTCCCCGTAACACTATCACGGCTCACAGGAATGGCTGCCAGCACCTGTGGTCGTTCATTCATACAGGAAACGCCGAAGGAGTGTCCCCCGTGTGCCCCATTTCCACCATACAGCTGGCCGGAGCAGAACCTCCTGAGAGTACACTCCGACCGTTACTGGGCCAAACAAATTCTTTCCTGACAGACTGCATGCTGGGGAGGCAAGTCATACGTATAGCAGACCTTGGCAAATGGCCATGAACTTCTACCCTTCTACTGCCCAGGTGCTCAGGATCATGGATCAGCACCGGTATAGTCTTTTTTTTTTTTTTTTTTTTTGAGACTGATTCAGTTTCTCAGATTCTGATAACTTATCCCAGGACTATTCCAATAAATTGTTTTGCTTGTTTGTTTACTTTTTGGTTTAGGTCAGGGTTTCGCAACTAGCGCTCGTGGACATCGGGGGCTGGATAATTCTGTGTTGGGGTTATCTTGCACCTTGTCGGTTGCTGAGCTGTATCCCTCTCCTCACCAGATGCCAGTAGCACTCTACCTCCTAAGCTGTGACTATCAAAAATGTCCCCAGACATTGCCAGATGTCCCCTAAGGGAGAGAATCATCCCAGCTGAGAATCACCGACTCAGACAAACGCATGTTTTTTACTCTTGTTTGCGTGAAAGAGTCTTCACATCCCTCATATGTCCCAGCAACTCTGGAAGAGACGATTCTCTTACTCGGAGGAACTCAACATTGAAGGAGCAACAACTGTAGGACGCCAGCCATATTTAGATGGCTTCTGGCCTGAGGGTAACGGTCATACCCATTCCTGTCAAGATCCAAAGGGTCCTGATTCCCAAGGTAGGATGAGGGTTGCTGCCCTGAAATGAGAAACCAGTCCCGATATGGGAAGTCTTACAGCGGCAGCTTGTGTCCATAGCCAGTAGGGTCTAGAAACATGCTTGCAGCCCTGGACGTCCATTTCAAGGCCTTACCCAAACCTCCCCACAGGGCTGACTGGGCTTCCTGCCAGGCTTCTTCTCTGGAGCTCCTTTTCTGGCCCAGCTGCGGGCCTGGTGTGGAGGGTGAAGAGTTACCTCACAGAACCACCATGTTGGCCGACCGAAGCCACCCTTTGTGACCTCACCCATATTTCCCAGCCCTTGCTCTGCCAGGACTGGACTTTCCTTCTCCTAGAGGTTCGGTCACTCAAGTCCCATAATGCCTTGCAGCCCATTCTGTCTGCAAAGCCCAAATGAGTCCCTCATAACCTGAGGGAAAGTGGAAACCAGACTAGTTAGATTGTTTCTAGAAAATTCATTCTGGCCACTCAAGATCACCATCAGCCTTGGAGTTCATAGACTGTATATCTACCATCATATCCTAATACTTTCGCAGATTGTGGATCAATTTTGTTGCCAGATGTCAGGGATTGCTTCTTTACCTTTCGGAAAATCAAGCTAATCCTTCTTTGCCTTCAGCTGACACTTAGACATTTTCTTAATAATTATAAAAAGAGGTATTTTGATCCATGCCTTGGGCTGTAACGCTGTTGGACCTGTGGAGTAAGTGCTGTGAATTAGCAAGTTGTTCTGCGTCAGCCAAGATGGGAATAAAGGGGTGCTTAGTCAGTATTGTTCATAACAGAGAACAAGTGAAAACAATCATTCTGAACAAAAGATTCACAACAGCGGTGTTTCGGTTTCAAAAAGGAAAGACAACTTTATTATTATTATTATAGAAACCTAATAGAAATAGAAGAGGAAAGGACTCGACACAGAGATGAAGGTAGTAGCAGGCAGTAAATGAGAATAAGGCGAGGTCCCATCAGATCGGGTACTTACAACGTCCAACCTCCCCGGCCGGGCAAGCCGGGCGGAGACAGCCGGGCTGGCGGTGCCACTGACCAGCCCCATCAGGGCCATATTTACAGGGCAAATAACAGGGCTTGAGATTAAACATTTGCTCGCCTACATGCAGTCTGGAGCCGGCCGCATCTCTACCTTATCACGTTTCTGTATGTTTAAGGAGCCTGGGCTACGGGTTTTGCCTCCCCTCCCGGCTTTCATTCCGCGCGGGCCAGCCTCGCCCGGAGCGCGAGGGGATGTGGGACGACGTCTGTAGCTCTTGGCATCCGGAACAGAAGGGCCGGTTCTGACCTGGAAGCCAGAGGTTACATTTAAATTCCCAGGCTCCAAGGTCACTGGCACAGCACGAGTCGCGCAAACAACATTCCTTAGCCTGCCTGTGTCCGTGCGGGTCCAGGCGGTTGGTTAGGCGGGACACGTCCCGGCCGCGGGCACAGCTTAACCAGCCGAGGTCAGACAGTCAGCGGCCGCGGAAGATGCCACATTGACGCGGTGGGTGGGCTCTGTGACCCTTTCCACGTCCCGTGCCTGCCCGTGGGGATCGGATCAGGTCAAACCCCGGCCCGGAGCGGGGGGCGGGGGGCGGGTGTGTGTGTGTGTGTGTATTAGGCGAGTCCCAGAAACACCTGTGCAGTTTCTGTAATGAGGGTCTGATGGACACGCTTCATTCGTAACACTTCCGCGTGATTTCCATCTTCTGTCACAAACTCTAAAAATGAACTCCGAATGTTGTTTTGTGGCTTCTGAAGGAGAGGTTTGTTTCCAGAAGCTAGCTCTGAACCTGGCGTGAGAGAACTCTCCAGGAAGAAGCAATCCCGCATTGTGCGGCTCGGGAAGAGCCTGGGGATAGCAGCTCATGGAGCTTCGGGAAAACCTGCACGGACCCTGCTGTGTGTTCCCCGGACCCGGCTTTTCTTTCCTCCGGGGCGCACGGCAGGACTCAATTTCCCAGCCACATGGCTGGTGTGAGTCACTAGTCGACGAGCGGGAATACTGCACCCACTCCCGGGCCAACCTGTGAAAGGCCGCATGAGTGATGGCCCACCCTCCTGTCCCTGGATCCAGAGTCACTGTTGTTTTATCTTTTGTCACAGCAATGAATGCTCCCCAGATGGACGCAAAAGTCTTGTGGGGCTTCGGTTGGAGTTCTATCACATGGACGAGAACAGACAATTTACAGCGCTGAGTTATCTCATTCAGGAACATGGTCTACGCCTCTATTGAGTAACTTGTCTTTCATGACTTTATTTTTTATTTTATCTTTTTAAAGGTTTTGCTTATTTATTTGACAGAGAGAGAGACAGAGAGGGATGGACACAAGCAGGGGGCAGTGGGAGAGGGAGAAGCAGGCTTCCCGCCAGGACCCTGGGATCATGACCTGAGCCAAACGAAGGCAGACGCTTATCCAACCGAGCTACCCAGGGGCCCCATTTATTGATATTTTAGGAAGAAGGCATATGTTTTCTCATGAATTTGATGTGTATGCTCGAGCAACAGTAAGACATCTGTGCTCTGTGGAATCAGGTTTCTGACACGAGTGCAGCCAGTCAGGAATCCAGATGGATTTCTGACATTTCACAGAGAACCACACACGCTGTCGCACACTGTTTGCCGCTCTCCTGCTTTCCACTGTTGGAGGAGTCTCTCTCTCAGAAGCGGAGACCAGAGAACTCTAGGAAAGACAGACGGATGGAATCTTCTAGGCTCCAGAAGTCACGCACCGTTCTCACAGAGGAAGAGCACGTGGCCTAAGGAGACTATGCAGAGGACATTGCGGTGGTGTGTGACCCCTCAAGTCACGAGAACAGTAAGCTTCTGGAGCGGGAAAACCGCTCTCCAGTGGATAATTCTGTCAGTTCTTTGACTACCGTGTTGGAGGGACAGTGTTATAAGGCCTCGGGGTTCATGCCAGCTCTACTTCTGACCAGGGACAAGCCGCTTAGAATCTATTTTGATCCTTCGTGTAGAAGATGGGAGCCCACTGCCCCGCACCCTTTTTTCTGCCATAGGAACTCTGCGCTTCGCGGTGCTCAGGCCAATCCAGCACGTTCTCCAGGGCTGCCACAAGGAGAAAGGTGAGAGCAATTCGTGAACCATGAGACGTCAGGTCATTGGGTGTCATGGCAGCTCGGGTCCTGGCGTTTCCTCAGAGTCCGAGCTGGGACCGAGGGGAAGGCTGGGGAGGATGCGGGAGTTGCCAGCACGGACCCAGGCTGCCCTCCCTCCCTCGGACTGGGAGTGCTGTCACCGTCATGTGGACTCCTTATTTCCCGGGGCTCAACAACGAATGTTCTGGCACCTTTGATTTTGTCTCCAGCCCAAATGCCATATGGCATCTCTCTGGTTCTTGGTTACCCTGGAAGGATCTCTGTGGGAGAGAAAGAAGGAAAGAAACACCATCAGCCCTCAACAGGATCCTCTGGCACCAACTGGAAAACACAGGATCCATTCTCTTTGTTTGTTCCTGTGAAAAATAATCATTCCAAAAGCGGCTGCAGAAGGTCTTGAAATTCATTTTTGTCCTTTTCTTCCTTTACCCTTCTGCCCCGAGGCAAACCCTGCCTTGGTGTTCGCCTTGCCTTTTCTTTTTTCTTTTCTTTTTTTAAAGATTTTATTTATTTATTTGACAGACAAAGATCACAAGTAGGCAGAGAGAGAGGAGGAAGCAGGCTCCCTGCCTGCCCCAACCCCTTGCCTTTTCTATCTAAGGTCTTTATGACCCATCGTTGCTCTTTGTTGAAATTGAAGGCGGCAGAGGGTCACTGCCTCATTTCCCCCAAAGCCAACTCAGTCACTTCCCTCTGTGACCAACAGGTGTCAGATGTGCTGCTCTCTCCATGGTCACCATCTCTCTTCTGAGCGCGATGGAGTAACCCTTCCTCATAAGCTTTTCTTCTCAAGCTTCCATTTTCCAAGTAACCCATGGTTTCGATCCGCTTAAATTACACAAATCCACATTCCAATCCCCTATATATAAAGTTGGTCTTAATTCGACCTATTATAGGGAAAGATTTCACTGGCGAAAACATGATGTTTACCTAGGAACCGGTTTACAAGCCATTTTTGCCGTTGCCTGGAGAATACAAGGGACTCAGGCCAAGGCCAGCCCCGCAGGTCTGAATGGGACTCCGACTTGCTCTCCAGCTCCTTTCAAAGACTTGGGAAGAAAGCCAGGAACTAAATGCAAACGGGTGTGATTTCCCCCTAGTTCCCAATGCTTGAGAGCTAAGGGCATTATGCAAATAACGGTCAGCAGAGAAGCGGAGAAAGATTTACTAAGGAACGCTTTTAAGATTTCACCAAATCTCCATCAGAGAGGAAGAGTCCGTTGCCCACAGATCAGGATACAAAGCCTAAAGGCAAAGTGTCTGTTTAACATTCTGACGGAGCACCCAGCCCACTTGGGTCCACAGGCAATGGTTTTGGAACATGTACGTAAACAGCTGGTAGACTTCTGTCACAGTGGGAGAAAATTCTGTGAACACTATGCTCTCGAAGGCTTACTAAATAGTCTTTGAAAAGAAGGACATTCCATGCGAGTCCTTCCGGTTCTCTCCAGTGAACACAGTATGACCTCAGTCCGTCGTTCTAGATTAAAGTGAGTATGTCTAATTTTTAATATTGTTTCAGTCATTCATTTAGTTTCACCGAGGCCGTCTAGACATCTGGGGAGTCTTGTGAACGGTGGGCGGTGTGCGCCCAGAGCCTCCGCGCTCTCGCTTCAGTGTGTGGGTGACCCCGCTCTGCGGCGCACAGCCAGTGCGTGTTTGGGGGAAGAACTCGTCAGTGGGTGAGCTGTGGAGTTGTCGCTCTCCTCAGCTGGCGGCAAGCATGATTTTGGAATGTAATCAAATGGAGGGTTAGGAGGGCTTGGAAGTTACACTGGGAGTTGCCTGGGCCACATAGGAAGTTTGGGAGAAAAAGGGATTCCACAGTCCATGAAGGGCATGTCTACGGGTGAGGTCCTGGGAGCAATGATTTATTGATTTATTGATTTTAGTTTATTTATTTGAGAGGGAGGGAGCGTGTGTGAGTGCAGGGCGGGGGACGGAGAGAGGGAGAGAAATCCTCAAGCTGACTTCGTACTGAGTGTGGAGCCTGACGCCGGGCTCGATCTCAAGACCCTGAGATCATGGCCTGAGCCGAAGGCAGACGCTTAACCCACTGAGCCACCCAGGCGCCTAATACAAAACTAAAAAAAAAAAATTATCTTAACTGTTGTATTAGTATCACCAAAAGAGAAGAAATATTTATGACCCCTATAACACACACACACAACTTAAGTGCTGAATGGAAAAAGTAAATATGGGGGGCGCCTGGGTGGCTCAGTGGGTTAAGCCTCTGCCTTCAGCTCAGGTCATGATCCCAGGGTGCTGGGATCGAGCCCCGCATCGGGCTCTCTCCTCGGCGGGGCGTCTGCTTCCCCCTCTCTCTGTCCACCTCTCCGCCTACTTGTGATCTCTGTCAAACAAATAAATGAAAAAATTCTTTTTTTTTTTAAACATTTTATTTATTTATTTGACAAAGAGATCACAAGCAGGCAGAGAGGCAGACAGAGAGAGAGGAGGAAGCAGGCTCTCCACGGAGCAGAGAACCCGATGCGGGGCTCGATCCCAGGACCCTGGGATCATGACCTGAGCCGAAGGCAGAGGCTTTAACCCACTGAGCCACCCAGGTGCCCCCACCAAAAAAAATCTTAAAAAAATAAGAAAAATTCTTAAAAAAAAAAAAGTTTTACAGTCTTTTCTTCTTCTTCTTCTTCTTCTTCTTCTTCTTCTTTTTTTTTTTGGACGAGGCTGTGAGGAAGCAGGCGTTCTCACCGATCGCTCATGGGAATGCAAAGTGTATGATCCTGTGTGCGCTGACCCTGTGCTCCAGGAGTCCTAGGAATCTATCCTAAAGATACACTGGCAGAAAGACAAACATATTCTCCCAGAGTCTTAACACATACACACCTGCATGCAGAGACACGCAACGGGCTGAACAAACCAGAGTCCAGCCACACGAGGGCGAGTACTATGCAGCCATAACACAGTGAGGACGATCTGTGTACTGATAAATTTATCGTCCAGTGAAAAAGCCACACATACATACATACCGGGTAATACATGTACTATGGTTGCATTTTGAAAAAGATGGAATAAATACGAACATACAACATCCATATTTGCAAAAGAAAATATTAGAAAATAAACCAAAAATTAAGAGGTTACCTAAGATGGGGGGCACCTGGGTGGCTCAGTGGGTTAAAGCCTCTGCCTTCAGCTCAGGTCATGTTCTCAGGGTCCTGGGATCGAGTCTCGCATCGGGCTCCCTGCTCAACGGGGAGCCTGCTTCTCCCTCTCCCACTCCCCCTGCTTGTGCTCTCTGTCAACTAACTAACTAACTAACTAACTATTTTTTTAAGAGTTATCTGAGATGGGAAAGAATAGAATGCAGATGGAACAGACGTTTAGAGACTAAGTCTGGTTAAGCACCTTTGACTTGCATGTAAGCATTTCACATATTCAAAAAATAAGACTATGTCAAAAACACAAAAGTAACAGAAAACAAGATGAAACGAGTAAAGTGAATTGCTTACCGGTGTGGTGATATAACGCATGTCAACAAATGTGACAATGCTGTATTTTGACTATATACACCTAATGCAGTGCATTTTAGACAGAAACCGGGGCCTAAAAGAAAGCTTAAGCTTTATTCAGTAGTCTTACAGCTGATAGTGATATCAGTAATATTTAAAAACTTTTATATATCACGGAATAAATACGTTAATATTGTTGTGTTTTGGGGGGCTTGGTTAAGTGCTTGACTTTTGATTTGGGCTCAGGTCGTGATCTCAGGGTCGTGAGATCGAGCCCTGCATCTGGCTCCCTGCTCAGTGGGGCATCTGCTTCTCTTCTCTCTCTCTCCCTCTGCCTCTCCCCGCCTTCACACGTGTGCTCTCTCCCTCTCTCTCTCAAACAAATAAACAGATCTTTAAAAAAAAATTGGTGTGGGGGGCACCTGGGTGGCTCAGTGGGTTAAGCCTCTGCCTTTGGCTCTGGTCATGATCTCAGGGTCCTGAGATCGAGCCCAGCATCAGGCTCTCTGCTCAGCAGGGAGCCTGCTTCTCCCCCCCTCTCTCTGCCTGCTTCTCTGCCTGCTTGTGATCTCTATCAAATAAATAAATAAAATCTTAAAAAAATTTAAAATTTAAATTTAAAAAATTGGTGGGTTTTCAATCTGGGAGAAAGAAATGTAATCAAATTGCAGCTAAAGATTCTACATGTTTGAACTGAAAGAAGTTTTATACTTTTTCCTCTTAAAAGTTCATATATCCTAGTTCTGTCCACTAAAACACCTAGCTATCAAGACAACCAAAGAATGAGCACACCAGAGCCTAAATTGTTCATCTCTAAATACCATCTCCATGCCTTGGGCTCACTGAAGGACCTGCATGCCGGTTCAAGGTCTTGGGCCTGAAATGTACATGATGCGCCTGGGTCATCTTGTTGAGACCCAGAAAAGCCTCGAAGACTCATGGGGACTGCTGGTGGGGTTTCTTTCTGGAGTGACAAAATGTTCTGTCATCAGGTAAGCGGTGCTGGCTGTACAGTTATGTGAATATACTAAAAACCTCCCTTGTACCTGTGGTTTTTTATGGTATGTGATTTATACTTTAATAAATTGTTATTAAAATGTTAAAGTATTTTTAATAACAAAAATGGGATGGGAACCATCATCACGACCACTGGGCAGGCCACAGGAATCATGACTGACTGAGACACAGGAAGTTTCTTTCAGTTGATGGGAATAGAGACTCAGCTAGTAGATTTTCTAGTGCAGCTCTGGAGTCCAGGAGGAGGGGTATGGCTAATACCAGCGTGTACCGACCCCACCGTCAGAGTGAGGGTTTTCAATGGGCAAAACCTTGCTGGTGTATAATGTAAATCTCAGACAGCTGGAAAATTACAAAAAGAAATTCACTAAGACAGAACGGAACATCTCTGAAGAACATGAAAAAAGTGCTGAATGCAAAAAGCAGATTTTTCAAGCAGAACGTGTGTGGAAGAAATATTCCAGAATCCAGTGTTTTTTGTGCAAAAGTATTGTATCTTCCAAACAGGTGTGAGTCATAAAAGAGCTACATGCTTTGGGAAAAGACTTAAGAGGTTTTTCTTTTTCAAATAGATTGGAAAACATGCTGAAGGAGTTAAGACGAAAATATCATGTCCATGGACTTCAGCAACCTTTATCAAAATGACGGCAAGCTCTCCGAGGTGGAGAAGGTTCAAACAGGCATGCACATGGACTGCAGGCCTAATTACTGACAGGCTGATGTGTCAAGATCCTGGAGACTATGAGAGCGCCATGATTTTACTGCGTTCAGAATTTGCTTTATTCCTGGGGCGCCTGGGTGGCTCAGTCAGTTAAGTGGCCCACTCTTGATTTTGGCTCAGGTCATGATCTCAGGGTCCTGGGTTCGAGCCTCCCATCAGGCTCTGGGCTCAGTGGGGGGTCTGCTTGAGATTCTTCCTCTCTCTCTCCCTGTGCTCCTCTCCCCACTCATGCACACTCACTCTCTAAAATAAATAAATCTGTTTTTTAAACTTTATTTTCTCAGTGTTTCAGAGTTCATTGTTTATGTACCACACCCAGTGCTCCATGCAATCCGTGCCCTCCACAATACCCACCACCAGGCTCACCCAACCATCCCCCCTCCAAAACCCTCAGTTTGTTCCTCAGAGTCCACAGTCTCTCATGCTTCATCTCCCCCTCCGATTTCCCTCAACTCCGTTCCCCTCTCCTTCTCCCCATGTCCTCCGTGTTACTCCTTATGCTCCACAATTAAGTGAAACCGTATGATAATTGACTCTCTCTGCTTGACTTACTTCACTCAGCATAATCTCCTCCAGTCCCGTCCATGTTGATACAAAAGTTGGGGATTCATCCTACTATGGAGTATTATGGAGGCATCATACTCCAAAGTATACATGGACCACGTCTTCCTTATCCATTCATCCGTTGAAGGGCGTCTTGGTTCTTTCCACAGTTTGGCGACCGTGGCCATTGCTGCTATGAACCTTGGGGTACAGATGGCCCCTCTTTTCACTACATCTGTATCTTTGGGGTAAATATCCAGTAGTGCAATTGCAGGGTCATAGGGAAGCTCTATTTTTAATTTCTTAAGGAATCTCCACACTGTTTTCCAAAGTGGCTGCACCAACTTGCATTCCCACCAACAGTGTAAGAGAGTTCCCCTTTCTCCACATCCTCTCCAACACACATTGCTTCCTGTCTTGTTAATTTTGGCCATTCTAACTGGTATAAGGTGGGATCTTAGGGTGGTTTTGATTTGAATCTCCCTGATGGCTAAAGATGATGAACATTTTTTCATGTGTCTGTTAGCCATAAAATAAATAAATTTTTTTTTTTTTTTTTTTTTTTTTTTTTGCTTTGCTCCTGGATAGTGTCTCTGCAGAAAAACACTTACCTTTGAAATATTGACATTTTTTTCTAGTCATGTTTTTTTGGGGAAAAAAAAAAAAGAAAACAGACAATGGTTTCAGTAATGATTTGATTTTACTAAAAAAAAATTTTTTTAGACCGCCTGGATGGCGCAGTTGCTTGAGCATCAGACTCGTTGTTTCGGCTCAGGTACGTTGGGCTCTGGGCTCAGTGGGCAGTCTGCTTGAGATTCTCTCCCTCTCTCTCTGCCTCTATCCCCAGCTTGTGTGCTCTCTCTCTAAAATAAACCTTTTTCAAAAATGCTTTTTTTCTTCTGGGGTGCCTGGCTGACTCAGCCAGTAGAGCCTGCAATTCTTGATATTGGGGCCATGAGTTCAAGCCCCACGTTGGGTGCAGAGATTACTTAAAAAAACACTTTTTTTCCTTAAACTTTAAACATAGGAATCACCACTGAAAAATGTTTAATGAAATGATTTTAAGCAGGGTATATCTGTACTCATTAATATTGTAGGTAGGTTTTTAGCTGGTAAAGTTAATGTGTTTTTAAAAATAAGCTGAAGGGGCCCCTGGGTAGCTCAGTTGGTGAAGCTTCTGCCTTCGGCTCAGGTCATGATCCCAGAGTCCTGGGATCAAGCCCTGCATCGGGCTCCCTGCTCAGCGGGAAGCCTGCTTCTCCCTCTGGCGCTTGCCCTGCTTGTGCTCTCTTGCTCTCGCTCTATCGCAAATAAATAAATAAATAATCTTTATAAAAATAAATAAAATAATAAGCTGAAGATTATGAGAAGGGGGAGTTTCTAGCATGCCCATAAAACAATAAATCAATTTTTAAAAACTGTCACTTAAATTTTGAAAATGAGATCCATGAATAGGTCTCAAGAGATCTGTGAACAGGTACAAAATTTTTTGTGTGTGGGAATTATACTGTGGAGAATTTCCACGAGGTTAAGAAACACTGGTGTTAAAAGTAATTAGACACAGAGTAAATAAATATACTTTAATTTCAACATATAACATTTGATAAATGTAGTTGTTAACTCTATTATTGATATATTCTTCTCTCTACTATTTTGTTCTTTAGGAAAATCATCTTACTATAATGAATTTTATTGATAAAGAGTTGTTTGAGGTAAAGAGTATGTGATACTTGTCCTGAATAGTTTTTTTTTTAATCTTAAAATAATCCTGATAGACACATGTCAAAGGCCACATGTCCCTGTGGCTCCATTGCCGAAGATGGGACAGTTTGATCATAAAGGGAATAATAAGGCACTTGAGGGAAACACTTTGAATATGTAGATGCCCACAAGTTACTATTAAAAACATTGATGAGACAATTAGGGAAATCTGAGTATTGACTACATATTTGATTGCATTAGGAAATTATTCACTTTTCTTGATGTGATGATGACAGTGTGGTTAAGAAAAAGGAGTCCTTGGGAGCCTGGGTGCCTCAGTTGGTTAAGTGTCGGCCTTCGGCTGAGGTCACAATCCCAGAGTTCCCGGGGTCGAGTCCCATATCGGGCCCCCTGCTCCGTGGGGTGTCTGCTTCTCCCTCTGCCCTTCACCCTGCTCATGAAAAAGAGAAGGAGTCCTTATCTTTTAGAGATGTGTACTGAAGTATTGAGGAACACAGTAATACACTGCCAGGGATTTATTACAAAGTGATCCAAGGCTGGGGTTGGTGAGAGTCAGTGAGGATAGGGGTGAAACACTAGTGGCCCATAATGAAGATTCTTGAAGTTGACATAATCGGCTGTCTACTTTTGAATGCATCGGAAAATTTCCATAATAAAAACATGCAATCTCATGAGTTCTTGATACTCAAGAAAAAAGACAAAAATGAAAACTGATAGGGAAAACAATTTTAAAAATACATTGGTGAACACCAAGATTAATGCATTCTTCCTCCTTCCTCTAGAAATTTAACAATTAAAGGGGGAAAACGAAGCATTTGCCTTGCCTTTTGTGTATGAGCTGAATTTTAGAGAACCCAAGTGGCCATACCTGAGGAGGGAAAGTTTTCTTCTTTACGAAAGCATCCCAGCTACTAAATCTGACAAGAACGTTCACATTGGAAAATCACCACTTGTAATCCTTAGTGCAATAAATGATTCCCACAAGGACCATCAGAAGTGGAAGTCTGATGACATAAGAGGGGTTGGGTTTTCTCCTCTGGATCCACGCATCAATCTTAGCATTGCTAAAAAGGTAAATTATGATATGCCACCTGCTATGAGGTACTCCGTACTATTACAGGGCATTGCCTTAGAAATACTCCCGCACAGGGGCGCCTGGGATAGCTCAGTGGATTAAAGCCTCTGCCTTCTGCTTGGGTCGTGATCCCAGAGTCCTGGGATCAAGTCCCGCATCGGGCTCCCTGCTCAGCGGGGAGCCTGCTCCCCCCTCTCTCTGCCTGCCTCTCTGCCTACTTGTGATCTCTGTCAAATAAATAAATAAAATCTTAAAAAAAAAAAAAAAGAAAAGAAATATTCCCGCACAGAGAGTTGACCTGGGCTCTAATGAAGTCTTGAATTGTAACAAGTTTGATACTGGGACAACCGACCCACTTTGGCAAATCAAAATGATTGAAAAGAAAAAAAAGGCAAGGGCGCCTGGCTGGTTCAGTCGGTGGAACACGGGACTCTTGATCTTGGGGTTTTGAGTTTGAGCCCCATGTTGGGTGTAGAGATTACTTAAAAATTAAATCTTCAAGGGGCGCCTGGGTGGCTCAGTGGGTTAAGCCTTTGCCTTCAGCTCAGGTCATGATCTCAGGGTCCTGGGATCGAGTCCCCCATTGGGCTCTCTGCTCGGCAAAGAGCCTGCTTCTTCCTCTCTCTCTCTCTGCCTACTTGTGATCTCTCTCTGCTAAATAAATAAATAAAATCTTAAAAAAAAAATTAAATCTTCAAAAAGAAAAAAGGCAGAGGGGGTGCGATAAGGGGAGTAGTTTAGCTTAAGATTTAAGAGACACAGTGGGCATCTTGTGTGGAAAAAGTAAAACTGTAGAATTATTTTTGAAGCATTTAAAAATTCTCTTAAGTATTTGATGACAAGGAAAAACTGTTAAATTTTTTAAGGTGTAATATGGTTATGCAAGGAAATGCCTGGGGTTTCCTTTAAAATACTTTGAAAAAAATAGGTTAAAAGTAAGGAGCTATAAAGCTAATATGACAGAATCTTGATTGATTGTTGAGTCTGATAAGGGATGTGTGGTGATTTCTTCTTTTATTCTACTTCTGCATATTTTGGGGAATTTTATATGATAGAGCGATGTTGATCACCATACCACAGGAAATAAAGTGGGTTGTTTTTAGCAGAAGCTTAAGAGGGAAACGTGAGAAACACAGAAAATCTCATTTCGACACACCAGGTTTATGTATTGCTTATTTATTCAACAATAATTAAAATACAGATCCAATAAGACCAATAGGCAGGTGAGGAAGATTTTTTTTTTTAAATGAAATTTCCTCGATTCAATCAAAGAGCTGGTAAATCAACGAAACAAAAGATACAGAAGGTAAAAGAAAGAGTTGGCCATCTTCTGCCCCAAGCTACCTCTGCCATGGTCTGGAGTCTTTGTAAATATTGGATAGGACAGTCTGCTAATATTTCTCATAAACCCTTGGCCATCCTGGATTCGCAAAGCCGACGAAACCAGGAATTTCACATGTCGGAAGTTTGAGGATGCACTTGGATAGCCGTGGAGAACTTGTGGGACAGGAAAATCACCCCGCTCAGCAACATCATGAAGGCGGCCAGACACGCCACCAGAAAGGCACTGCCGATCTCCTGAGTGTTTGGCTTGAAGGGAATCGACAGCGACGGGGGGAAGGAAATGCCGTGCTCGCTCATCACAGAGTGGTAATTCCAGACCACGGTGACGGCGATGCAGACGCCGGAGGCCAGGTTCAGGATTCCCGAAGCGACGAATGGGTTGAAGGTGGCGTTCTCCCGCAGAATTCCCAGGTACGCGTTCCTGAGAGCGAAGATGATGGAGGCTCGCCCCAGGAGGCCTAGGATGCTGGCGATCAGCAGGAGGTTTTGGGAGACACGAATATCAAGCGGGAGATTCGGGTCGCGGTAGCTGTACCGTTGACACAGGGTGACTCTGTTGTGGTCGCTGACGTGGTGGTACACGCAGACTTTCCACATGCCCACGCACACCAGGCCCGGGGGCATGAGGGCGTTGTTCTCTATGTACCACACTCTCCATTCCACGAGGCCCATGGACGTGGTGGTCAGGATCCAGCCCACCGTGGCCACCGCAAAGCCGGCCACCTGGCAGTTGGCGCTGTTGATGAGCAGCAGCATGGCCACTGCGCACCGCAGGGAGCTGTGGACAAACACGGGGTGAGAGGGGGCGAGCGGCCGCCTCGGGCTGGGACGCGCCCCGGCGGGCCCGGCACGAGACCGAGGGTGGGGACCCGAGACGTTCGCGCTCTGCGGGCGGGACACAGGGCGGGCCGGCTTCGGGAAGGGCCGGTGGCCCTTGTCAACGGAAGCCCGACAGGGCACCGGCTTTCAAACAGGCACTTCCACTTCTGGGCATTCGTCCCCAAATGAGACCGGCCACGAGCAGAAAGTGCTCATCACGGCACTGCGCCTACTGAAAAACGGGACACGTTCAGGCCCAGCGACTGAGCTCGGCTGAACCATGCTCGGTGCCGAGTCGGTGCCGTGTCGGTGCAACCGGGCTAGTACGTGCCGTGGCTCAGCGCGGCTGGCATCGCGCAAGGGGCCGTGCCCCGTGTTTGGCTATTTTCCAGCTCCAGCCCCGCAGGGATGCTCTGCTGCCTCTCACTGGGGGCCCCAGTCGGCCGCGGGGACGGGCCATCGGCTCGGTGTTTGGACACCGGGACTGGTCGCATGTTTGGGCCGTTGGGAGTAGCGCTGCTCTACGCATTTCCCGGCGGTGTTCCTGTGCGCGTGTGTTCGCGTGTCTCCTGGGTGGATGCCTCAGGCCGGGCCAGGGCCACGGAACAGACGGCAAGTCTACGCTCAACTCTTCAGAAAGCGCTACCTGCTACCCCGCTACCCGCTACCCGCCGGCCCCACCATTTTGCGTTCCCACCGGCATCGCGCGAACGTTCCATTTCCCCATCTCTGCTCCCGCAGGTGTTGGTTTCGTTTCTTGGATGACATCCGTTCTAATTGCCACGGAGACGTGATGTAACCAAAAGGAAGAAGGCCACAATGTACCAAGGACAGGCGGTAAGCTACAAAATGGGACATCTCGTCGTGGCTCTAAGAACTGGAAGTCTGTATGCTAAGTTAGTAAGAGACATTTTTAAGCGGGTTAGAGGGATTATGAGTTTTAAAATACATATATATATATATTATATTATCTTATAATATTTCAATATATTTATATATAATTATAATACATATTATATAAACAAACTATATGAATATATATTTTATAGTTATAATATATAGTGTATCATAAAATATATATTATAAAATATATATATTTATAGCACACAAATCTAAGTGTACAGCTTAATAAATTATTGATAACCACAAAGACACCTCTTGGTTTAAGATATGTAACATCACCACTTCCTTATCTGTCTTTACCGCTCTTTCACCTCTCAGCATGCACCCGTAAAGCATCTCAGTTCAATTCTGCCTGTTTTCCAAAACAGGGATCATGCAGTCGGCATGCTTTCACTTGACCCTGTTTACGACCTTGGATTGTGATTTTTTTAAATGATGTCTGGCTGTTCAAGCCTTTTAAGGCATTTCTGCCATGAGCATGATTTTTTAAAATAGAAACAATAACTAAGGCTTCACTGACATTATATCTGATACATAACTACACTGTAGGACATTATTGGTCATTCATTTGCCATAAGACTCAGCAGATTTAACAGTAGAAGAGTATTTCGTCGCAATGCGGGAAAACACCCGTGGTAGGTGAATTTTTTTTTTTTTTTAAGATTTTATTTATTTATTTGACAGAGAGAGATCACATGCAGGCAGAGAGAAAGGAGGAAGCAGGCCCCCTGCTGAGCAGAGAGCCTGATGCGGGGCTCGATCCCAGGACTTTGAGATCATGACCTGAGCCGAAGGCAGCGGCTTAACCCACTGAGCCACCCAGGTGCCCCACGTGGTAGGTGAATTTAAAACAGATAATAAAACTCCCAAGTTTGTAGTGTGATTTTATTTTTGCCCACCCTAAATAAGCAAAACAACATGCCTCTATTGGGATTACTAGTGATTTTTTTTTTCATTTTTTAAAAAGATTTATTAATTTGATAGTACAAGCAGGGGGAGCAGCCCAGGGACAGCGAGAAGCAGGCTCCCCACTGAGCAGGGAACCCAACGCGGGACTCGATTCCAAGACCCTGCGATCACGACTGGAGCCGAAGGCAGTCGCTTAACTGAGCCACCCAGGGGGCCCATTGTTTCGTGTTTCAAGGTAAGAGTCTATTACTTTCCCAAATGGGGAAAAACGGGGGCACAGGCCGTGACGCAAGCATAGTGATGAGTATGAGCGGGAGTGGAGGGCCGTGCATGGAGTTCATGGAGGGCTCCGGACCTCCCGTGGGGGCCTCCCACACTGGCATGTATTTATTTACCATTCACGTGTGGTTTGTGTGAAGCAAGAGGCGTGTACTGTGAGGAAAGCAGTTAGAAATATCTCGCTCAGTGAAAATGCATGTTGCAGAAGCAAGTGTATAGAAATGGCTCGGTTGGGGCGCCTGGGGGATGTGGTCGGTTATGTCCGACTCTTGGTTTTGGCTGGGGTCGTGACCTCAGGGTCGTGAGATCCAGCCCCGCGTCAGGCTCTGTGCTCAGCGCAGAGTTTGCTTGGATTCTCTCTCTCTCTCCCTCTGCCCCTGCTCTCCCCTCTCCGCCCCACCCTCCCGTGCTCACTCTCTCTAAATCAATGGCTCCATGTCAGTGAAAACTAGGGCGAACATCTAACACGTTTAAATATGTATAAACACAATATATACAAATAGGAAACATGCTTGCATATGAAGAGAGAATTCCTGGGAGCGGGAAATGTTTAAGAGTTGTGACCTCTGGGAAGGAGGACTGGGTAAGGGCCCTGGAGGTACAGCCTTCCCTCGGTGCCCAGGATCCTCTCTGCCACGGTCTCAATTTTCTGCCAGAAACACGTAATGCTCTTAAAAGGTAAATGATTAGGTAGTTAACCGAGAAGCAGGACAGAGGCAGGTCGCAACACCGCGGAGGGAGGTGAGTGTTGCTGGGCCCCGGGCTGAGCTGGACCTCAGGGGAGGAGGGAGAGGGAGAGGAGGGCATGGGAAGACTTCGTGGGGAGCAGCCCGGCCTCCCGAAGCACTTCAGAGCCCCGGGCTCTGTGCCACGTCGGCAGGTCCTAAACTTCTTGGTCTCAGGACCAAAAAGGTCTCTGCACTTTGCACTTGGAAGCAGGAGAGGCAGGTAGTTACTGGGTCAAACGTTCTGGAGACCTGTACCCTTAAAAATGGTTAAAATGGTCAATAATGTGATATATATTTTCCTGCGATAAGAAACAAACAAAAAAAAGGTATTGACCCCAAAGAGTTTTTGTTCCCACAGTTTGCATTCACCCATACTTACCGTATTAGGAATTAAAATGGAGAAATATAAGATTGCTTATTAATTTATGTAATAAATATTACATATTAACAAGGATTTTTATGAAAAGTGACTATATTTTCCAAACAAACAAAACTTAGAGGATATCGCTTACAGCAATCTACAAGTTGTGTGTAAATGATACACTAAATCCTATAGACGGAGGGAAAGAGGCATACATCAGCAGAAGCGCAGCTCAGGATAGAGATGGGGACAACCGAAACCACCACCTACCATAGAAGGGACAAAAGGAATTGTGGGGTTATCCGTACGATGGAACACTACCCACCTTGCACAAACAGTTATGATAGCATTTGTGGTGCTTGTCTTAAGTACTCAGTGGCACACGCCCTCCAGCTGGGCAGAAAACAGTGTCTCACTTACTCATAATTCACTTAGCAGGAGGCCGGGACCCAGGTGGTGAGGGGACTTGGTTGAGTGCGCCAGATGGGTCCCCAGAGGCCTCCTCCAGAAAACTCCTGCTCAAACCTGAGCTCATCTGTAGGATGGAGACCCAGCCCAGTGCTGATGGCCTGTTAAGTCAGAAACTCCTAACAGAACCCCTAGGCTCTCTGTAACCCTGCCAGGAGGCCAAGAGGAACATGATCACATTCTTGCTCTCATGTAAATGTTACGAAGCTCCATGACCTAATGGGAAAAGTGGACACACTGACCCGTTTGTCTTTGGCTCCGGGGGAGATCTGCTTCTCGCCATCAGTCTGGGGTTACTTACCTTCTGCGGATGCTTGCTATCCCCTCTGCCATCAGGCAGCCGATGCCTTCTCTCCTAAAGGCCACTTCCAACCCACCATCGGATGAGACCACTGGGACTTTGAAGGATGTTGTCACAACAATCTGGATCTCATCTCATCAAAGTCCTCTGGCCCCACTTATGAACCACTGACAAACCTACATCAGCACTTATCCAACATTCTAAAACCTTGGGAGAGAATTCTGGAATAATGGGGCCATTGTGACATGGGAGCTGAGTGGAAAGGACAGCCATTTTAGGGTTCGTCTACTGTTTGCTAAAAGGAAGGAGGACTCCCTAAGAGAATCATAAACTCCTAAGTTTATAACTCCTAAGAAGTTCCTCCTTACTTCCTGCTCCGCCCCATCCCCACCCCTGGTTCTTACAGATCTGCCTGTTCTGGGTAGCTCCCATAAACAAAGTCCTACCATACGCGGCCTGTGTGTCTGGCTTCTTCTGAACATCATGTTTTGGGGGCTCATCTACAGATGTGTGGGGACTCTGTTCCTTTTCATGGCCCAGTAATATTCCACTGTATAGCTACACTACCGTTTACTTAGCAGAAGGTGGGCACTCATGTGGTTTTCCTTTTTGGGCTGTTATGAAGGATTCTGCTGTGAACGGTAATGTCTAAGTGTGTGTATGGATATGGTTTCATTTCTCTTGGGTATGTACCTAGGAGCGGAACTGCTGGGTCACAGTCTAACTCTATGTCTACCATTTTGGGGGACCACCAAATTGCTTCCCTACATGGCCACACCATTTGCTAATCCCACCAGCAAGGTGGGAGGACTCTACTTTCCCCGCCTCCTTGTAAGGCTTGCTGTGGCTCGCCTATCTGGGTTTGACTGTGTATATGGAATCACCATGGGCACTCCGTGTAAAGGACCCTTAGGAACAAGAGGCACTTTAAGACTGAGACTCATTGTAGTTTTCTGGTTATTTTTTGGCCTCGGGAAGTTTAAAACACAGATATTCTTACCAGACTCTGGCTCATAACCTGAACGTAGTTTCCAGCCTTCGAATTTAACAGAGCTTTGTGAACTCTGAAATGCTTTCTCCAAGATGGGAGCCTTTCAGTGGAGTGTTCTAGTAGGTGCTAGTCTTTACTAACATTTGTAACGTATACCTCACACTTTGCCTGACTTCTGACGCGTCTTTGGTTCAGACTGGAAAGTCTCTAGGTCTAAGGGGGAACGATGGCCTGTCCCAGAGACGGTCATATTTTTTGTTTGTTTGTTTCACTAGCCAAGGAGACCCAACTGGAGAGCTCCATATATTGGGTAATGGAAGAATATGAAAGAGAAAAGGGGGAAGCAGAGGGTGAGGACACGTGCAGAGAAGCAGTTTCAGCAGAGATGGGCCTTGTGGAGGATGAAAGATGGACCTGAAACCGGGCAATGAAATACCAACAAAATAAGCGGTGGTGACCTACAAAAACCCAGTGAGGCTGTCTCACGACGACGTGCCTGTGGCGTCACAGCACAAAGGCTACAGGAGGGAGAGAGAAGTGGGGTTAGGTGGCACCGAGGGGAAGGGCGCCCCACCCTGCGCTGGTCAGCCCCGTCCACCGCCCTCGGTCTGCCCTGGTGGGGGACGCTGATGTGCTGCCGCTCGAATCCACGCCAGGAGAGACCAGGAAGGGGCATCCGGATGGGCGAGCAAGGAACAGCAAGTTCATCTTTGAGAGCGACTGAGATGAACACTTGTAGGATGAGCAAGGAGTCAAAACACAATGGAGGACAGGAAACACGATAAGAACTCGAAAAATTAAACGTGAAATTACCGCGGGATCCAGCAATCCCAGCTCCTGGTGCAGACCCAATGGAAGAGAAAGACACCCGTGCCCCCCACCCCCTGCCCCGACATTCACAGCCAAGAGGCAGAAACCCGAGTGTCCGGCACGGATGGCTGGAGAGACAAAACGGGGTCTCTACACGCCCCCCCCGAGTCCCTACTAGCCTGAAAGAGAAAGGGAGTCTCACACCGGCTCCGACTCGGACGAGCCTTGCAGACACCGCAGGGAAACAAGCCAGTCCCCGGGACAAAGCGCGGGACTCGCTTCCAGGCAGCACCTAGAGCAGCCGGAGTCCTAGACATGGGAAGCAGGACACGGTGGCCAGGGGCTGGGGACAGAGGAATGTGGCAGGTGGCGCTCCACGGGGACAGGGCTTCCGTTTGGGAAGAGGAAAGGGTCCCGGATGGGGATGGTGGGGGCCGTCATACACATGCCCCCAAACCGCACACTTAGTGTGGTCAAGCGACCCGTCTGTGTTCTCCTCCCCACCGTCACACACACAGCGAGAAGGGCCGTACCTCCGCCCAGCAGGGATGTGGTCTCCCGGGGATCGAGTGTCTGGGGAAGAGGACAGTCTGCTACCCAGCTGAGCGTGGAGAAGCCCACACCGCTCCTCTAAGGCCACCTTCAGTGATTCTCCGTGGCGGCCCTTCCGCAGGGCCCACAGGAGATCTCTGCTGCCGCACCGGCCAGCCGCTCGCTTTTAAGGCCGTCCCCGCCGCCTTCCGCGGTCCCCACATTCTGCCCCCCATTGTCCTCGCTTTCCAAGTTCTCGGTTGCTAGGACGCCCAGGGCGGGGCTCGGGCGGTTAGACGGCAGCCTCTTGATGGCAGCTTGGGCCTTGGTCTCTGGGCCTTAGTCTTAGGGTCGTGAGTTGGGGCCCCTGTTGGGCTCCACGTGGGGCCCACTCAAAAGAGAGTAAGAGAACACAAAAATAAAAACAAATAAAAAAATAAAACAAACCCTTGGTTGTTTGGTCCCCAAAGCCAAGACGCACTGTTCTTTCATTGGTCAGCACACCCCTTTGTTTTCTTTTCTTCGTCACGTATCCTCTCCATCAGGTTTTCTTTGAGGGGTAGGTAAGGCTTACCAGTGGACCATCAGAGACCGCTTTTTTTTTTTTTTTTTTAAGGTTTTTATTTATCTGACAGAGAGATCACAAATAGGCAGAGAGAGAGGGGGAAGCAGCCTCCACGCTAAGCAGAGAGCCCGATGCGGGGCTCGATTCCAGGACCCTGAGATCATGACCTGAGCCAAAGGCAGAGGCTTTAACCCGCTGAGCTACCCAGGCGCCCAGAGCCCGCTTTTAAGATATATCTCAGTCAGACCTGTCTCCTACTTGCTGCTTCTCTTGTCCCTGGCACGGCATCTAACCCCCACCTTCAGGAAGGATGGACTGTTTTTTTTTTTTTTTTTTTTAATAGGCTGTGGCAATGTGTATAGGCAGGTGTAGGCAGAAATGGCACCCACCAGGCCATGCCGCGCTGTGAGACTGCAGGCAGCTAACACTAGAGACGATGCCCTTAATTCGTGGGGGAGCGCCTCCTTTTCTCTGGGCCTGGACTACAGCCTTGTTGACACAACACACACACGGGGGAGACCATCCGGGCTATGCATAATAATTCCTCATCTGTGAGAAACTGACCTACGATTGGGAATAGCTTCCGATGGGGCTTCTGTAGACATGAAGTTACTGGAAAGTCCTATCACGTCAGCTGACCGGCACCTAGGACTAGTTCTATATAGAAACCCAAATTCCTCCAGAATTGCTTAGTGTTTCCACGATAAGGTATTTATCCCAAGAAAATGAGTAGAGATATGTACAAAGATGTAAGTGAAACACACACCCAGTGACCTTTATAACCAAGGTTACAACTGGGGAAGAACAGGAAAAAACTCCATTCCGAGAATACACTCGGTGAACCATTTATATCCTTCGAGTGCAGTATTACCCAGCAATTCAACACTATGTTGAATAGTTAAGGGAAAAGTTCCCAACACTTTTCTTTTAAAGATTTTATTTATTTATATGAGAGAGAGAGAGTGAGACAGCATGACCAGGAGGACAGGCACAGGGAGAAGCAGACTTCCTGCTGAGCAGGGAGCCCGATGTGGGATTTGATCCAGGACCCCTGCATCATGACCTGAGCCAAGGGCAGATGCTTAACCCAACTGAGCCGCCCAGGCGCCCCTCCACCAACCTTGTTAAATAGAAAAATTTCAAAAATGTGGTTGGTATACTCCTGCTTCTTAGGGGGGGAAAAAATGAGAGAGAGGAGGGAAGGAGATATGTGAATGTGTTACGTCCCTTGGCAATAGGTCTGACAGCTTGAGGATCTTTATCTGCGCCGGAAGGACGATAACCATTCTTGGTTCGAGGGGGGATAGAGCATGCCAAGGGCCTGATCGACCCACAGGGGTCCCACGGGAAAAGCAGAGGTGACCTCACGCCGC
Organism: Lontra canadensis; assembly: GCF_010015895.1. Taxonomy (NCBI): domain Eukaryota; kingdom Metazoa; phylum Chordata; class Mammalia; order Carnivora; family Mustelidae; genus Lontra; species Lontra canadensis. The sequence goes on from NW_022631062.1 coordinate 5,071,955, forward strand.
TCCGTGACACACACTGCATGCCCTGCTTTGTTCACTTGCTTGTTTAATACTCGTGGGTACAGGAAGCGCTCACTCGTACCAGGCACCGCAGACAAGCATGGATATACACAGCTCCCCACCTTGAGCTCTGAGGGCTGACGGCCTCGTGGGCAAGCATGTTAGAGAAACTCAAACTGCACAAAGCAGAACAGGCACTGGGGTCAGAAGCACACGCAAGCGTGAGCCCCTAGACTCATTCCGCTGGATCCTGTTCAGGACAACACACTGGAACTGCACAGACGGGAGCTCCTCTCCCCAGAGGACATGAGAGGACTAGAGAGATACGAGGCAGGGCCTCTGGAGGAGCAAAAGGAAAACCTTGAAAACTGAAAAAAAAAAAAAATCGAACTTTTCCATCCTAAAACAGCTTCAGACCTAGGAAAACGTTGCGAGCGGCACAGACCTCTCCGGCCTCCACCCAAACTTGCCAAATGCAAACCGCTTACATAGCCACAGTGCGACTATCAGAAGCCAGAAATCACTGTGCACACAACACTACGATCTCGGGACTTGCTCAGACGTCACCGTGAGGCCGGTGGATGTCCTTTTGCTGCCCGGGATGCGTCCTAGGGTCAAGCATGTTTGCTGGGTTGCCTGTTTTGAGTAGCCCCTCTATCTTTCATCGTCTTGGCCCCCCTTCTACGTGACGAAGGAAAGAAAGCAAAGAGGTGTGCTGATCAATGAAAAAAACAATGTGTCCTGGTGTTGGGACCTAACAACCAAGGGTTTGTTTTACTTTTTTATTTTTGTGTCCTCTTATTTTCTTTTGACTGGGCCCCATGTGGAGCCCAACTGGTAAGGCGTGGCCTTGTTTTTAAAGAACTTCCCTCACTTTGGGATGCAAACTGCATCCTTCTTAAAGCCCTCCAGGGACGGCAGCTGTGTCCCCCTCCTGGTGCCGTCAGCCGCGTAAACACCCCTTGACATGGTCTTCGCCAGGTTGGAGAACGCTATCGGGCAGGCCTCGACTTTGAATCTGATGACCAGATGGAAGCCAGCGGAGCTCTACGCTTTGATTGAATCTGCGAAAGACTCTGTCCCTGCGCTGTACTACCATCTCTGTCCTCTCCGCCTGCCTGTCTCAGGTGGTGCTGGCATGGCCACGAGTGTTTGGGGCATCTGGTGGAGAGGCAGGAGGTTAGGACAACACAGTTTGGGCTTCGTGGGATGCTCACTGGATCACGTTGACTCAAGACGCACCACGTACAAGAATGAACCCACCGAGCGTCGCGCGTTGTCTTTCTTCTCTTTAACGGGAGATGCAGAAAACATGCTTCCAGAATGCCTGTCTTGTAGGGCACAGACGTGCGACAGAACAGCAGACAGGTCTGAAAATGGAGTGAACATCTGGGGTCCCCACATCCCAGACCGTGTGTCGGGGTACCCCAGGGCGCTCCCCCTCAAGAAGTCTGACAGGCCTGCAGCAAAGACCACACGGTCGCCACTGTGGTTCACCAGCCTGAGGACGCAAGGGCTCAGGACAGAAACGCACACTTCGTTACCCGTGGGTCACGGGACAGGGCGGCAGGATCGCAGCCTTGCAGCAGAGCGGCAACCCACGGCCGCATCTGAATTGTTCCGTTACTCCTCTCCTGACCAGTTCAGAACTCAGACGCCACGACCTGAAGTAGCCCGGGCAAAGGCCAGAAGTGAAAACAAATGGGCGGTATTCATCCACTTTTATTAAAGCCGAACTTGTGTGCATTTTCTCCCATTCTCAGTAAATACGCACTCTAACTCTATTCCACAGACCCTCCCCTTCCCGTCTAGCCTGCAGGTCCCACAAAGCTTCTCCAGAACAGAACCTTTCTGATCCTCCCAAGCAGAGGAAGTGCTCCGCTCTGGCAGGCCCGCTCCGGGAAGGCGCTCCCCGCTGCGTGCGGATGGGACGTGGGCCACCCCAGAGCCGCACTGCCATAGCACTCTCCTGAACCCGGCCCGACGCCGCAGCACGTGAGCATGGGTGAGCTCGGCTGAGCTCCGCAGCCCTTCCCCAGGTCCAGAGGGCGACCCTCAGAGGCTCGGAGAGACCAAGTGCTTTGCCCATGGCCACCAGGCTAGGGAGCGGCAGAGGGGGCCTTGCTCGGGGAACCTGACTTCTGGGTCCAGGATGCTGGTGTGGGACATGGAGGCCAGCGCTGATTCGTCACACCCTGTACCCACCCTCTGGCACATGACTTCACGTTTCCTCCCGCCCAAGCAAGGGGACAGACCCCCCCCCCCCCACCACTCTGCGTTCAGCTGGGGGACTCGTTTTGACGGCAGAAGGTACGCAGGCGTGACAGAACCAGGGACATGGGAAAACAGCTTTGCGACCACGTTGGTTCTCTCACGCACCTGCCCTGGACGTCCCCAGGCCAGACTGCCGGTCCCAGGAGCACGATGCCAGACACGCGGAGCAGAGGGCATCAGGATCTACGAATTCATGAGCTCCACAGAGGCATTTGCGCACAATGAATTTTCACAGCTGCTTGTTTCACAGCACCACGGCGGCAACAGCTAACTGATCCAGCCTGGGTCCCCGGCTTTGTCCTGACTGCAAACCCATGAGCCTGGGGTAGACTGGCACATGGTGACACACAGACAAATCCCCAGCCCCCCAGTTTATCAGAATCTGACCTACGGTGAGGACGGTCTGGTTACTTAGAAAAGACGTAACACGGGTAAATCGGAGACATGCTCCATTCACTCCAAGACACCATTTATTTTGTTAAAGTCAAGCAGGACGATGTGTTGAGAGGTGGTGAGTGTCGAGCATGAAGTACGTACACATTTTCCACAGTGGAAGCAGGATAAAAGCCACGGGCAGCCGCCCTGACTGAAATCCCGAAGTACAGGGCATTGCAGAGCCGAGCTATGGCGGGGGGAGGAGTCAGCCACCACCTACGAACGCCAAGGGCAGAACGTTAGCACCAGGCTGTTCTTGTATGCAATAACACGGTATTTACAAAGTTATGTCCACCGACTCACTTGACTCTTTGGGCCCCCGCTAACCAGACGTCTAAGAGGCCAACAGGAAGGGCACAGGACCGTAACGGTGACATGTGCTTTACTGAAAGCGCAGTGGAGCGTTCCATATTGCTACGTATAAGAGAACGTCCTCCAGAGACCTCAAAAGGCTGCACACAGACACATAAATTCCATTATTCACATTTTACATATTTATCATCAAAATGGTTCACAATACTGTGTTTGAGGGGAAAGGATCACAGATAAAAGCTTTGTGTAAATTAAAAGCAAAATACAGTCAAATTACTGCGGTTGTCCCCGTGGGGGAGAGTGACGGAGGTCCGGGGACAGCCGGCCTCACCTTTTCTGAAGTGACCAGTTTTCACAGCAAGGGACTACACCAGGAGGCAAGGAGGACACTTCATTGGCAGAATGGGCATTCTTCAAGTCAGAAGTAGCTTAATTCGATAGGAATGACAACTTGTGAAAAGGCATTTGTCTCTTTGGCATGGCTGGGTTGCCAGGAAGAGTGTTTATTGCCTGCATGACTGAAGCCTGCCAGTTTGGACCCCTCTGGGCGGGGGCGCACAGACATCCGTGCCGTGGCTCAGGAGTCCAGCTCACCCCCCGGCGCAGGAAGTACAGACATCGGTCAGTTAAGACACTCGTGTGCACGTGTGTTTCGGGAAGGGAACACTCTGCTGACAAAAGGACGTCCCCCCACGTGTTGGAAAACTTCCACGGCAATACGGGGAAACGAGGATCCAGATGATCCCTTTATCAAACAAGTATCTGGATATCACCCCGACAGGAAGTCATCGTGGGGTTCCCCTGCCATTTACCAGGCACCGAATCAGAGAAGTGTCTGGGAAGCAGCACAGCGGGTCTGCAGCGACACAGATAAAACACCGGTGACAACCAAGCCGTCGGCGGGCAGACATCGTCCCACGTGCCGGTTTGCCACGCACACCTGTGCCCTGTTCAGTGGAGCGCCAAGTTATGTCTCTTGACCATGTGCTAACAGGGCTGTGTGCTCTCTTGCTGTGGAGCTCTGAAAGTTCTCTGCACGGTCCAGATACAGATCCTCTGTCACAGACGTGACCGGCAAATCTTTTCTCCCAGTCTGTGACTTCTCCACCGGAAATGGACAGCACGACAGTGTTTTGTGAGTGAACAGACTCTCCTTAGAATCTTGTCATTTCAACCAATGAAAAGGGCACAGAACCTATAGAATCTGTGGCCAAAGGTCAGGTTTAGGGCTCGTAGAGTCCATACGGCCTCTGAAAGGCCAGAGAAAAGGTTCTTACACGTAAATGGAACGGAACCCTTCCACGGCATGGTAGTGGATTTGAAGAGGCAAAAGGGGACAAGAAGCCAATGATGGTTAATGACCCAGTGCACACAAAGTAAGCATTCTGGGGAAAAAGGAGCTTTAGAAATCTGCTGCTGGTCTCAGGAAACAGACGTCTAGCAAGCACATCACACTACGGGACATACTATGAACCGAGTAATTTCTCTTTGCAAGGAAACAGCCCTGGAACCGGGATACCAGGACTGAAACTATCTGCTCTGTGCCTGTGTTTTACAGCATGCACGCTATTTCTCTAAGTGGCGATTTCAGAATGAGTGAACCCAACACGTCGGTGACTCATTCCACGGTTGGTTTTTAACCACTTGGAAATGATTCAGCTTTCCAAAATGTTAATGCATGACCATCACAGGTCATCACAGTTTCTGCTGGGGGACAAGGAAGGAGGACAATGAATGGTCCACACCACCTGACGAACAGGGAGGACACGCGGCAGCCCATGCTTTGGACGAATCACAGGACAAGACGTGCGCCAGGGTCTCCCCTCTCATGCACCTTACGGACCCGCTCAGCTTCCCGAGCGGCTGCTTCAGGACGGGAAGATGGGAGGAAGGGCAGACCCACCCGTGGAAACGACCCCTTGCATGCGCCGCGCGGCAGGAGCCCACAGTCTGGGCTGCAGCAAGTCGCCATCCGCTGGAGCCCGCCGTCACGCGTGTGACTTGCAGAGGAGAGACGGCTAACGGGAGACATTCTGCGGCACATTCAAAAGGGGAACCAAAGAATTAAACAGACCATCGCAAACACACACACAGTCACTGCTTTCCTAACAGCCGTTTTGCTCCCGGAGGAGTCGCGCTCCAGGAGCCAGAGAGAGGCCGGGGTTCCTACTCGCCTGCTCGGCAACGGAGCGCCCGGCGCCAGCTTCCGCCCTCCGCCAGGGAGGGCTCCCCTTACTTGGCTCTGTCGGGCTGGAGGCTGTCGAACAGGCACTTCAGCTGCTCCTCTCCCAGGTGGATCTTGTCCTCCAGTTCCCGCTGCTCGATGATGAGCGCGGACTTCATCTTCACGAAGTGCTCGTAGTCGGCTAGGCTCTCCTCGCTCAGGTAGCTGGCCAGAATGTCGAGCACGACGCGCTCCCGGCGGTCCAGGTTCTCCTTCAGCTCCTTGGCGTCCTCGTGCTGCTGGATGAGCATCCGCTGCTTCTCGAGCAGTGACTGCTGCGGAGAGAGAGAAACGAACCCGCTGAGGAGCGGGGCTGGAGCGGGGCTCCGGCCGACAGCCCGGCAGTGCCGGCGAGGCTGGGAGCTGGGACGGCCGAGATAGCGACCCGAGATCGCACGGGGGCTGGGACACACAGGTTGGGGGCTGGACATCGGGAACCGTGGGACAGGGGCGAATGCTCTGGGAGGCCACGGCCGGCCCCAGGCCTGGCCCGCCCGTAAGCACCCTCAGGCCTGTCCCGCTTCCACTTCTTCCCACGGGCCGTGGCCTTGAACGGCTCAGAGAAACAGCCGGGATGAGAAGGGCCGTCCAGACACAGACGACTACAGAAGCCTGAGAAGCTCGAGAGGTGTGACGGACTTAGGGATGCCAGGTGGGCCACAGGCCTGTCTGGGACAAGACTACGGGGAAGTCGGCAAAAGGAGGAGATGCTTAAGAACTCCCAGAGCATATATGGAACCAGAAAAGACCTCGAATAGCCAAAGGAATATTGAAAAAGAAAGCCAAAGGTGGTGGCATCACAATTTCGGACTTCAAGCTCTATTACAAAGCTGTCATCATCAAGACAGCATGGTCCTGGCACAAAAACAGACACATAGATCAATGGAACAGAATAGAGAGCCCAGAAATAGACCCTCAACTCTATGGTCAACTAATCTTCGACAAAGCAGGAAAGAATGTCCAATGGAAAAAAGACAGCCTCTTCAATAAATGGTGTTGGGAAAATTGGACAGCCACATGCAGAAAAATGAAATTAGACCATTTCCTTATACCACACACGAAAATAGACTCAAAATGGATGAAGGACTTCAATGTGAGAAAGGAATCCATCAACATCCTTGAGGAGAACACAGGCAGCAACCTCTTCGACCTCAGCCGCAGCAACATCTTCCTCGGAACATCGCCAAAGGCAAGGGAAGCAAGGGCAAAAATGAACTATTGGGATTTTTATCAAGATCAAAAGCTTTTGCACAGCAAAGGAAACAGCTAACAAAACCAAAAGACAACTGACAGAATGGGAGAAGATATTTGCAAATGACATATCAGATGAAGGGCTAGTGTTCAAAATCTATAAAGAACTTAGCAAACTCAACACCCAAAGAACAAATAATCCAATCAAAAAATGGGCAGAAGACATGAACAAACATTTCTGCAAAGACGACCTCCAGATGGCCAACAGACACATGAAAAAGTGCTCCATATCACTCGGCATCAGGGAAATACAAATCAAAACCACAACGAGATATCACCTCACACTAGTCAGAATGGCTAAAATTAACAAGTCAGGAAATGACAGATGCTGGCGAGGATGCGGAGAAAGGGGAACCCTCCTACACTGTTGGTGGGAATGCAAGCTGGTGCAGCCACTCTGGGAAACAGCATGGAGGTTCCTCAAAATGTTGAAAATAGAGTTACCCTATGACCCAGCAATTGCACTGCTGGGTATTTACCCTAAAGATACAAACGTAGTGACCCGAAGGGGCACGTGCACCCGAATGTTTATAGCAGCAATGTCTACAATAGCCAAACTATGGAAAGAACCTAGATGTCCATCAATAGACGAATGGATAAAGAACATGTGGTATATATACACAATGGAATACTATGCAGCCATCAAAAGAAATGACATCTTGCCATTTGAGACAACGTGGATGGAACTAGAGGGTATCATGCTTAGCGAAATAAGCCAATCGGAGAAAGACAACTATCATATGATCTCCCTGATATGAGGGAGAGGAGATGCAACATGGGGGGTTAAGGGGGTAGGAGAAGAGTAAATGAAACAAGATGGGATTGGGAGGGAGACAAACCATAAGTGATTCTTAATCTCACAAAACAAACTGAGGGTTGCTGGGGGGAGGGGGGTTGGGGGGGGGGGTGGGGTTATGGACATTGGGGAGGGTAAGTGCTGTGGTGAGTGCTGTGAAGTGTGTACACCTGGCGATTCACAGACCTGTACCCTGGGGATAAAAATATATGTTTATAAAAAATAAAATTAAAAAAATATATATATTAAAAAAAAAAAAAAAAAAAAAAAAAAAAAAAAAAAAAAGAACTCCCAGAGCAGGATCCTACACGCTTCCGGCAGGAGGAGCCTCTGTGCAAACTTGCCAAAGGATGCGGTGAGGGAGCGAGGACGGGCAGAAGAGACAGGCCGATGGGGGACACTCCCTGGGGGGCACAGACAAGCCCATTCCCAAGACGTGGCCCTCACAGTCACTCTGTGCTTATGAAACACACACAAACCAACCCGACCCCCTTCGAGATTAATGAAGACTAAGAAGGGAAGCGCTGGGTACATTGCGTAGTGTCTCCCAGTGTCCACCGAGGGAGGCGGGGATTCAACTCCCCAGCCAGCAGGACAGCCCCTTCGGTTTTCCGCCACTTTGCGTCTTGGCCACGGACCGCTCCCAACAGCTGCGCACGAGCGTCTGGGACACGGCAACGCTTTGCAAAATGCCCAGGCACAGGGACAGCGCTGGGACGCAGCCCGGACCCCACTGCGTGCAGGCCTCCCGCCCACTCCTGTGGGACACCTCCATCTCCACGTCAAGCTAATGTTCGGGGAGTTTTCACGGAAAGAGGGGAGGCAAAGCAATTGGTCCCTTTGCAAAGGAAAACAGATGTCAACTGGTTCTAGAGGTCCGCTTGGGCTGCTAACGCCATCTGGGCTGACCGGTGACAGGAAGCTGCACGGATTTCGGGGGAGGACCCGACGTGTTCACATTGACCCACGTACTCAATTTCTAACTGCAAAGATGGAAGGAGACTTGTAAAACCTCCCTCCGTGTCTTCTAAATGTTTACCATGTCCGTCTCTGAAAACCTTGGCTTCCCCACGCTGCAGCTGCCTGACAGGCTCTCCTCCGCTGGCGGGGTTGCTGGACACTGGAGCACTGCACCGCACCTGGCCAGGGCAACGAGACCCTGTGTTTAGGAGACCCCTGCGATGCCGTGAGGGCTGCTGATGCACGCTCCCTACAGAGCCTGGTATCCGAGAGGACCATGGCCATGGTCCTTAGTGCTGTGACTCTTTCTAGCATCTGCTCAACTTTTTTAAAGAAGACTTTTTTTTATTCATTTGAGACAGCACAAGCAGAGGCAGAGGGGGAAGCAGACTCCCCACGGAGCAGGGAGCCCGACTTGGGGCTCGATCCCAGGACCCTGGGATCATGACCTGAGCCGACGGCAGAAGCTTAACCCACTGAAACCCCCAGGCACCTCTATCATCCCTGAATTCTAAATGGAAGTCTCTGTCCGCTGCACACACAGAGAGGGAAAGATGGATTAAAATGGGCTGAGCTGCAAAGACCACACTACCTTTTCCCACAAATTAATACCTGAGAACACTGCAATTACATATAAACAAATCTGTTTCCTATTTATGTTATTTTCCTGTTTCTAGATAGACCTGGAGAAGATGGGCAAGACAGAAACATGGAATCTGAACACCACCCACGGGTCTCAGTTGTTTAAATGCTCCTATAGCACGTTCAAATGGTGGTTAGTAATGACTCAGCGAGGCCGAGAACTAGAACAGTCTGAAAGCCACACTCCAGAAGATTTACGTGGCCGACACCCTCTCACGGGGAGTAAGGGAGAGGGCTGCCTCTTCTGCCTCCCTTTCAGAGAAGCTAAGGTGTCTTATCAATATTCAAGATGACCATCTGAGGACCTACCGAAGAATCAAACTCAATGTTTTACTGGTATTTGACCCAGGAAGGAAAGGCAGCAAAGCAAACATGACTTCCCGTGTCTTGCATGTCAGAAACGGACACAGAAACCTGCTAACAGACATGCTCCAAGCTGCACACCTGAAGAAAGGGAGGAAAGGCAGACAAGGCCGCTGGTTCTCTCCAGACTGCCGTGTGCACTCCCGTTAAAAGCAGCAACGACCGTGAATTCCGTGACCACCGAGTGCTTGTAATTTGTCAGAGCTGCTGAGCTCCGCTTCCGCGTGGTCAAGCGGAAAAGATAATGTCCAAGGGAAAGACCGTGATCAGGAAAGATCCCTGGGAGCGAATAGAAAGGTGTCACCAAGAAGCCACAGTTGTTCCCCAACAGCACGGCAGCCCTGCCGTCCAGTGACAGTGGTGCCCAAAGCCCCGTGCGCCCTGGCAGCGCCTGTCAGGGGCATTTCTGCGGAAAGAGATGGAGAGTCCCGGGCGCGCTGCCTAGGAACTGCGCGAGGCTTCCCGGCGGGAACTCCTGGCACCCCACACACGACCTGCCCACGGGCCCCCCAACGTCCGGCTCAGACACGCTGCACCTACCCGGTCACCAGGAGAAGTGCTGTCGTCCAAATTATTGAGGGCATTTTCCACACGGGCCAGGCGGCCGGACAGCGACAGCAGAAGGTTCACTACTTTGTCCAGGTCCCCGATGAACATGCGGAACTTGTCGAACTCGTTGGGTTTGCAGACATCTTTGGCCATGGCCTCCACCTCATCCCCAAGTGCACTGTTGGCCTGCATGTCCTCCAGCAGGCTCTCCCGGGCCTCCCGCAGCACCTGCAGCTTGCGACTGATGCTCTCGATGAGCTCCTGCTGTGGGGACAGGGGTGGCGTGCAAGCGCTCACCACGGTGGTCCCGACCCAGCCCCTGCAGCCACGGCGGCAGTCCATGGTCCCACCTAAGCGGCCTGCGTGGAATTCAGCTGAACTCGGTAGGAGTTCATTTTGCATCAAATAAGAGAGGATTTATGAGGCCAGGAGAAAGGTGACAGCTCCTGGTGACATCCCCGGCATTTCACTGAGAACTGAAAGGAACTACCTGCTCTCATCCTGTGGGTGTCCTTGGAGACACTGCAGGAGGCCCCCCCGGGCTCCTCACAGTGCCCGCGTTTCACCCTTTACCTCTGCCAGCAATCTTGGGGCCCACATGATACTCGGTGCCTCATACTTTGGAACTTTCCAATTCATTTATTTTTAAAGACTTCTTTTCTTTATTTGAGAGAGAGAGAGAGAGAGGGAGAGAAGCAGACTCCCCACGGAGCAGGGAGCCTGATGCAGGGCTCGATCCCAGGACCCTGGGATCATGACCTGAGCTGAAGGCAGACGCTTAACCAACAGACCCACCCAGGTGTCCCCGGAATTTTCCAATTTAAAGATTCGCATGTACAGAAGAAGCTACTGAGTCTCACGCCCAGTACCAAATTGCATGATTAAAAAGTATGTTCTAGGGGTGCCTGAGTGGCTCAGTGGATTAAAGCCTCTGCCTTTGGCTCAGGTCATGATCTCAGAGTCCTGGGATCGAGCCCCGCATCGGGCTCTCTGCTCAGCAGGGAGCCTGCTTCCCCCTCTCTCTCTGCCTGCCTCTCTGCCTACTTGTGATCTCTGTGTGTGTGTGAAATAAATAAAAAATCTTAAAAAAAAAATTCTTAAAAAAAAATAAGTTGTTCTACATAGAATAAGCAATTTAAAGTTAAAACAAATAAAGAACTGTCAATAAAATTCAAAGTCCTTTAGAGACACCTGAGTTGAATATGACCAAAGTGCAAATTACTCATTTTTTTTCATATGGCAAAATCCATGTAACACAATTGGCTGTTTTACCCATTTTGAAGCGCGCTGCTCTGTGGCCCGAAGTACATCCATGTGCTTGGGCGGCCACTGCCACCACAACTTTCTCGTGTGGCCCAACTGACGTGCGGACCCTTCCAACACCAACACCCCATGCTGTACTCCCACCTCCCTTTACATGATCATTCTGTAAACGACAAACATAAAAAACATCTACGCGGGCCGCCCTCTCAAGGTGATACACTCTATGGTCTGCCGTGAGTGGCAAACGTGATCCGCCTCCTGCCCTACCTGGGGAGAATCCGAGGGATGGCTCTCCAGGAGCCCTGACTGGGAAAGACCACTTTGTGACGGTCATGGGCATCTCTCTGCCACCAGGTCCACCAAGAGCTGAGCCTGGTGAGTTCTGAGAGCCACCGTGCCGCCGGCACGCCGCCGGCTGACCCCGAGAGAGTCCGAGAACCAACGTAGTGGTCAAGGGCATGAACCCAAGTGAAGACAGTATCATCTGAACAGTCAAGTCCACTTAGGATTTTTAGCTCACTCTGCTGTCACGAGTGACACTACGTGTACAAAGCAGACCTGTGGAAGTCGCCTGAGCTGCCGTCCCTCGTCCTGGGGCCGTTTACCAACTGCGACCCCCAAAGGAGCATCCAGAACGCGGGAGATAAGTCTCTCCAGCCCCACATCCACGGCTCCACGGGAACAGGCGCCCCGGCCTGGAGGGCCGACGTGAAGGCCGAGTGAATTCCCTGCCCGTGACGCAGCCATCGGCAGCCCCCAGGGGTGGCCCACACTCAGCAGGTGTCAGCGACACCCGGGGTGCGCAGTGAGAAGCCGCCCGACTGAACACACATCAGGCAGGCCCAAAGCGCCTGTCTCGATGACTGTTCCGGTGGGAAAAGTCCACACACATGGATAAAAATAAGCGCCCGGATCCGAAAGCCACGGCCTTTCGTCAGAGCTGCCCACGATGCTAAGGCATTTTCGTTTAACCTCGGGCAGTTAAAACCGTACGTGTCTACACGTGATCGATGCTCCGACTGTGGGCGCCTGAGCGTGCCCCGGCATGCGTCTCCGCGCACCTCGCTCTCTGGGGACGTGCTTTACGTGGACCTGGAATCCCACAACTAAGATGGCTTTTTGGCAGATAGCCATGACTTGAGGGCAAAGCACAGAATAAATTACGGGGATTATGGGGAAGGAAACTTTCCAAATTCTTGCCTGAAGCCAGTGCGAACTGGAACGGACGCCTCCGGAAATGCAGAGGACCGTGCGTGTCTGTCACCATTCTCTTCAGCAATTACCGTACCGCAGATTTCATGCCGACGCATGAGAACGTGCCTTCAAACCTGCAGTACCAGCTGAGCTAACGTGAAAACGGGCATTCTGGAAGGAGCCCAAATTCCTTTGATTCCTGTGTATGGCTTGCATAAGGTTTTATTAGAAACACCCTCCCCTTCCTCCTTAAAGGGCCACTAAAAGCACAGACACCGACTTTCAAAGACCTTGGATGAGGCCTGGTGCAGGTAGCAGGGGAACCAGTCAGTCAGCGCCAGCCCGGGTGCGGCAGGCCTCACGGCAACCCCTCGGCTCACGTGTGCAGCCCTTGGCACTCAGGGAGCCTAGGAGGAGAGCGATGTGGCAGAGGCCAGTCCCCAGCGCTCAGAGCAGGGGCAACGCTGCCTCTTGCTTCCGTACGGATGGCCCCAGGCAGCTAACTTTGGTCCCACTCCGTGGAAAAACGAGGCCTTTTCTCTCTGGGCATTGCACCCTCCTCTTGGGTCCAGGGAAAAACCCTCAGAGAGTCTCGACATCGACCCGTGGTTTTTGTGGTTCTCCTGAAGAACCCCGCCAGTCAACCAGGGCGCCCTCGGAGCAGTCAGCCTCAGCCGCCCCAGGTACAAAACTGTATTTATTAGCCTTGCCTGGATAATGCTTCCAGCCGGACACCGGCATTCTCCCCGGCCTGCCTGCATGGGGCCTTCCGTTCTCTCCTGCGTGTGTCCTCAGTCTTCCCCTAAACATGGGATCCCCTGCTCTGGCACTCGGTGCTGGGAGCACACAGTGATGCCGTGATCACGGCAGCTGAGGTCCCTCCGGCGATGTCTGGCACACGGGGGACCCGGAGTCTTGCTGTTCTACCGTCAGGGCCCATCAGGCACGTGCGCACACCGCAGTCCTTGCTGGCTCCGTCCCTCCAGCCTGCTGAACTCTCTCACCGTCCAACGTCCTACGCGACGGCGCGGCGGAGTCCTTCCGTAACGGGCCCAACAGCGAAGACCTCCGGCCCTACAGGCCGTGCGGTCGGGGCAACCGCTCACGTCTACAGCTCCGGGTGGTGTGGAGGCCAGCGGAGCGCAGAGCCCGACAGATCGGTGTGGCCGTGTTTCCGTGAAACGGGTCTTATCGAAGCAGGAGGCGGGCCGTGTGTGGTCCGCAGCCGAGAGTATGCTGAGCCCGGACCGCACGCCTGTTTTTGTGCTGATCGTAAGCTCCCCATCAGGCAAGGCGGGACTCCCTTCTGTTTTCTCCACGGTTGTATCCCCAAGTGCCTGAGGGGTTCTCTGAGTTAACAAGCGATGCTTTTCGGCTTGACAAAGCACCTGACGCCTACTGCTGGGATTATGATCTGCTGCTGGGGGCACTAGAATTTGATATTCCAACAGTACACGTGACTTACTGCGGCTCACACAGTGAAGTCCCTAGATATTATTTTTACTTATTATTATTATTTTTTTTAAAAGATTTTATTTATTTATTTGACAGACAGAGATTACAAGTAGGCAGAGAAGCAGTCAGAGAGAGGAGGAAGCAGGCTCCCCGCTGAGCAGAGAGCCCGATGCGGGGCTCGATCCCAGGACCCTGGGATCATGACCTGAGCCGAAGGC